>NC_053143.1:0-317799 GCF_016808335.1 Panicum virgatum
TGCAACTGACTCGCCCACTGTGATCTGTGGGGAGTGAACATCAGTTTGTTCACAATAGCCTGATATCCTTGCAAATGTTTTTTGAAATTTAGGATAACCTCCTATTTTTATATCTCCTTCGATAACACCGCCAGTTTTCCTCCCAGCAAGAACATCAAGCAAGGTCGTTTTACCTGCCCCAGTAACCCCCATTAGTGCTGAGAGGACACCTGGTTGGAAGGCTCCTGTGATGTTATGGAGTAGTTGAAGTTTTGTCTCCATGTATCCTTGCTCCCTCATTTCCTACAATAAGAAAATATATTTATTAGTCCATGAATGTTTCTTTTTGTTGCTAATAAGTTTCAATTTTCCCCTCTTTGTTTAATTCATTAGGAGGCACAAGCATTGCTTGACGGATAGCCCATGTGTTCATCCATCAAGCATTGCTTTCTTTCACTAGTACCTATCTTGACTTTTTAGAGCATGATAATTACCACAGGTGCGTCCACATAGTAGTTCACATCCTGAAATGATATTGCTAGGGGTGTGAAAGGTAATGCCATCCTTCCTGCATAAGATTTGATTATTGAAAAGTTAGTTTCGGCTCCTCTCAAGGAAAGTGAGTTCCAGTTCACTTAGCTGTATTTTGTTGTATTATGTAAAATTCAGACTAACCAATCTTGCTAGGAGTAGAAGAATTTCCTGCTTGTGACTTATTATGCATCTCATCTTCAATGTTCTTGGATATATGTTCATCTTTTCCATTAATTGTGGTAAACTTATCACGAGAAATAATAGCTCGAGAAGTTCCTGGAGCTGAAAATGAGGTGCATCCATGGGAGGTTAGAAAATTTTATCCTTTATACATTTGAACTATTTAGCATATTATTCCTTTTACAAGTTAGTTTCATATGGAAGTTGTAAGTATTCTAGACTTTAATTCAAAGAAAATTTCAGCCATAATGAACTTACGCCTTTTAACAGTCAAACCGATGGCAAAACCTATATTGAATAAGAAAATAAAGCCAATCAATGCTCCAATCGAAATCCAGTAGAAGTAACCGGAGAAGTTTAACCCTCTATCCATTAGTATCCTCCTTCCAAGTGTCACACCAGATACTGTGAACTATCAACATGGAAAAGAATTAGTACTATCCAGGTGTGCTGAAAACCTGCATATTACATATATTTTGTTAGCTACTTTGCAATGTGTCGGTATGAATTAGTAGTGTATAGTGCAGCAAATATGCCAAGTCTAAGAGACATAATTTTATTTCTGGAGTGCATGTTTTATTAATATATCAGTTCTGTATGTTAAAATTTTACCTTTAGCCATCTTGGAGCGAAGAACTCATTTACAGTTAAGCTTATCTCAGCGTATGATAACGGAGAGAGCCAAAATCCCCATTTTAGCCAATTAGGCATGGATGCTATAGTAGTTTGATCCGAAACATGTTAGCAATTGTTTATTAGTTGAGAGCCATATCTTGCTTCAAGTATAAATTCAAGAAAGCATGGAAATGTCTTACAACGAGGAATGATGAAACCCCCAAATAGAAGGATGACGAGAAATGACATTGTACCACCCACTGAACCAGCCACCATTGTTTGGCAGTAAGAGGCAACACATCTGAACATTGATAATGCTCCCGTGTGGATTAGGAAGAGGACAAGAAGATGACAGAAGAATCTGCACACACACAAAAATTATGCATGATAGAACATGGCCTAAGGGGAACTCACATTTGACCTTAGTGGATCAAGTCACTGCAAGATTAGTTAAGAATTCATTCATGCATATCTTTTTGGCCAGATTACTAAGAGGAAATGGGCATCTACATGAGATGTGTGATTTTCCTAGGGGGAACTTATATTGACATTAGTGGATCATGTCACTACATAATTAATTAAATTTCGTCTAGAAACATTTTGGCTAAGACTATTGGGGAAAATGTGCATATACATGAGATGTGTGGTTTACATTTAGAGAAGATTATGCCTATAAAATGTTGACACACAAAACATTTGCAGTGATAATAGAATTGTCATGTGATTGAATGGTCCCAAAAAAATTGCAATTCCTACCTGGATGCCTCTGGAGTATAGCCGATGAGGAAGTAAGATATTGACGTCCAAGCTATTGACTCAACTAATGAGACTGGAACCTTGAGGATGAAAGCTGGTACGGCATAAGCCCATGCAGGATAGAAGCAGTAGTCTCTTTGTTTGTAGAACACTGGTAGTCTGCTAATTGCCATGGCAAGTTCAGGAAATCCATTCACCATCAGCAAGATGAGTGCATAGAAGAGTGAACCCATGTAATAGTTAGCATGAACTCTGTCAACACCCATATGTGTGCGCAAAAATACTGTCCCAGTAATAGCAGCAAGTAGTCCAAGCTGCAGCAATAATGCATTGTGAATTCTTGTGGTCACATTGAGAGAAAAGCAAAATCATAATCGTCTTAGTTTTTATCAATTGTAAGACATAGTTTTCAGTATTTCAACATAACACATGTAGTCAATTAGTCCTATAAGGACATGATGATTCAATTCTTAAAAATCAAACTCTTTAGAAAATGCATATAAATTAAAATTATGTGCCAGTTATCCAATACTCAATATTTCACTTTTCCAATACCAAGATTCAATTACTAAATGATTAAATAATCCATGTATGAAATGTGTGTGTATGCGATCGTCTGCATCTATATATCGTGTCTTAGAAGAAAAATACATATACAATTTTGTTACTTTAATTAGTCTTCATATTTATTGAATATAAATTCCTTAAATTTTGGGAGGGTTGATGGTCTACACTATTAGTTTATTTTGAATTAAAAAGGAATAAAAAAATTATCGAAATTTAATGTTCTCATTCTTATTGCAATCTTGATTTCAGTGTCCATAGTAGCACAAGAAATTTATCAAAAATATTTATATCTTAGAAATACAGATGTTATCCAACCTACAAATTCATTCCCCAGACCCCATAATGTGATACACCCTAGATACTTGGTTGATCATTCTAGTCTGATGGGTGGTTAGAGATCCCACCTAAAGACTGTATATACCAATGTGTATTCCAATCCCTCAATTAATTAAGTATTCCCATCTATTAGCAATATGTATCCCCTCAATCAATTAAAAATTCCCGTCTATTAGTCTTCACATATTATCATTGCTCAATAATTTTTATTTATCAACAATATGTTTGACAAAAGGTCATTTCTTAGTGGTTTACCTGAAGAGTTTTTGTAATGTAGATGAAGGCATTTCGTTTCATGAGAAGAAGCTCTCTGGCGAAACATGCTTTGAGGAGTTCCCACTTGGATAATGAGTAGATACTGTAAGACAAGGAATTTTTATGCCCTTCTAATCTATCATAAGGCGTTGAAATCTCCCGAGCAAGGTTCTGACCAATTTGAGATACTCTAAACTTGTCACAGAACTGATCAATGGAAACAAAATTGTATGTTTCTCTCCAGCTCCAATATTGTTGTTGGTCTTTTCTTGACAAGACCTATATATAAATATGGAAGAATAAGACATCTTAATTTTAGATGGTAAGTTAATCAATTACCCAAATACTTGCCGATTATTGCTTGATATGCACAGTTGGTAGCCATTTTTCTGGATCATTTCACAAACTATATGTATTACTCCTTTGTAAGTTACACAAATGGTGAAACTTAGAACACCTATCCACAAAATAGCCTTTTTTGTAAAACATGATCAGCCTAAATGTCTAGTTTAGCTAACAAAATGATATGATAAGGCAGTAGACAAAGTTTTGAATGCAAGATTGGCTTTCTATATCACTACTAAACATGATGATCCTCCTAGAGTTTACATTTGATAATAGTGGTGTCCACATTAATGATCTCTCCAATGAATCATACCATTATATGGCCAATCATGTAACACAAATGGTAGACCGCAACATTTTTGTGGTGAAGATCAGGGTTCAAGACTCTATTCTCTTTGTAGGAAGTTGAAATAAAGATATGCAGTACCTTTATGCATTCTCCTTCTGTCCTAGTGGGAAAAATATTTTGGTTGAGTGCAGTAAGTCACTTCCAACAGATGTTATGAACAAGTAATGACACAGAAATTAAATCAACAGGAATGGTTAGATGTTGTTTCTGCTTGTTTTTTTGCATAACCACTTTTGTATTATTGAAAGTTGTGATAACTAGAAAGTTTTAAGTACCTCTTGAAGAAAGTCAGCGGCACCTTTCCTTTCAGGGCACTTGAATCCACATGATTCAAAGAAACTCATAATGCAACTCTTAGATCCATGGTATACAATTCTTCCTTCAGCCATCAAGATAATTTCATCAAAAAGCTCGTAAGTCTCTGGTGCTGGTTGAAGAAGTGAGACTAGTATTGTAGACTCTGAGATATGAGCCAATTGTTGGAGGCAAGAAACAATTTGGAAGGTTGTGGAGCTATCCAACCCAGTTGATATTTCATCCATGAAGAGTGCTTTTGAGGGTCCTACTATCATCTCTCCTGATTGTAAGACAAAAATATTTCAGAAAGGAAACAAGCACCCACAATGGAATCATTTACATAACTGTATAGACCAATTGAGCCTCGGGTTATATAAGAATGAATACGCATATATCTTTCTCTTAGGGAGGGGTACCATGCTGTTTCAGTTCGTCAATCAGGGTGGCTTGCATGGTTTCCATCAATCAAAAAACATAGTTTATTTGCAGTATTACCTTGCCCCATATTGATAGATCGATTTAACAAAGTGCTATAATAGTATATATGTAAGTAAATAGAAATAAAATGAACGTTCAGCATTATTATATTGACTTTTAGTTGATGAGTTGTAGTACTTTAATTCAGACCTAACAGAATTGTAATCGGTCCTCAACTAATTCTAGATTGTGGAATAATCACCTGTGGTTAGTCTCTTCTTCTCACCACCTGAAATACCTCTCCTCATTGCATCTCCCACCATTATGTCAGCACATATGTCAAGTCCCATGATCTGTCAATTGAGGAAGAGCTTTTTCGTAGAGTAAGTTCCTTATACAGGGGAGGGGACTGAGAGCATGCTTGCTGATCAGGCAACAGTTACTATACCTTCATAATGTAATCCGTCTGTATACTTCTTTCTAAACCTTCCACAGATATCGCCTGTATATGAAAAAACAATGTGATGCTAGTTAGAATTGAAGTAGAATCTTTGTACACTACTTGCTTGTTAGATAATCAAAAGGAGAAAATCCTAGTGGTAAAATATATCAATATCCTAGTTTTTGCCTTCATATAAGTGTCAACATCAGGATCGGGATTAATCCCGGCCTCCTTCTCCCTTCTAATCACCTCCTTCATGATTTCTGAGGAAAAAGATGCAGCAAGAGTGGATTGGGTGAGTAATTGCCTGTTAAGTTAATCTTGATACATTCATTTGATGATAGAAGCAAGCTTGTCATCAGTAACCTGCTCTGTTGCCAACACCCTGGAATCTTGCAGAGAAGTCGATGGTCTCTCTGACGGTCATCTCGGGGACATGGAGGTCATACTGATCGATGTAAGCTGCCGTCTTCTCTGGAACGAAGTCACTCAGCTTCACACCATTGTACTCGATTTCTCCTGTGACCTTGAGATTGGCGTTGAGCTTCCCTGCAAGCGCCTTGAGGAGGGTGGTCTTGCCGCAGCCCGGGGGTCCCAGGAGAAGCGTCAGCTTGGAAGGCTTGACGACGCCGCTGATACCATTGAGGATGCGGATCCTGGAATGCTGGCGGTTGAAGCCCAGCATGCTGCTCACCGCCTGATGATGGATCGATCGACATATAATAAGCATCAGAAGCAATTTGCATTGATGATTTACTGCAGCAGAGGATCGGAATCGGATACGCACAGAGAGGTTGGAGATGGCGGCGTTCCAGATGGTGGGGAGCGGCTTCCCCTGCACCACCTGGCATTCCGCCTCCACGCAGACGTCGTGCCAGCGCACCTCCACCGTGGGCGGGCGGAGCAGGCGGAGGTTGTCACGGTGGATGTTGGCGATGAGGGTGTCCACCACCATGCGCCGCTCCGCCGCACCCAGCCTGCGCACGTCCACCATTTGCAACTCCAACAATGAGCCAACAGAGTCAGAGTCTCCATGGAACTCGAACACCGAGGTGTGGAGCCTGTCCAAGGTGGGCAGCCTCTCGACGGCCGCCCATTTCAGCTCCGCCTCATCGTCAATCTCCTGATGATCATGTTGCTGGTTGAGGGAGAGGGAGCGCGACAGGCTCTCCCTGAAGCTGGCCGCTGCAGCTCGCCATGATGATGACAACGCCGGCTTCTGCACTGATGATGATTCCCCTTCGATCTCCAGCGATAGTGATCGCCGGTCGCCTGCATCGGCCTCCCGTTCGCCGTGACCTCCTTGATGATCATCATAGAGCTGCCTTTTGCGCTCCTCCTCGTCCTCCAGTTCCATCTGAATGCTGCTTCTTAGCTAGCCGTCTTCGTCTCGCTCAAGCTTTCATTTGGGCGCCGGGCCGGATTACAAGCAATGGATGAGTATGCCATTCTTAATGATTGGTTCATTGAATAATTATATCAAGGTCAACTGATCGCGAGTTCCCATTTCGTCTCTTCCATTCCAAGATGACTACTACTAGTAGTAGTTTATTTATTTATTGAAAGGAGGATTAGTTTGACATAATGACATTTGACTTGACTGTATATATAGTATGGTACAGATGCAGGTTTCCTGGTCCAAGTCTCCCAAAATATTATATTTGTTATATATATAAATATTGGATTATCCTCTCCCTAAGCTAAGCAGTGACGTTACATAAAGCTAGCGTGTCTTGACTCAGCTTCACCGTAACTAAAAGCCATGCGTGAGTCAGACGTCAGTGATAAATCTTACAAATGCTGCCAGCCGACAGTATGTGCTGCAGTGCAATGATGAATATTTCTCCATATTTCATCCTTTCTCTTTGCATTCTGCAAATTCAATAGCCCCCCTCTAGTTACACGAACACCTAGAACTAGTACTTTAAACATGCATTATTTGCACCTTGACACGAATTTGTGCCACACACAAATTAAAGATCACGTACGTACGTGCATCTCAAACCTCCAACTTCCATTGTGCTTTATCAGCTGGCCTCCGTATCTTATTTTATTTTGTTATACTTTATTCCAGCCAACATTAACAATAAATAAATCTGATAGCTAGCCAGCGACTCTGCCGGTGGGATACATGGCGCTGCTGCCCAGCGACGGCGGGAAGGCGATGGCGGGAGGGCGAGCGCGAGCGCGAGGGAGGAAGCGTGGTGAGCGGGAAGGCGATGGCGAGATGGCGAGCGAGGTTGGCGCTCGAAAAATACCGAGCGTAGGGGAGTGCTTTGGTTAGCCGAATATAGAGGAGAGCCGAATGCAGAGGTTGTTGAATTGCAAATTCAAAGGTATTTTCCAAATTATACCTATCCATTAAGTTTTATATAACCTCTTGTAGATGCTCTATGCTATCACCATGTAGTTCTTAGAGCATCACCAACAGACTAGGTATAATCCTAGCTAAATTTAGAATTTTACAAGCTCTGTAACAAAATAGAAGACTTCCTATAAGGTGGAGAAACCAACATACTCTCCAAATCTTGACTCTCCATTTTATAAGTTAACTCAAGTTCTCGTAGATAGGTCCCTGGATCTTGCAAAAAGCACCCTAGAAGTTTTGCAATCAAAACAATGCAGTCCTTCTGTCACACCCGATTTTAAGAACAAAACCGAATGCATCTCATATGTGCGCCAGGATCAAGTTTATACACATATGATAGACGTCATATGTGAATATATCAAAAACAGTGTCCAAAACCTAGATAAGAGAGAGTAAATAACTTTATTACACTCTGATAAATTATAAGCATTCCACCGATAACCTAAACGAGTACTGCAGCAGCGTCTTCTTCCACAGGCAGTCGACTAGTGAACGCACACCTAGGACTCATTGAAGTTGTCGTAGTTCTCCACTTCTGTGTTCTCTTCTGAAAAGCATTTAGGCAAGGATGAGTACTCTTATGGTTGGTACTCAGCAAGTGGGGGAGAATGCATGGCCATCAAGAGAGGCTAGGGTTTATAGCAGTTAGCATTTTTAGTTGGTCATATTTTATTAGCAAGCACCTATTAACTAGGTATAAGTTTATACCAATCCACTTAAGCATAAAGATCATAAAAGATCCAACACATACCAAAGAACCACAAGTTAATTATTCTTCAAGTTCAATTATCATGTGAGGGTCCAGACCGCTTTTGACCGCGAGCACGGCTGATATATCAGTTTTACACTCTGCAGAAGTTGTACACTTTCACCACAAGTCACGTAAAAGTTCGAAAGAACTTTGGACCCAACCATGTTGTGCTAGCTAAGCACAATACCACACTTTCGAGGTGTGGCTGCATAGGAACGCTAAGAGACCTTTACAAAGATTCTCTAACAAGTGACAATCCGCTAAGGTTTCTGTAGCGAAAATGGCCTCTCATGCCATATTTCAATATAATGTTTTGGTGATTGATGACACACACAACACTTGGACTAATATGATTGTTAAGATTACCATTCTCAGGCTTTTAGGTTCAAGTGATGACAAAGAGAAGATAGATGTAGCAAGGCCCGAAGGTTTAGGACAAGAGTCGAAGAGACCGTGAAGAAAACCAAGTCAAAGAAATCAAGACAGAGACAATTTACTATCACCGGTTAAACCGACGATAGGGAAATTGTACTCACCGGTGCAACGGACTCAGAGAAGGCCAAATCAGCAGAGTACACCGGTTGAACCGACGCTAAGAAAATTACATACGTCGGTGCATTGACTTGGAGCACGTCTGGAAATTTTGGTAACACCGGTTGAACTGACACCAGGAAAGTTGAATACGTCGGTGCAATGAACTCAGCAGCAGAGGCAAAATCAATACACCGGTTAAACCGACGCTAGATATTTATGAACGTCTGTGTAGTTGTCCAGAGAGTTAGTTTTTCAGCAACTACACTCACCGGTTAAACCGATGCTGCATCGGTTGATTACATCGGTCGATTGAGGTAGCCGTTGAAGTATAACAGCTAGTTGAAAAATGCACTCACCGGTTAAACCAGTGATGACAAAAACGGGAGCATCGGTTTAACCGGTGATAGCGCTTTTTGTCAGCCTTTTTCCAACGGCTAGTTTGGGGTGTGTGGGCTATATATGCCACCCCACGGCTCATTTGAGGGTGCTGGAGGCCAAGGAAGTATACAAGAGCAAAAGATCATCTCCAACCACCATAGAGCATCATTGTACATCATATAAGCTTAAGCACACTTGTGATAGTGCTTAGTGCTTGTAATAGGGTTTAGTTCTTGCGAGAGCTCCCTTGAGAGAAGTCTTGTTGCGGCAAGCAATCCTTGTGATCCGTCATGTGACCCTCCGACTTGGTGTGGAGTGGTAACGACACTTTGTGCGGGGGAAGAGGAGACCCCCTCCTTGGTGGAGAAGCTCTGTAGTGGATTTCGGCCGGGTGACCGAGAGAGATGGTGGCGGTGCACGAGACTCGGTGTCTTGTGGGCACTTGCCTTTGCTTGCCGGCATCGCCTTGGTGGCGTAGTGCAAGATGGTGATCGGAAGAGCCTCGGTGTCCTGTGGACGTAGGCGTTTGTGCCGAACCACATTACATGACCGTGTCTACTCGGGAGTTTGCATCCCTCTTGCACTTACCTCTTTACTTACCGTATTACGTTTCCGCATTTACTCTATCTTGCGTACCTTTACTTTCCTAGTTGGTTTGATCAGGATTGGCTAGGTTGCAAGTCTTTTAGGAGTAAGTAGATAGTAGCATAGATAAACCTTAGTCATAACTAGCATGTATAGAACGTGTTAGGTTTATCTTATGCAAGTAGTTTGAGCCCTAGGTTAAAAAGTGATAGGTGTAGGGGAGAATTATCATGCTATTTTTGGAACAAAAATAGGATATGTAGGGGAGAAGTCCACTTGCCTTCCTTACCAAACTGCTAATTGTCTTCCTCGTATGCTTGTTCTTGATCTCCCTAGAACGGCAAGTCGACTACGTGATCACACAATTAAAGCAAACAAAACAAATAAGGAACAATATAAAAATAGTATAAATAGAACTAAAAAATCTAAAAAAAGATGTAGATCATGAAGGATCGCATGAGCGTGAGAATCGCTAAAATCGGAGTTAAAACGAGAAAGATATGGCTAAAACAAGATTCAAGGGCTTATCGGTGAAGAAACAGAACTTCCAGGGGTTAAACTGAAAGAAACCAGTGGCTAAAACATAATTATATACATAAACACAGGGGCTAGAGTGTAAAATAGGGGCCCGGGGATGGCGGGTTCTATTTTTAGAAAGATCAGGGGTTAAAACGGAGGAAAAAGGGCCTTTTTGGAATTACTTTTGAACAGATGAGGAGCGCAGGTTTATTCTCAAAAAACTCAGGGTCTCTTTTGCAAAACAGCCAAGGTTGACTGCTGGGTTTTTGACTCCGGCTGGGGTGGTTCTGATCCGATGGATCTTGATCCAATGGTGAGAATCGGCTGCAGCGGCTCGGCTGACGGGGCGACGACTCGGCTCGGCTCGGCTGCAGACGGGGATGCGGCTCGGCAGCGCGGCACAGGTGGACCGCCGGAGCAGCCGAATCCGGCGCTCCGGTGCCCGGCCGGTTCGGGACAGGGATCGGCCGGGGAGGTAGCGTGCGTGGCTAGGCGCTCTGTGTGCCGTGGTGGAGGGCGGCGGTGGGCAGCGAGCTCGTCGGGGTGGCACCCTGGTGCTCGGCTTCGTGCGCAGGGAGGCCGAGGAGGACGAGAGGGCGATGGCGCACGTGATGAAGGTGGTCGAAGAGGGCGCGCGGGTTGGAGAAGTGGTTTGCCACGGCGTTGTGTGGCCCGGCAATTCTGGCCGCGTGGGGGCGGGAAGAAGAGGGGAAACGGGTTGGCGACGAAGGTATCCACCTCGCAAAGCTTCGGCGACGGCTTGTTGGCGAAGAAGAGCAGCGGGGCGGCGGATCGGTGATGAGCTCGAGCTCAGGAACAGCGGCGGCGCAGCTCTGCAGTGGCAGAGCGGGAAGCGAAGCTGGAAAGGGAGAAGTGGCGGGCTCGGGTGCGGCTTTTGTAGGCCGAGAGAGGGGAGCAGAGCAGCCGACAGAGTAAGGGACGCGACGCTCGGGTGCGGGCCGGCCGTGAAGGGTAGTGGCGACGGCCGTTTGCAGGAGGAGGGGGAAGAAACAGCAGAGGGAGATGGGGAGGCGCGAGTGGAGGCTCCACTAGGCCTTGATGGCGCGCACCGAGGGGGAGGAGGGAGGCGAGCGGGCGGCCGGCGGCCGATTGGTGCGCGACGGTGGAGAGGAGGCGCGGCTGGAGGTGGGAGACGGGCCTGACGGGTGGGGCCCGCATGGCGGTGAGAGAGAGGGAGGGAGGAGGTGGGGTGGGCCGGTTCGGCCTTGTTGGGCCGGCTGGGAGAAAGAAAGGGAGAGGGGAAAGGTGGGGTGGGCTGGGCTGGTTTGGGGAGAGAAGAAGGAGAAGAGTTTTTTCTTTCTTTTTTTAACTCAAACTTATTTGAATAAATTCATTCTGAATTCAAATAAAGTTTGAAAGTTTTGGGTGTTACACCTTCATTCATGGTTCACGGTGGGGGAGGCTCTGGCCGGCCGGATTCTGGCGAGGGGCTCGCCGACAGTGAGGGCCAAGGACGGGGGAGCACTAGGGAGACGAGAGGAACCTGGTGGTGGTTGGGTGTGGGGATAGCTGGAGGGGGGATGGGGCGCAGCTTGGAGGCCTAGGCAACAGCCATGGCAGGCTATGTTTGTTGCTTGGAGGAAGAAAAAGGGAGTGGAAGAGGGAGGAGCTTGTGCCGACGCTTTGTAGAGGGGTGTAGAGAGGCGTTTGGCGGCTCCGTGAGGGTGGAGGGGGAACGAGCAGTGAGCTCAACGGTGAGCTCTTGATGGCGATGGCAATGATGAACTCGGTGGGCCTAGCAAGCAGGGGCGGCAGATGCGTTTGGTCGAGCGGCGCCGTAACAGGAACACGGCGAGGCGAGGCAGCTGCAGGAGTGCGGGGGCGGCGAGAAGCGGCAGGAGGGAGAGGGACTACGCGTTATACAGAGCTCAGTGCTCGGTATGTTTGCCAAGCGAGTTGTCTGGGATGATGGCTAGCGGGATAGCGAGGCGGGATATTTGCAGAGGCTGCTGGATACAAGTTTTTGAGGGGTTTCTCTTTTTTTAGCTAGCCAAATCAGGATAGCTAGGCTCGTGGAGATGCTCAACGGGATGGCTAGCTATATATACTACGCGCAAGGCTGCAGGCAAGTAAATTTCTACAGCCCAGCCGGTGGATGGAGACATGCATCAACCAGACGTCTTTGTCGTCGTTGCATGCTGTACCATACATGTAAAGGAAGCCGTCCTTGCACACACACACACTTGCAATCAGCTAGGCTAGCTGCAGAAATTTATGTTGATGAGGTCGTTGCAGGTTGTTGAGGTCGATGATGTTGGCCTCCAGCCGCTGGGCCTCCCTGATGATCTCTCCCATGCAGAGTCCCATGGAGGCCAGGCAGCTGAACACCAGCAACCCCCTGTCCTCCCCCTTCTCTGCGTGGGCTACATCGCCGCCGCCGTCGTCATCCAGCTCCAGTGAGGCCGCTGCCTCTCGTGCATGTGCTAGGAAGGAGGCCACCACCTCCTCCGGTGTGCGTGTGTTCTCCTCCTTGCAGCAACATAAGCAGGTGTTGGCATGATTATTCCCAGCCTCAAGGTCGTCCTTGTTGGCCTCGTCCTGATGATGATCAAGTGATGATGACATAATAATTGCAGCGTCGTCGGGTGGCGCCTGCAGCATGCGGAGGCAGTATCCCAGGGAGCTGGAGACGAGGCTGCTGAATAAGCGCCTCTGCTGCTGGAACATCATCAAGTCGTCGTCGTCATCGCCGACCGCCATGCGTGCCTGGTGGTAGAGACGCAGCAGCTGCGCCATCCTGCCGAGGCTTCCCTGGATCTTGTCATAGCAGGCCGCCGGGAACGGCGGCAGCCACAGGAAGGAGGGCTCGCTGCCGGCCTCAGCCGCATGTCTCGTGAGCAGGGCCAGCTGCTGCTGCAGGCTCTTCATCATCAGCTGTGATTGTGATTGCGATGGATCATTAGCGGCTGCGGCTGCGGCTGCAAGCGCGGCAGCGATGCAGCGGGTGAGCTGCTCCCTTGGCCTCGCCCCTGGGTGGAAGATGATGTCAGCCAGAAGGGCGCAGGCGATGCCTATGAAGGTCTCCACGAGGCGGGCGACCGTGAAGGCCATGGCGGGCTCGTCGTAGCGGCGCCCCATGATGATGACGCCCGACAGCGCGGCCGCCACGCCGCCGGCAGGGCCGTAGGCGCGGCTGCGTTTGAGGAAGGTGGCGACCACCATCCAGGGGAGCAGCGCCAGCAGGCGCAGCTCCTGCGACATGAGCAGGCTGCAGCCCAGCGCGCCGTAGACGGAGCCCAGTGCGGTGCCGTGGGCCCGCGCCGCGGCCACAGACCAGGTGGACTCGCGGGCCGTGGTGATGGTGGTGGCGACGATGAGGCCTGACCAGAAGCCGTGGTCGTTGCTGAAGAGGAGGCCCAGCAGGCAGCAGGACGGCGAGGCCCAGCGAGAAGCCGCACTTGGCAGCCGCCAATAGCTGCCGCCGGCGGAACCGGAACGGGAACCAGCAGGGGTTGTCTGCAGTGGCTGCTGCTGCTTGTTGCCGCCGCCCTTCTTCTTCTTCGGATTCTTGGGCTGCCGGCGCGACCTTCATGTTGACACTGGCATTGGCATTGTTGGCGACCAACAAGCCGTCTCTGAGCTGATAGAGGGAGAAGAGGAACAGCCAAGGAGCCAGCTGCAACGTCGTCGTTTTCCTTGTTGGCAAGCACAGACTGCTGATCTGCGGCTTGGAGATAAAAGCACCACCACCACCATCAGCAGCAGCAGCAGCAGTCGACTGCTGCTTGTTGCTGCTGTGCGTGAGGAGGGCGAGGCGTATCTGATCCCTCATCTCCATGATGATATGATGGTGATCATAGTCTAGCAGCTTGTTGCAGCACTTTTTGTCCATCATCATGTCGAGCGCCATCTGCATTCCCGTCAGTGGCATCTCCACCATGGCCGCGTCCAGTACTGCTCCTCGCTCCCACCGCACGTCCTCCTTGATGGCGTTTACGCGGTGGAGGAGGGCGGTGCTTGCCGAGGCCAGCCGGTTGGCCTCCGACGTGCGCGCCGCCATCTGGCACCGCCGCTGCCGGCTGCACGCTGCATCAACTGCTGCCTCGCCAACAATTGCATCGGCCATGACCCTGACCCTCTCCGCCGCAAGCACCTTGTACGCCCTGGTCTTGTCCCTGGCCTCCCGTGTGGCAAGCCTCGGGCCGGGCAGCAGCACGGCCAGCAGCGCCGCCGCCACCCCGAGCGCCGTGCACGCCACCACGTTGGCCGGGTGCATCAGAGCAAACGCCCGGGTGGGGCGCTCCCCCTGCTGGAATTTGGCCACGTAGATGATGATGATCTGCCCCAGCGCGATCCGCTTGGCCACGGGGCCCACCGACTCGGGCAGCGCCACAGCCAAGGCGGTGAGCGCGACGACGGCCGACGTGGCCAGCACGGACTCGGCGGCGCCGGTGCGGTGCGCGAGCCAGAGCGCCAGCACGGAGGGCACGGCGCCCATGAGCGTGGCCTGGACCGCGGTGACGGCGCCGCGCAGGGCCGTGCCGAGGGTGGCGTCCGTGACGATGATGACGGTGACGACGTAGGAGAAGGCTGGGAAGGTGATGTGGCGGCGGACGGCGGCCGGGGTGTAGAGGGAGGCCAGGCCGACGATGCTGCAGGCCAGGGCGGTGCGGAGGCCCGAGGCCACAGACGAACACCAGCGCCCCTGCCGCCGCCCCATGACCATGTACGAGTGAAGACACGGCCAGACACACTACACGTCCTCGAATCCTCGCTCGATCGATCTGCCTGACCCCCTATATATGTATAGCCAGCGAGTGAGATGATATATAGTATGATGTGACTTAATTGGATATATAGTACTATAGTTGGGTGTTACGTATATATGTAGCTCTAAAAAGTTGGAGCTTGTTGGTACCTTAGTGGCCATTCTTGCTGCTCCACTACTTTTGGATCAACCAAATACATACGTCATCATCTTAATTCCTTACATTGACCCAACGAAACACTGGCCTCATGCATTTACAATCCGTGAATATAATTCACCCTGCAAATAGGTTGAAAACCAAACTATACCCACACCACTCCATTCTCACGAGAGAAATTATATGACCCCACTCCACTCCAAACCACCACTACCACACACTAATCCAACCCAAACATTTGAGCTCATCTATATAAAACCTATAAAGTTAGTCCCCACTAAGAGTTATTTAATTTGATTTCTCTGCAACCACGTTAAGCCACATCATCTAAATTAGTATGGTCCATTGGATCTCAGCAAGTAGCATAATCTCTACCGTCCATACAAAAAATGCATCATTAATATATGAACATGAAACATTTACTCTGTCATGCATCGGGGGCACTTTGTTGGGCAATACCGCTGAGCATTAAGGGGCACTTTGCTGTTCACTACAACTGAGCATTAAGGGGCACTTTGTTGGCCACTACCGCTGAGCACTAAGTCTCTTAGAGTCTCCACCATACGATCAAGATCACTACAAGAAATGTGGTGATCTATGACGAAAATTTTATGACATTTTTAAACAGCGTCATAATTACACACAATCCATGACAATTTTCAGATTTTCGTCATGAATTTGAAGGTATGGGCCCTAGGCCCAAAACTTAGTGACGTTTTATTAAATTCGTCATAGTTGAGCCCACAAAATATGACGTTTTAACATTAATGTCATAGAAATTGTCATAGTTATTTTGACATTCATCATTTTTTCCAAGTTTTTGCTTCTCTTATTTGATGTTTATTCAAGCTATGCTCTCATTCATGGTATGCTAGGCGTTATTTTTTTAGTTAAATTACCAGTATGGCTTAAAATCACGATCTTTCATTTAATACTATTTGTTATTGTTTGTGTTAATTGCTATTTTATGAATCATATTCATATGGCATCATTTCTCAATAAAGGTTAAAATGTTTAAGGCAAAAATATGTGGAAGCAGGAGTGTTGAAGACAAGAAAAAAAAAATTGGACTTTGAAGACCAAAATAAAACCTGGACGCACAAATATTCAAGTAAAAAAAATTGCATGCCCAAGGATTCAATCTTTAGACCACCATGCTCATTTTTTAGATGCACTACCATCACACCAAGTGACAAAACCATCAAAAAATTGAGGCAGAGGGCGGTACGAACCATGCACCTGAGATTTTGAGTGAATCGCGTCTTCCATTGGGCTGGTAGTCCACTCGTGTTAGGCAAGTGCATTAGGAACTTTAGTACCAATGCTCGTTGTTTGTCTGGAAAATAAAAAGAAAACTCGTCCTCCAGAGGAATCGAACCTGCGACCTGGGCATGGTGAAAACAGAGCACTACCACCGTGCTACACGCTTTGCTTTGTGATTATTGGGCATTAAAAATATTTTATTCTAGTGCCACGTGGGCGATGCGAAGAACACACCTATGATTGATATTTTTCTTTTTAATTCAGGATTAAAATTCGTAACTGGTATTTCTCCCTCGTATAAATTCCAAATTTGATGGTTCTTTTTCCTAATTTTTTCTAAAATCATGTTCTTTCGTGTAATTGCATTTTTTTAAGTTAATTATGATTTCTTGAATCTTCTTCATATAGCTTGTTTTCTTTCATTTAAGCATAGAATAGCAATACATATTTTTACATAACAATAACTAATTTAACTTCATAATTTCTATTATTATGGTCAACATAATCTTCAGTCCAAATTTGAGATCTATACGAATTCGAAAATGTTATCAAGTAGTCTAATCTCAAAGATTGATTTGAGTTATAAGAAACTCTTTGAGAGATGTATCCATTTGTGAACCATGCATGGTCCAACTTTACTAAAACTATTTAAGTTTTTTATCGTAAGATTATAGACAAAAAATATGTTATCATGTGAAATTTTAGAATTTTTTGACCAAATTTAGATATTATTATAATTATTATGTGGTAATTTGGAGAAAGAAGTTTGAATTATCCATATAAGACAATTGAATTTGTCATCTATCTATAGGACTTGGACTGTAATAGAACATATGAGTTTAAATATAATTTTTGTTCAATTTTTCGAATCTTATCAGATGTAATTGTAGCTCAGCATGGAGTAATTATTGATAAGTTTGTAGAAATTTATTTAAATGATAGAAAATAGCAAATATACTAAAAAATTATTGAACCATCTACATAACAACTCCAATGTTGTCCACTACCTGTAAAAAATATTAGGTATTTATAATATAATTATTTCGCAAGTTATTTTGAAGGGTACCTTAATTAGGTGAAAATTTAAAAAAGAACAGTAAACTGGTCTGGATCTGGACCGTTTTCTCGGTGTGCACACAAGATACAACATATCGTGTCCGTCCATCCCTATCAACGGTTTGGATCAAATCCTCATGTTATAAAATCACCTCCATCCGATACGCCACCGCAAACCCTACCTCCTCATCCTCCCTCTCGTCTCAGATCCACAGCCGCCGCACTAATCCTCTCTTTGTGCCTCAGATCCAGCCCACTGCACCTCGCTCCACCACCTCCTCGGCCTCTGGCGCCGCCTCCCCTCCTCCGCCGGCCGCATGGGCGTGGAGGTCGAGGTGGAGGTGGAGCCCCAGCAGCACTGCAGCAGCAGCTCGCGTCGGGACGGATAGACGAGGCGCGTGGCGGCCGGCGGCGGGCCTCTGGCCATGTGCGGCCATGGTGCGGGTGAGTTCGCCGGCGTCCCAATCGTCGTCCCCAGCAAGGGAAGCAGCGCCTGAGGCCTGTTCTTCGGCCATCTTCCCCGCAGCGAGGATGGCACGGAGCTGCAGCGGCAGAGGTACGGCCGTCTTCCTCAACCTCAGATCCGCGTGCAAACATGGTGATCCGGTTCCTCTACTGCAAGCCGATGACGAGCAAGCAGGTCGCACACGGCCTGGGCAGTAGGTAGCCTGGTGGTCCTCCATATCAACAGCCAGATGAGGCTGCTTCGCTCTAGCTCCATCCAGGTTGTAATTTCTATTCCCCCTTTTTTCACCTAGCCACGACTCCCCAAACCCACCTTGCCTCCTCTCCTCTCATCCTTGCACCTTTAAATGATTATTGAACCCGCTGCCTTGTTGTCTCACACCCCACTGCTTGATTCGTATAACCTGATTCATATGCCTGTGTTATTAATCCATACTTCAGCTCTAAACCATGATGTGCAGAGATAAACGAGACCATGTTATGTTCAATTCATTCGGTTACTTACCAGATAAAGCAATGCAGTCAAACACAGATCTGTTGTTGTTTGCTTGATTGTTCCACGATGCATGCCTGATTAGCATCTCTCAGATTTGATTAGCATGTCTCTGAATATTATCTCCTTGCCTTGGCAAATGTAAAAAAAAACTAATAAGTTCGATACGCAGAACAGTTGCAGCTCGACTTCTAGCTTGGTCTGATGGTGCTAATATCGACTTGGACTCACAAAGGAAAGGGAATTGTGTTGTTCTCGAGACATCCACGAGACAAGTAAATAAACTTTACCTGAACTGATCTTAGTTGATGTCTAATGTCATGAATGCTCTTCACTTTGTCATTGCCTGTTCACTATATGCATGCTAGATTTATCCTCTTCCATACTAGTCTTGTAGACACAGAACTTTGTCTAGTTAATTGTCATAATTGTTTTCCTGCATTTAAGTGCCTGTAGGATGCTGGTGTGTGCTCACTCCAAAGACGTCCTACCACCAAGGCTAGTTGTTGAGTGCTGGTAGAAAGGATACCCGTGAGATGGATCTGCTAGTATTAAGTGCTAGTTAACTTATTCATTGTGCTCTCTGCAGATATTTGATTATTAAGTGCTAGTTAACAAAAAAGTAGTTCTTGTGAGATTGACTTGATGGCATGCTTGAAACCGATCACATTTTTTTCATGGCATATATTTGATTATTGTTTGTTTACTGGTTATAGCATGGTTATAGCATTTGAGAGTGATCTCTTGGTCAGTTCAATTCCCGTTGCCTATTGTTTCCTTCATATTTTGAAGTCTACCATTTATCTGTGCATATTTTTTATACCATGCCAGGATGCCAATGTAAATTCAGTAATGAAGCTAGTTTTCTTTGATTGCAATGTCTTTGAAACGCCTATATCAATTTGAGTAGTCTGATTGCTCATTGTTCAATTCAGTGCCACATAATTCCTAGTGCCACACTTAGCTTTTAACACAAAGAAAAGACTACACTGCTACTGGTTTGTAGTCAATTTAATTGCGATGCTCATCTTGTCATGCATGCTTGATTGAACAGAGCTCTGATTATTTATAGATGCAGCAGTACCCTGTGTAGCTGGTCTCATTTGGTGCTAGAACATTTGGTTTGCATGTCCTAATTGATTACTTTTTATCACTAGTGTCAATTGTCGAGCGTAGTATTTTAATTAAGTCTACAACATTAATTCCACTGTTATAATTGAACCAGTTCGTGCTAGTATCAGTAATTTCCATCACAAATATCCCTCTGATTAATATTTGTCAATGTGAATTTCTGCTAGTTTCAGTAGTTTCCATCACAAATACAAATATTGTCCTCGAATTAATATTTGACAATGTGCTCTTTTCATGTTAGGATGAAATGGTAGAAGGAACAAACAATGAGAAGAGATTGGAAATTTGAAGGCAAATGCTGGAATATTTGATGTTTTTGTTTCTAGTGTTGCTTTTGATGCAAGATGAATGTAACTTGCATGTAAATTTTGAGGTGCTTCTCAATGTAAATCATATGATATTGTATTTGATTTGATGCTGTGGTAAATGGTCTTACAATTTTGGTATATATATTCTGGGCTGTAATGACTATTCTAATAAAAGGATTGAAATTAGGCCCAATTTGGTGGCTCACTCTGAATTGGGCCCATCCACTTGTGGGCTGTGCTGCTGATGTCACTTGCCACATCACGCGCGATTGCCACGTCATTGTCCACATCATTGCCATGTCAGCAACCATGTCATCATTGCTATCCATGTCATCGTCAAGTCAACAGCCACATCATTCTTCATGTCACCATTGTGTGATATGGCAATTAAATCTGTGACGAAACTTATACTATTCGTGACGTTAATTTTCGTCATAGAAAACGGGTTTGGGTTGGGCTTCGGGGGCCCGGGGACATTCCATGACGGTTTTAAAACGTCATGGATCAAGCAATCTATGACGAAAATTTAAGGAACGTCACGAGGTGTGATCTGTGACGCTCAATACATGACGTTATTTGAGATTGTCATAGATACTGTTTTATGACGGTTTTTCAGTGATCTGTGACGAAATTCAATCGTCATGAATCAACAGATTTTTTGTAGTGGATTAAAGAGGCTGACGGTACAGCTCCTGAGCTTGCACATGTATACATATACATTTGCCTATGCCGGGGGCGCCACGGAGCTCCAGCGTCGACTCCATCTCCATCCCGTGGTGTGTGTGTAGCTTCTGCTATCGGACGCCACGTTGTAGGTGGCGAACGCGATGTTACCATTGGCCAAGAACTGGCGGAGGATCTTGGGCACCACGCTGCTAGCCTATGCAAGCTGGAAGATGAGGTCCATGTTGCTGGTGGTCTGCTTTTTTTTCTCAGTGCAAGATTTACTTTGCTTTGACTTCGCTAATCTGAGCCCCAAAAATTTTCTTATCTTTCTGTCCTACCGTAAGTTCCTGAAAGAAACAAAAATCACACAAATTTATAGGTGGAATACCATATTAACATCATATCTGAGTTCATCTTAGAAATGATGATGCTCTCAACTAACAATATGTAAGTTGAAGAAAAGGTGTAAAAAATATTCTCTTTTGCTTGTGGCAGAAAATAGAAGAGTCCAAAATAGAGAATGTGTTTCACCAACTTTTGGAGAGGATTCTAGAGGTCAATTAGTGACAATTTTTTGTTATTCAAAAATCCACTATTTCATATATTTCAACAAATCTTGATCAATATAATACTACATTCTCTCCATTGTGTTTTATCTAATTTCTTTATATCTTTTGGTCATAGTTTATAAAAAAAATCACTCAGATTCCGCAGCAACACGCGGAGAATCACCTAATATTATAATAAACTAGTAGCCAAACTATAGTTACAACCCAATAAGAACACGTTTCTCAAAAAAAACTATAATGTAGATCTTGTCACACTGTTTTGCACAGAGTAGCTGCCAATTATACTGAGTCATTTTTAAAAAAATTGGTCAATTTCGATACAATTTTATAGTGTGAACGCGAGGTTTTAATTCCAGCGTACAGCTCTTGACATGGGCCCCACGTGTGGGTCTAGCCACACTGCTTTGCACAGAGTAGACACACTGCTTTGCACAAAGGATTCATTTCAACCCACCCAAACCCACCCCAACCCGCATTTATATAGAACCTGCTACACCCCACCCCATTACCTAATACAACACATTTCAACCAACCCAAATACACTCCATATTAAAACCCAACCCATTAAACCTATTTGAGCTCACACCTTTTGCAGGGTGAAATATAATATATAAATTATATAAGAAATTTTCAATAAGCTGCTTTTTGTATCTTATTTATTTTTTAATGTCCAGATCGAACAACTTCAATCACGCTATTATTCGATCGCATAGATATACTACGTACTCCCTATATATATATGTTCCAAATTATATGTTTATTATAGACTCCTGCACACCTGATCCGCCCTCCTGGTTTTTTTCCAACCGGTCTTCCTCATCCGGTCCGCCCCGGTCTGCCTCGCCCCTCCGCCCCCACCTCCTCCGGATCCCACAACGCCGAGCTCGCCCCCCACGCCGCACCACCAAAACTGCCCCAATTGGATCCTTGCCGCCGCCTCTCCCTTCCCCGGACGCGCCACAATCCTCGTGCCCAGCTTGAATTTCTGCCGTCACCGATCCCTCCTCTCCAGATGCGCCCCTAATCCCAGCGCCGCACCTCCCTCTTCCCGGCGCGTCTCGGCCTCCCGTCGGCGACCCTCGCGCCGTCCCGGCGGCCGTCGTCGCTCCCTCATGTCCCAGACGTGCCCCAATCCCGGCGCTGCACCACCCTCATGGCCTCATCCCGGCGCGTCTCGGCCCCCGTGGGTAACCCTCGCGCCGTCCCGGCGAAGCGTTGCGCCGCCGGCTCCCGTACCGCTCCAATGAGGACATCCACCCCACGAGCTGTGGCACGCTGGCGCACCGGCGCTGGCTGGTGGTCGGTGTGGTGCGCGCCAGGCACTTGCAGCACGAGGCGGGTCCAGGCAGCTGAGCGCGCGGGGCAGCGAGCAGTGCCCCCGGCTCTCGTACCGCCCCAAGCTCACCTCTAGGGTCTCCTCCGCCAGCAGCCCTCTGTCAGAAGCTCGTCAGGTCTCCATGTGGTCCACCGCCCCGCCTCTTGTCTAGCTCATACTTGCTGCATTGAATCGGGGCCAGTGATTTGGCTTGGTGATGAAGCGATTCAGGAGGCAGAAGGTGATGGCGACTGGCTAGTTGCAGATCTAGACCAAATCAACCTTCGAGCGATGGTGCTACTGCAGCAGATGTTGGCCATCGGGGTTGATGGGTACAACATCCCTCATTCCCTAGGTAGAAGGCTTCACTCTGTACACTCGGCGGCGAAGACTACCCTCGAAAGCTACTTCGTATGTATAAATCTCACCTCCTCCACCATCTAGCGTTCTTTAAATTAATTGATCTGTTTTCTGATCGACCGATCTAAGTTATTCAAGTTCAATTTGTTCCCCTGCAGCCCTATTTGTTCATGCAGACACGGATGCATGTAGTTGCTACCATGCAGCTTTGGCTTCACGAATTAAACCCAGCGTTAGTCTCCTTAATTTGAGCATAGATATTGGTCACAGGAAAAAAACAGCACACCCAATATTCTTGCAGATGAATGAATGCTAAAGGATAATGGAAGGCAGGCAGGTGACAGGGTGTTCGATATCCATGGGTAAATCACTGATGACCGGCAGACCGGTGAGGTGACAAATACCAGTCGCCAGCGCTCCAGCAGCAGCTCATCCAGACTCAAGACCAATCCGCAAGCATCAGGTTAGCCACTTGCTGCATTTGATCATGTTGTTAAAGTTTCAGATATTTATGTGATGTACTGATGCGTGAGTAGATATGAGATTCAGAATGTTCATATGATAGGTAGCACTATCCTTCTTGACAGTTTAAGGAATTATCTTTCTTTCTCTAAGCACTCCTTTTAATGGTCATCCTTTTCAAATTGTTGATTGTTTCTTTGCGAAAGGTATTTGTGATATGTTCGCTGAATTTTGAACTTTCAGTGGTTCTACTTTTTTATTCATATACACCAAATAGGATTTTTGCTTGCTTGCCTATGTTTCTGCCACTT
Source organism: Panicum virgatum (assembly GCF_016808335.1). Taxonomy (NCBI): domain Eukaryota; kingdom Viridiplantae; phylum Streptophyta; class Magnoliopsida; order Poales; family Poaceae; genus Panicum; species Panicum virgatum. The sequence goes on from NC_053143.1 coordinate 23,493, forward strand.
AAACAAGACACCATGCCATTCGTGATAAATTATAGTTTATGTGCATCAATAGAACACTAGCAACAATAAAGGGCGTACCCAGTGCCGTAGCCTTCCCGCACTGTGCGGGGTCTGGGGAAGGGTTGTTTTTAAGCCCCAAGTCTTACCCACACAAATGTGCAGAGGCTGGGGCTCGAACCCGGGACCTTCCGGTTACAGACGGTAGGCTCTACCGCTGCACCAGGCCCGCCCTTCAGAACACTAGCAACAATATAATTGCTATTTAGCTGACTGTAGTATTCTATATAAATCTAAGCTCTGTAGGATAAAACTGGGCAGGTCAGGTCTAGCAGGTTAAGTCTGACTAACCTTTCCTTTTATTTTCGATATGCACGTTGCGTGTTCCTACTGGTGGTCATGGGCTGATGGCAAATAGGTATTATCCTGTTATTGAGTCTCTTTCTTGAGGTCTTGACATCAGGCTTAATCAAAGGTTTGTTTTTCTCACGTTAGAATTCGATGAGTCGTCACATCAGAGCAAATGAATCAATTTTATACTCCGCTAGCTTCCAACCACTAGCGATTTTTCAACGCTGAATTCATCGAGCACAGTGTGCATCAGGATGTAACCTACTAACCTCCGTTAGACCGTCGCATGACTCCCATGTCCCCGTCGCATGAATCCCATGTCCCCGTGAAAATTGCTGGCCCAGAGACAGAGACAGAGACAGGGAACCGCTATGTGGGGAGGAAAACCAGGGAGCGGCTCTGCAGAAAACCGGAGACGGGAGGAAAACCGGCGCTAGCCTGCTCCCGGTGCACTGGCGGTCTGGCGCGGACGGTGGGTGGCTGCCTCGGCTATGGAATAGGCTATTCCATACCCAGGTTAGGGATTAGCCCTGGCCTTATTATATATATAATATATTATATTCTCTATTTAACACTCAGAGTGCTGATGAATGACTATTTAACACATTAGCCAACAACAGGTTGATTCACATAGAAACCCAAATCCATTTAGTGTCCATCCCTCAACCGGAAAATTAAAAAGTTCAAACCGGAAATAGGTCAACGTGTGTGACCGGAAAATTTAGTTGAGTCATATCCATCCATCCTACAACCGGAAAACTAAAATGAGCTAACCTGAAATCGGTCTATATGACAAGAAAATTTAGGCAACCAGAAAGGTAAAATGTCCTAATCGGAAAATTAAGAGGTTCAAACCGGAAATCGATTCAATGTGCTTGACATATTCATAACTTCTTTGTTAGAAATTTTGATTTTCTGATCACGGCTAATACTTTTCTCCGGGCAAATGGATTTCTTATGTAGTCCAACGTGCTTGACTTATTCATAATTTTTTGTTAAAAATTTTTATTTTACGATCACAGCTCATACATATTTTGGGTTTCGGAATCGTTGTTTTCTTGTTTTAGTTTGGTTCAATGCAGGAGTAATTTGCCGGTTACAAGCATCATTTTCTAGTTTAACAAATGTTGGTTTCCTGTTGAAATAGCAATTTTCCGCTTTCCGGAATACCTTTTCCGGTTTCGACTTCCTGTTGCATGTTCTTTTTTTTCAGATTTTGGGAAGTACTTTTCCGGTTTTGGGAGAATTTTTCCGGTTTCGTCCTATTTCTTGGGCTCCATAGGGGAGAGGGGAGATTGGAACACTAAAAGGTCCTAATCGGAAATTTAAGAGGTTTAAATCGGAAATAGGTCTATGTGTGACCAGAAAATTTAACTGAGTCAAGACCATCCATATTCATATTTTTCTTATTAGAAATTTTGATTTTTCTGATCACAGCTGATAATCTTCCCTAGGCACAGGCATTTCACAAGCCAAGAGCAAAATGTTTACTATTTTCCTATTGTATATGCTATTCCGATCACGATTTGCATACTAGAATATTTCGAACACCATAAATCTAGTTTTAAACAAAGATTTCCTGTCGAGGGTGTGGCGTGTTTTTCGGTTGAAATAACAATTTTTCGATTCCGAGAATACTTTTCCAGTTTAGGAAAAAAGTCTAGGGGTGTGGCGTGTTTTTTCAATTGAAATAACAATTTTTCCTGTTTGAAATAACAATTTTGCGGTTTTGGGAATACTTTTTCCGGTTTTGGAATAAGTCGAGGCATGTGTTTTTCTGGTTTCGGGAATATTTTTTTGATTTTGATTTCCTGTCGAGGGGTGTGGTGTGTTTTTTTTCTGGTTGAACTAATAATTTTCCGGTTTCAGAAGACTTTTTCTGGTTTTGGTTTGGTTCCCTGGCTAGCCGAGGAGAAGGGGTGGCTAGCGCGCTGAATTACTACAGTGTGCTAAATAGTGTTCCCTTATAATATATTGTATAGCTAGCATGCATATGAAACGTTAATTAATTAGCTAGATAGCTAGGTTTTTATTTTAATTTGCTAAGAATTACGTGAATTAAACTGATGATAGATGCATAATGCCTTCCACGTCAAAAGCATAAGTAGTAGTAGTGGATGCTGCGCTAGCTATAGCTAGTATATATTTGCCACTAGAGAGAATGAATGAATCAAGTGAGTCCAAAGTCCATTTTGGGACGCGGCCATCGATATGCTTATGCATGCATGATCGAATATATATATATATATATATATATATATATATATATATATATATATATATATATATATATATATATATATATATATACATGCATATATATATATCGAATACGATATGCTCACAGCACTATATATATCTAGCTGCTGGCCGCAGGAGGGCGTCAAAGGTTAAAAGTTGCAGCAGCAGCAGCGCTAGCAGCTATAGCTCAAGGGACGGGGTTAATCAATCTCTTATCAAAAGGTTAATTAATGATGCATTAATTTGCTTGTATTGGTTTGCTTCGCTCAGCAAAACGAAAATGTTAGGTTTCTTGTGCTATGACCTGCATGCCCAACTCAGTTAATTTGGATCTCCCGGCCACTGATCAGTATTCAAGTATAAATGATCGATTATATTTACATCTGAAAACTAAACATGTATGTCATGAGCAGCCGTGCAAAACCTCTAGTGTTTTTTCGTTAGTTGTGCATTAACATGTACGGTAATAATATTCTACACCTTAAGTGTAGAATGTTACTCATACTGAACTAAATTAGCTTGCCGGCTACTGAACTATTTAAATTTTGTTCAGCACTCTACTCAGTTTAGTGGTCAGTTTAGCTATTGGTGTAGAGTAAACTGTTACACTGCACACGCCCGGGGGGTACATATTGATATTGATTATTACTGGATGGACGGTGTGTGGCTGAGGCCGTACGCGCGCGCGTACGGGTCTCACGGGCAGGCGTGTCCTTAGGCAGCAGCGAATGAACATCATGTCCTTTGGGGTGCATGGAAGGGAACACATGACGACGTCTCTACCTAAATTCTTCCTCTAGATCGATCAGCAGCTCTCTCATCCCTCCTCCATCATGGCCGGCATACCTAGAATAAAGTTGGTTAAAGACGCGCGCACAAACGCACCACGCACACACGTATATTCCTCTTCCTTTGCTTTTCTTTTCGCTTCTTGGTGGACGGAGGTGGACTACTACTGCCGAGTTGCTCATCATGCATTCTGCCAATTTGTGTTTACTCTCAGATTCAAGTTGTAATCCGTCCAAAAAAACAATATTCAAAAATACACATGCATGCATGTCTCAAACTCAAGTTTATGTGCTCCTCATGGCAGTGGACCACCCATAATTTTAAAAAAGGTTTACTAATTCATGGAGATGCTGAGCTGTGAAGTTAATTAGTATTGAGGTTTACATGCGCCCTATATCAAACCACCCAGTAATACTTTCCTTGCCATTTTTAGTCTGTTATGGAGATTGTAAAAATATCCGGTGCGATGCCTTTCGACCATGGTCTGTGTAGGTATCATGCATGTAAGGGAGGTTTAGTTTTGTGATGTCATCAATCAAGCATTATCATCATGAAAGAGCAAAATCTAACGATGGAATCCACAAGCCTACCAAAGGCTCTTGTGTTCTTGCATTCTTGTTAAAGCCATTGCAGCCTCATGGCGCATGTGTGGAGAATCCTAGATGCAGGCAAGGGGCGGATTTGGGCCTAGGCAAGCCCCCCCCCCCCCCCCCCCCACCCCAACACACACACACACACTTTAGTTTTTTCATGGCAGGCTGCTATTGTATGAAGCGGCCCTAATTGTGGCCCATTACTAGGCCAAGTTGCCCGCTCGCCCGCTTGATCATCCTGCTCGTGGTTTGAGGGAACATGGAATCAGTGCCTGCCTGTGTTGTCTCTATCTTTGCCTCGCATTAACCCAAAAGTGCACGACCATGACAAATTTGCAGCAGTACTAGGTACTAGCAACTAGCAAGCAGCCAAGCATATTTTTTAATAATTTAGTTGGTTCTTAATGTTAAATTTGGATATTTACTCAATGAATAGGTACAGATATGACTATGGCTAACAATGGCTCTAGTGGGGATAAGAAATTTATAGGAGTTAATGACTTACTATCATAATTTGAAATGTGAAATCTTCAACGATCTTTTAGTGGGAAATTAGGATATCTTCTAATTTAAGCATTCTGTTCTTTGATTCTATGAACGATCAGTAGCTCCAGTGGGGATAAGAAATTTATGGGAGTTAATGACTTACTTCATAATTTGAAATGTGAAATCTTCAACGATCTTTTGGTGAGAAATTGGGATATCTTCTAAATTAAGCATTCTGTTCTTTGATTCTATGAACTATTAGTATGGGTCCATTATGGGATGTCTAGGTGCTTAGAGGCTGTGCCACTGGTTGCACGAGGCCCAGTCACCTTTATTGGTAGTCCTACAACTTTTCATTTTTCGAGAGTGACCATGTGATGCCGCACCTGAAGCGGCTCGGCCACAGCTTCGGCCGGGCGTGCGTCGAGCACTACGCTGTGAACCGGGAGCGGATTGACGCGGGCAAGCATCCTCTCCGTGTACAGCGGCGGCGCAGCCGAGCTTCTAAGGCCCCGGTCCTCGGAGGCAAGGGCAGGAGCCGAGCACTTCGGCAAGTACCTCAATGGCGCGAGGCGACTCTCCTAGCCACTATTCAGCTATGGCGCGGCTCGCTGGAGGCTGCTGTCGATGTCTTGTGTTGCAAGATAGGAGGGGATGTGATGAGAGAAGAGGTGATCGAGAGAGAAGGGGAGGGGATCCGAGGGAGAGCGAAGGGGAGGGGATCCGAGGGAGAGAGAAGGAATGAACCGGGGATAGAGAAAGAACCGGGTAGGTGATATAAAGGCCGAGGCGCTGTGTGATTGGTAGAGGGCGAGGGGGCGCAGATCAATGATGTGGACGCCGTAATCTTGATGGGCTGATTTTTAGGGGCAGGTATCTGCCCCTGGAAATCCATCACCCGCCCTTCGAAATCCATTTTCAGGAGAAGGTGACAACACTTACCTCTGAAAATATTTTTCTATTTTAGTTGAGTTGTATGAGACAGTATATAGTTATAGCTGTGACAATCCAGGTTTTATGGCTAAAAACACCCAGTTAAAATATAGCTTTTGTGTTTATGTTTATTTAAAAATTTAAACCATGATTACCATAGCAAAGGTATTTTTGTAATTTTGGAAAAATGCAGAGTCCTTTTTATAAAATAGTTTTGCATAAGGCAAAAATTTCAAAATTTATGAGGGGTTAAAGTGCATATTTTGTTTTTCATGTTTACCCTCATAAAAAGATACATTTATGCTCAGGGCTACCCTTGCAATTTTAAAACTTAGGTTGTGTTCCTTTGCATTTTAAAAGAATTGATGGATTTCAAAATAATTTCAAATCCTTTGACCTAGTGAATTTTTGCACAACATGAAAGTTGTAGATGTTGAAAAACTACACAACTTTCATGTTGAACACTTTTTCATTTGAGCCCTAGATCAAAAGAAAATTTTACTTTTCAATTAGGCCCCTGAAATTTTGGAAAATCACAAAACCACCCTTCTTCTTCCTCCCTCCACTGAAACAGAGGCGCCGCCCCTCCGCCGTGGGTTCCCGCCCACTGGTCGCCATGCCACCTCGGGGCACCGTCTTGGCCGCCTCCACGCGTCGTGCAGAAGCCCCACCTCCACCCGAACCGCCTCTGCTGGCTTCGCTCGCGCGCGCCACGCTGCTTGCCCGCGCGACACCTCGTCGCTGTCGGCCTGAAACGGGCCCACCACCGGCCCTAGCTTGCCTCCTCGATGCTCTTACCCCCAGGCCGCTGCCCAGCTCTATCTTCTCATCTCTCGTGCCTATAAATGGCAGGGCTGACCCCCTGCACGCCATGTACCACCACGGCACCACCGCCTCCTTCCTCCACTCCGGCGAGCCTCGGCCGCCCGTGGAACCTCCTTCTTCGACCTCCCTTTTTCCCAATTGGTAGCACACCAAGCTCCCTCTCGCCGCCTTGAGTCTCCTCGCCCTCCCCCCCCTCCGCTCCCCGCTCCCTCTCGCCAAAATGGCCAACAACGAGCTCACCCGCCGCTGGCGAGCAAGCTCGCAGTGGACAGCCCGCCACAGACCACCTCTGCCCTAGCTGAGACTACCGGCAGGTGCGCACGAGCCCCCTCACCGTTTCCCCCAACTTCCCCCTCGCCGCCAGGGTCGGACCTCGCCCAGAATCAGACCGGCCAGAACCTCCTCTGCCGCCGGACATGGCCGAAGGACCTGATTGCTTTGATTAGATTCTTTCCAAGGTCCTTTTTGCAAAACTGCCTAAACTCTTTTCTTTTCTTTTCAGTGAATTTTGGAAAATTCTAGAAAAATGTAGGAAAAATAGAAAAATGCCAAATTAGTTTTGTTGTGTTCCTCTTAACTAGCTCTATGACTTTGGCTACTAAAGTTTGTTTAAAACCTTATACTGTGTGCTCTAGTTTAATTGTTAGGAAATCAGTGATTTATTTATATCTTTTTAACCATAGCCTTGCTACGCTTGCTTTTTGGAACCTAGCATCCTTTTGCCATGTATAATCTTGTGTAAAATTTGTGATCCAAATGCCTGACTTTTGCTTATGATTTTATGTACTTTGCTTATTTCTAGCTTATACACTTATTATTTTAGTAAAGTATGTTTTCGTTAGTTTCTTAGGGTCATCTTTTTACCATGGGCTCTACTGATCACAAGTAGTTTATGATAATATTTGGGAGAGTTTAAGCACTATTTAGTTTGAGTTTTGAATTATGTGTTCGAGTTTTAAAGTTAATTCATACATGCTAGTTTCTATCCTTGCAAAATTATGAAAATATTCTTGAGAGCTACTACTGAGTAGTATGTCATGACCATGAAGTTTCAATCTCTAGTTATGTCTGAAACTTGACCTATAAGTAGATCTTGTTGTGCTAGTGTTGTTTTTGTTAGAGTAAGCTCCAAGTTTGAGCTTGAATTATATATATGGTTTTTCCATTTGTACTTTGAGTTGATGTTTGATGTTTAGAATCTCATCCATTTTTGTTTAGTGTAGCTAGTTTATGAAGTTTATTATGTTCACTTTTACTCTATAAACGATTGCCCAGTAAAGTAACACTTTTAAGCTTAGTTTTAAATGTTTATTTTATTGGTTTACACTCTATAGTGAAGGAAAGCTATACTCAAGTGTCTCACTATTAATTTCCAATTATTGCATTGCATATAGAAACAACATCGTTAGTAGACGGAACGTACGAACTTATCCAGGAACCAGAGGCCAACGTCGCAAAATTAACTGAAATCTCAAACTCTTATTCGGAAGCGTTAAAGCCTACTGACTTTATAGACACTAATGAAGGTAAGCCCCGGTGCATAATCCTATTATTTCCAAATTATGCAACTTATTGTTAATTACTTGTGCATTTAAGTTATTGGAGTTGAATGAAAACCTTAGATGCATAATTCTAGGTTCCTATTGATTGAACACTAGAATCTGAGTCCGAATAGCTGCTATGCTAATAGGACTGGTAAAAGTCGAGTGATTGCCTGTCACTCGCGAGCCTTATAGGAGTTGATTGTTTACTTTCTTACAATCACTATAAGGACCATGGACGGATTGAGTTACAAGCTTCATGGTGGAAATCCGTCTGTGTTGATAAAATTTGATAAGGCCGCAGTGTGTGGTAGCGGTGGTTAAGCGTTTGAAAGTACTAGCCACATGCCGTAAATATGGTACGCGGCAAGCCTAGTAACTAATCGGCCCGGCAAATGGACATACCTTCCACTCTCTCTTAGAGATAGGAAGTTAAGTTATGTTGGAAGTTTATTTTATGTTGCGCAACACCACGGGTGCAGAGAATGGCGGTTCTCTGTAGTCGGGGAGAGTAGCACTGATCCATGAACCGGATTGAGAAGCAAACGGTTGCTTGGGAGTGACTCGTCAGTGCTCCAAGCATGTCTGTTAGGTTTACCCTTGCAAGGTTGTAAATTCGATTCAGAATCGTCCGTTTCTCGCGGAAATTGAGACTGCTTGATCCCTTTGCCACATAGAGTAAGAAGTGGAACAATTATGATACTCAATCTTGTTGGATGCAATTAATTCCTCTACCATATTTGTATAGATAGGTGCTTATCTAGAATGACTAATGAAACTAGAATCTAAAAGCTAAAACTTGAAATTAAGGACATACTCTTTGTTGCTTTTCAGTAAAAGAAACCCCAGAGCCTTCACAAGCCTTGCATGTCTAGTTAAAGGGATATATTATATACCCTTAGTCGGGTCAGCCTTGCTGAGTATTAGTATACTCAGTCTTGCTTTTGACTTTGTTTTCAGGTAAATTTTTGGGATGCTTGGTGAAATTGACGTCATGTACGGGCTTCATCATGATGTCATATATCGTCGCTAGATATCATTTTCTTTTCCGCTGTTTATAAACTCTGAAGAACTTATCTACCTTCAAATTTTTGAAGTACTCTATTTGAATTCTCAAACTCAGTTTGTAATAACAATTACTGTTGAGGTTTGTGTTGTAAAATTTATGGTTATTGTAATCTCTGAACTCACCTTCGCGTGAGGTATGTTGTTTCGATCAGAAATACAGTGGTTTTATCGGGATTTTACCCGACAGACTGTCATATTATTCCGTTTAAAGTGCGTGTTAACTATTTCATCTATAATGGTAATGGTTAGCGCACTTGAGTCGGATTAATTTTGGCGGTTCTGCCACAATAGCTATGTGTAGGGCACAACTATTAAATAATCTTGTGATCCTAAAATATCTTAAATGAAGTATAAATTATAAAATTTTAGATCTTATCACTGCAACTTTGATATGGAACTACTCTATATCCGAGGTTGTTTCAAAAAAATTCAGAACTTGTATATTTTGAAATTAAAGAACTTATAATAATTTTTGGACTATTAAATAACCGAAAGTTTTATGTCTCATCAATCTCTACAATTTTGATATAAAAGTTCACTCCATCTGAGATCATATGAAAAAGTTATGTACTTTTTTTGCATTGGACTAGTTTTAGGGACTTTCTCGTAAAAAAGAGACTAGTTTTAGAGACGAGTCATGCCATCACCCGCCCCTAAACTTGCATTTCTAGAGCCGATGGCCACCATTTTCAGGGCGGGTGATGGCGTCGCTAGCCCCTCGAAATGCATTTTCAAAAGCGGATCAACAGATACAGTAGCCGCAGGTTATGTTTTGACCCGCCCTTAAAAAAAATGGGGCAATTCTACAAATCATTTATTTAAGTAGTGCGGAGTGGAACAGCAGCACGAGGAGCTCGGCGACAATTGCCTCTAATCTCCTTTATATGCTGGTGACGTGGCGAGGTGGGCTGACATGGACGGCGAACGCGGTCAAAACCACTTTGAACTGGTCTCCAGGGCGTATTTTGACCGGTATAAATACTTGAGACACAGCACATACATGGTATTTGCATTGAGTTGCGGAGGGTTTTTTGGCGACTATTTCAGGGATGTAAAACGGACTTTACTCAAATATATAATGGTTCTGTGTGTATATCACAATAATTGAACTATTGCTCCATTATATTGGATCCTAGCTACATGCATTCATGTGTGTGTATACATTGAGAGACAATATGCAGCTAGCTATTTGGTGTTGCCTGCTGCATGGTGGTGGTGGTCGTCATGCCTGGCCTTCTGCTCCACCTCTGCTGGCAGGTCCTCCATCGAGATGGATCTGTGGTCCAGCCAAGCGATGATATCTTGGAAAACAGTGCGGATGTTGTTGGGCGACTCACCAGAGGTGAGGGCGTGCCACATGCCTGGGTAGAGCTTGAGCGTCTTGTCCTGGCTCGCCGCCGATTGGTATAACAGCTCGCTCACCGAAGGGTCCGTCACCTTGTCCGCACCGCCGTGTACGATCAGGAACGGCAACGACACCTTCAACAATTAATTAATGTGGGTCAATTTTCTGAATTGTACGTGTTGGCCTGGTCCGTCTGTTTTATTTCTCATTAGCAATGATGTTCTTTGAACACTCATATCAGCATATGAATCGAGAAACAATGTGGGTCAATTTTCTGAATTGTGTTGGCCTGGTCAGACAACAAGCGAGTAATATAATTGGACAGTGACGTTCCTTATTACTAGAGCTGTACTGATCGATCCCTAGCTAATTGGACAGTGGCTAATTGTTGACCGAACCACTTAACTAATTGGACAGTGGATAATTAATAAAGTACTGGTTTTGAAGCAGATGGATCCACATCTCCACCACCATGTGATCTGTTAGTTAATTAATTGGGAGGATCGGAGGAGATAAATCCAGAAGAATTAGATTCTCTGTTTGTTTGGATTCAAGTGTTAATGGGTAAGTAAAAGTACTAAACTTTAGCACTAATGTATTCAAACAGAAGAAGAAGTAATTAGTAAATCAAGCAATTAGTAAAGTAGTAGATAGATAAAGAGTAGTAGGACGTACCTTGTGCAGGAGGTTGGCCTCGACGTCCAAGCTGACCTTGAGCAGCTCGAAGGCGGTCTTGAGTCGCGGCTTGTCCTTGTAGCAGTAGGGGTTGCCCCGGATCTCGTCCCTCTTCTCCTGCATCCTGTAGGCGGCGTCGATGACGTCGGCGGTGGGCACGATCTTCCAGGTGGGGATGATGGAGGTGATGGCCCTCAGGATGTTGACGACCACCGGGTGAGGCCGCATGTCGTCGGCGATCTTGCACATGGGCGCCACCAGCACGGCGCCGGCCCAGAAGTCGGGGCGAGCGCGGTGGAGGAGGAGAGCGACGGCGCCGCCCATGGACTCGCCGAGAAGGAAGAACCTGCGGACGTGGGAGCGGCGGACGACGGAGGCGAAGTAGTCGTCGCAGTCCTGGACGAGGGCCTGGAAGTCTGGCACGTAGCCCTGCAGGCCGTCGGAGCGGCCGTGGCCCTCGTAGTCGAGGCCGTACACGGCGTAGCCGGCACGGGCCAGACGCTCGCCGGTGCCGCGCATGGTAACGCCGCACTCCACAGCGTAACCTAATTAATTGTTGATTCATTCAGTTTCCAAATTCCAAACAGTGCCAGAATTGAATAATTGAATATCGCAATAATTAAGAAGCCAACCATGGCAGAGGAAGATGAGCGCCTTGGGAGGGCCCTGCTTCGTCGTCCACCTCTTCCCAGGCAGCCATCTGCATGCGAACAGGCTCATCCCCCGCGAGTTCCTCACATACTCCTATTAATAATCATGCAGTAGATAGATCGATCCATGGCCGCGCGCAGCAGATCGATCGAGCTGTTAATTAGTCTTAGACGAGATCTATCAAATAGGAGGACGGACGACGGAGTATCATATCGAGAATCCTACCTCTTGGTACTCGTGGTCCAGGACGTCGTCGTCCTCGCCGCCGCCGCCGTTGCCGCTGCTCATCTCTTCAGTACTCTGTTCTGGGGCAGGAATAATGGAACAAGACCACCGGCGCGGCGGCGGAGTTGGATATAATGGAGTTGAATTGGCCCAATTTGCGATCGACGACCAAGACGATTATTCAACTAACTGCCAGGGATTGATTGGAAAACAAATACTCTAAATTAAAGCAGCAGCAGGCAGAGAACAGGCCAGAGAGGAGATCGAGAAGAGTTGACTAGCTACACACACACACACTTGAGAGGGATGAAGGCCGGCCAAGCAGATATATCTCTCTCTCTATCTACGATAATCTAGCAAGAATGAGCGACGAGAGGGAATAATGAGACGCACGGCCGAGAGGCATATATATCTCATATCTTAGTAGGATATATAGGATCCAAAATACACCAGCAAGCAGATCTTTTTTTCTTTTAATAATAAATATAATAAAGAAATAAACCCTGTTCTGTATACATATAATTATATATATGTCAACACCATCAACTACTCCATCCCGTCCACACATGGATGGATGGATGGATGTCATCTTCCTACACGTTTCGCATACCCAACTATATGTGCAACTACAAACTAGCACTCACATCAACGAATTGCATATTATCAAACATATCTGCAACAACTACTTGCTAAATACATTTAGTTTTTTTTTTGTACTGATGAGAAGCTTTACATGACGGTATGTATTGGCAACTACTCACTTGCTGCACTATAAATCTAATGCTAATGACTGTAGTACATAAGCATCGATGACTTATATAAGTTACGAAGTTGATGCCGCCCTCTCATTTAGCCATTTGATGATGTCTGAAAACACAATATCAATGTTCTCCTTGGGCTCACCAGAAGTCAAAGCATGGCACATCCCTGGGTACAGCTTTAATGTCTTATCCTTGCTCTCAGCTAATGTATATAGTGCTTCGCTTACAGATGGGTCAGTCACAGCATCATCACCACCATGGACTATGATGAATGGTAGAGTAACCTATTTGGAATAAAGACAGGAACAATCTAATTCAAAGGCCGATATATAGATGCTTTAGTTTTTTATTATAACATGGTACCAAAACAGTTGTGCTGACATTTGGTTTTTCATATTTCCAAACAATTTATTAATTAGTTTTCTGATAATGCATACTTTGTATTACATTTTCACGTAAAATAAAATGTACACAAGATGATTACTTATTAGTCAAACAAATTTAAAATACCTTTGTGCAGCCCACATAATTGTTAGCTACCTTAATTATTTGGTAAAATATGAGACAACTAATATCTATGATTATGAAACAAATATATCATGTCACTTCAATTCAACTGTTCCATACCAATATAAACAAAATGGCTAGTGCTAAAAAAAATTGTTAGGTTCGCTACACTCAATACCTCAAATGTCATTTTTCATTTTCTTAATCATAGCAGTAATCATGACAAAATTAATGCCACAATTTCATACGTCTAAAAATTTAATAAATAACCAACAAAAGTAACATTTTGACAAAAAGTTTGATTCCAAGTCTTGCTCTAGTACCTTGTCAAGATTGCTTTCAATATCCAAGCTTGCCATAAAAAGTTCATAGCCGGTCTTTAGCCTTGGCTTTCCCTTATAGCAATAATGATTATTTCTTACCTGACAAAAGGTGATGATATTAGCTAGTAGTTCTAAAAAAATCAATAATCTTTTAGGTTTAAGTCTTCCCATATATCTTTTCCTCGTACCTCTTCACGCCATTCTTCACTTTTAATCGCCCTATCAATGATATCTTCATTAGGGATGATCCTCCATGTAGGGATCACATTACTGAGCTTACTTAAAATTGAAATCACGATGGGATGAGGCTTCATATCTTCGACAATCTATGTGAGTGTTATACCATTGGAATATAAATTTCATCTTGATGAGACTTAAACCGACGTATGTGTGTATGTACATAGGTACATACATAGATATACACACTATTATTGCTAAAAAAAATCAAATGTCAATGAGTACACAAATTATCGAAAATAACCTTGCACATTGGAGCGACTAAAATGGCTCCATCCCAATAAGTAGGTTCTTTCCTATGAAGCATAAGCACAATAGCTCCCCCCATGGATTCTCCAAGCAAGAATTTCCTTCGGTTCTTGTACTCCAATTTCTCTATACAAGGGAATCATAATATTGGGAAAATTGTTTTAGAGCTTCAAAACTTATGTCTGACAATCTAGTGCTAGAAAACTCATTTACATTTCTATATGAGATACATTTTTCCTAAAAGAATTGGAAATGACCATTTAAGAGAAATTGATGGCTTCTTACGAAATGCAGGTATCATGTGGAATCATAATAAAGGATTGCATGATCAAGCATATGGGAAGTATGAATGGAGCAATAGGTGATTACATTAGTTATACATACCACAAACACTTGCAAAGTACTTAGAGCAATCAACTACAATGTCATTGAAACTCGTAATATAGCCTTGAAGTCCAGAAGACTTCCCATGGCCTTCATAATCCATTCCATGCACTGCAAATCCAGCTTGCGCCAACCTAGTACCTGTGCCTAAAAGAAATAATATCAAGATGTATAAGCTAATTATGAATTTTTATTATATATTTATGCAAAATTAATGGAATTATAATCCTGTTACCCTAATAAGAATACATGAAGAGTAGTTGGTGTGATTTCTAATTAGCGTGTATGGTGGTTGGTCTAAACCCATACCATATATTTTTTTACGAAGGCAATCATAAAATTGAATTTTTTAGGTTAAGATTTGCACAGGAGTTACATCATTATGGTATTTACCTCTCATCGAAATGCTGCATTCCATGGCGTATCCTAAAATGTGTAGAGTAAGAGAGATAACCAAATCAAATAATGTTAAAAGGGCAACGTCACTTTGATAAAGTTGTATTGGAAACTGAAAAGCAACATCATATCAGCAACCAAGTTACCATGGCACAGAAAGATGAGGGCTTTTGGTTCAATGGTTGAAGGTCTCCATTGACATGTAAATAGATTCATTCCTCGTGCATTCAAAACAAATTCCTGGGATAGAAAAAATCCGAATATATGATATTGAGAAGAAACTTGGTATGAGAATTATTGAATGGCTCTTCATATATATCAGCTTGACAAAGTATAAGAAATTTTGTCCACATAAGTTAAGTTATAATTAAAAGAATAATCAATATAAATTTACCTCTTCATACTTGATATCATCATCGGCCATTTGCTTTGAAAATGGAGTGATAATGCTAAGGCATTAAACAATCTGTACATATGTAATTTATACTTAGGAATGGTCAAAGAGAAGTTGGTTCCCCATTGTGTGGATATCTTAATTTGAAGATACATATTTTTTGTGGTGCTTTTTGTATCCATGCAAGGCACCACAGATTGTGTGGTTAAGGATTAGCTATATTTAAGTGGGCTAAGTTTAGCAAACACAAACTAGATACTTGATAAGCTCTCACCCCAAACATCTTTATATAAATTAGCATGGATTTATAAATTGTTTTATGTTTTTGAAGCGTCCCCTCTAAAGATGTGACTTAAATGTGATACAAATATCAGTCTCAGGAAACTGATAACACATTTATTACATCATATGGTACATCACCGTACAACTCTACGCGGTGGTGGGCAAAGGAGCGCCACTATCGCAAGAACAAGAACTACAAACCAAACGTAGAGGCTAACTTTGTAGAGGTCATCAGAGTCTTGCGCCATGCAAAACTTCCTGCGGGTGACCCTAATCCATAGGCAAAGCTGGGTGCAGAACGAAACCCCCCTACTCATCGTCCTCGGGAAGGAGCTCTGGATCTTCCTCTGTAAATATTAAGCAAGGGTGAGTACAAACGTACTCAGCAAGTTCAATCACACCCACGGAGGGGGTATAAACAGAATATATGCACAGGATAAATCAAGGATAAGGCTAAGGTTTAATTTGCGGAAAGCTAATTTTTATGCATGGGTTTATTTTGGAAGAAAAGGATTTTTAGAGCAATTATTTTGTACCGAGTAACACGTAGGGTTGATCCACACAGGATCCAAGTTTATAAGTTGCTACCAGACTCCTCATCCGACGTAGCACACGGCACAGCTGTCGAACACTTTTCCAAAACAACTCACGCCAACCCATCCATTCCCAGAAGAAGTGCTAGTTATGTGACCAAACTATAACTCGCTCAATTCCGTGAGCACAGCTATTCGAATAGGTTTTACACTCTGCAAAGGTTGTACACCTTACCCACAAGTGGGGTACCGCAGCACGATCACCTTAGTGTCGGTGCAGATCCCAGCAAAGCCATTACCCACCTTAGCTAAGCCTAACTAGTCAACACGGACTCCACCAAGGGGTTAACCTATCAACGAGGACTAACTGTCAGACCTGGGGCAGCAGGACTGCTCACCAGGGTGGAATATTCTAGAGTAGGGAACAGTATATGGCAATGCTCTACCTCTTTTGTACCTACCCGAATAAGAGTAGAACTAGTCGATGGTTCCGGGAACTAGCCGAACCTCTCGGACTAGGATCCTAACAGAACTCGACTAGGATTTCCATGTAACCCTGTTTCCCCAGACCTTATAAGGGCGAGCAGGGACCCCTCCAAAACATCGAACAATACCTGAGGGAATACAAACTACCACATAGGACATAGGGTAATACGCTCCGGCGGCCTGAACCTGTCTAAATCCATGTGTTCCTTGCACCATCGCGTTCTGATCTTGGCGAGTCCCTACTCATAACCACTCTCCTCAGGATACCTCTTGGAGAACCCGACGGTAAAACAACGACAGCTGGCGCCCACCGTGGGGCCTCTCGCCAACAATCGTCAGAAGAACTCGATGGCTTCTCTTGACGGCATTCCGGTGCTCGAAAAATGCACCTCCCTTCGCATCGGTTCATGGATCTTCGTCGCCGACAGATCAGGCGGCTTCGAAAGCTATTCAATCAATCAAGATCAACCAGAAGTTTCAGAAACTGCAAAACGTTGTAAATTCGATGAATTCATCGATCAACTCGAAGAAATCGGATTTTCGAACTTCAACAATGAAGCTCGGATTCAACCCGAATTCGACGCAATCAAAGCCAAAACACTCTCCGAATTGAAGGAGGACTTGGAAAAACTGCTGGAAGATTCCAAGCAAGAAACTTCCATGAACGGAAAGACCATACTTCCTAATTGCATCCGCATCGCTGAACCAAGTCTTCGGAAGAAAAAAAAATCAAAGCCTAGCTTCAAGAAAATTACTCGCGAAAAGAAGCAGCCGAAAAACACTTTTTCAAACATCGACGATGTTGATGAAAAGATCGAACACTGCCTTCAGTTAGCTGATGACACGTTCAACATCAGCACTTATCGCGAAGAGTCCTCCAACCACTGGGATCTCAACTCTACAGAGCTGGAACAAGACCAATCTTTCATTAAATATCTCGAAGAATTGGATGACCCAATATCTGAAGATGAACTAGCCGAGTGGTCACACGACATCGACTTATTCATGGAAGGATTAAACAATCCCCACAAGCTCGAAGCCTTCTGGTAGCGATCCAAAGCGAAGAAGCTGTGGGACGATTCACAAAACAAGTCAGCAACTCAAGTGGATCAATACCTATCACAATCCCACCCTACAGAAGACTCTGTTTCAATAGATGACTACATGAGTCGCTGGTGCAACACCATCCAAACTCCAAATTCCCCTACTCCGCAAGAAGATCTCCGCATGCCGCGGTTATTTTCTCCTAAGGAACGTGACAATTTGGGAAAATACGATAAATTCATAAATGAACTTTCAGTCCGAATCGAAGGCGGATGGCTCCCAGCTGACATCCCCCCATATGATGAAGACCTTCTTCGACACACTCTCGGACTCTCTCCAGATTCGGACCAAGTCCTCAAAAGAAACCGGCTCGTACTACGATCCGATTTGGACAAGAAGACTGAATCCGACAAGGAGTCGACTTCTACGGCCACTACAAAAATGGAACTGCAGTCCTCAGAGAAGCAACAACTCTCAGAAGACGAAGAACTACCATTCCAACATAGCTTTCCGCTCAAGGAAGACAACATCAATTCAAAAACTCGCAGCCACAATCGCGAAATTTTCATGTCTTTCCTTTCGGACGCTACGAACCGAAAAGTTGATTCCACAGCACTGGAAGACTTGAACTATGACGAATTCATCTCTGAACCGGAGATAACTGAAGCAGCAGCAGCTAGCCATGAAATTCCTCCACCGGGAATCACATTCACCGTCCATCTAGACAACACCCCAAGATGATTCTCAAGACAGAGCATCATCAACAACTTGGCGACTCGTTCGACTACTCCAACAGTGACTTACACAATGTTATCAACATTGGCTGTAACGCAAAATTAGTCATCATCAACAAAAGGGAAGATCATGAGGAAGTCGAAGCCTACAGTCCAACATCTAATTTCTGGATACCTTATATCTACGGGTACAACCCGCGAAAACGACGTCGCGACAAGGCAGCACCTCCTTCTCAACCAAAGCAGTCGACGATTGATTCTACTCAACAAAAAATCCATTCAAAGTGCTTCCTGCATCCCAAAGGAAAGCACTCGAGTTTTCAATGTAGCACTCTTCGCAAAGCACTCGGAGCATCCCCATCTTCTGCCAACAAAGACAACAAAAAGGAGACCCAACACGAGCAAAATCCTTTCCAATAAGGGATCAAGCATGCCAGCTACTCAAACGAGTCATCTATTGGGCTTACCCCCGGTCTTACACCCAATAAAGATTAGGATGGGTTCGCCCGAACTCTGACTCGAGTCATCTATTGGGCTTACCCCCAGTCTTACACCCAATAAAGGCTAGGTTAGGTTCGCTCGAGCTCTGACTCAACCCCAAAATTACTCGCATTGGCAATCAAGTCATCTATTGGCTTACCGCCGATCTTACACCCAATAAAGGCTAGGATGGATTCGCCCGAGCTCTGACTCAGTCCACTACCCATGTTGACAGAAGGCAAATACTAAAATGAGTCATCTACTGGGCTTACCCCCGGTCTTACACCCAATAAAGGCTAGGATGGGTTCGCCCGAGCTCTGACACAGTTCACTACCCGTGTTGGCAGAAGACAAATATTCAAGTCGATCCTCGGTCCTACACCCAATAAACACCAAGATGGATCCACTTGAATTAGACTCCAATATAAAGAAATCGAGTGCTTCAAAACTGGATGAAAGAGAAGATTTCATCACTGGAGCCATGAGCTCCCCCCTCCCAAGGGGTTACTTCTTCGGGAGTCGATACTCCATCAGTTATTCTAAATACCAACCTTTCCTTGTTAAGTTAAGGTCAAAGGCACAGCGAATCGGGTAGCTGGGGCTAGGGGACATGAGCTTCACGGCCCAAGAGACAAAGTTGTCTACCATCTTCAGGAGTAAAACCTAGAGACATGAGCTCCCCCTCCCCAAGGGTGGTTACTCCTTCGGCTACCTCGAATACCAACCTTTCTTTGTTCACTCAAAGTCAAAGGCACGTCGAATCGAGTAGTCGGGGCTAAGGGACACGAGCCTTACGGCCCTAGAGTCAAGCTCTGTACACTATCGTCCATGAGACGACAAATGATTGACTACTATGGTACTCGATGGGGCAAGCTCCCTATTTTCCCAAGAGGAACTTCTCGTCCATGAGGCGACAAATCATCGACTACTTCGGTACTCAACCGTCAGATGGGACAAGCTCCCTATTTCCCAAGAGGAACTTTTCGTCCATGAGGCGACAAATCATCGACTACTCTGGTTCTCGACCTCCGGATGGGACAAGCTCCCTATTTCCCAAAAGGATCTCTTCGTCCACGAGACGATAATTTATCGACTACTTCAGTACTCGATCCTCAGATGGGACCAGCTCCCTATCTCTCAAAAAGGATTTTTTTCTCTCGTCCATGAGACGATAATTTATCGACTACTTCAGTACTCGATCCTCAGATGGGACCAGCTCCCTATCTCTCAAAAAGGATTTTTTTTCTCTCGTCCATGAGACGGCAATTGATTGATTACTTCAGTACTAAATCCTCGGATGGGACAAGTTCCCTATCTCCAAGAAGGACTTATCATCCAAAGAGATGGCAATTCATCGACTGCCACGCACTCAACTTCCAACTACTAAAAATGAACCCTTCGTCCTCAAGACGACAACTCGTCGATTACCACAGTACTCGACCGACAAACAACCTCTCCTTTTTCCACAAAGGAACTACTCGTCCACAAGACGACAAGAAAATCGACTACTACTATACTTGAAAAAAATGATTCAAGACAGCCGATGAAAAGCTTCATAAAAAAGGCAACCAGCCAACCGGCCGTCAAATAAAAGGAAAAAAAGTATTGTACATCACAATGTTAAAAGTACTTAAGTGGACTGACACCCACACAAAAAGCCAAGAGGATATTACAACAACTGTTCAAGCCTCTGGCGCTGGCTCCAAGCTGCTGATAACCTTATCAGCGATGGGTTTTATCTCCGCGACATATTCAGAGAATCGCTCCTCCGAACAGCTTACGGCAACCCCATCGCCAATAAAAGACAAGTTCACGGAAGGGAGAAAGGACTTAACTAATCCTAAGACATGAGCCAAGTAATCCCAAGAAGTGTCGGAGAAGAAGCTGCCGAGCCGCTGGGGGGCTTCACGAAGATGCTCTAGCAGACTCTTCTCGCCAGCTTCTTCATCCTCGACCATCCCGATGACTACTTGAGCCGCCGCCTCAAGATCAGCTAGCTGCTGAGCCTTCCGATCACTATCTGCCGCCAAGTCTCTGATCTGCTTCATATCGCTGACCATTTGCTTATCAGCATCAGCCTTGATCTTGGTCAGCTTCTCCACAGCATCTGCGTGACGATACATAATATTGGTCAGATCAGTCACCTCATTATCCTTTCGCAACAACAAGCTTTTAAGCTCTGTCAAAGCAAGGAAAACATGAGAACACAAGAAAACTACCCGAAGGACAAGCATCAAAGAAGGAAAAGAATACCTTTCTTCTCCTTGGCAGCAGCCTTGACCTTCTCCTGCAGTTTGGAGGCCTTATCCTTAAGAGCAGAATTATCCTGCTCCAAAGCTTCGACTCGAGCCTCCAGAAGACTGACCTTCCGCGACTGCTCCTGAGAAGACCGCTCAAGAGCAGCCATCTTCTCAAGTTGCCGTGCTTGCTTGAGAACAGAGTCAAGGCAGGATACTCGATAACACAACAAAAAGCACTCGAGTACAAAAGCATCTTACAACAAGAGAAGAATGACACCCCAGAATCTACTGGGCAACAGAAGTCGACGACTCGACTTCCTGCTGTGGCACCTCCCGCAAGACCAGATCGACATTAGCAGCAGCCGAAGGACTCTTCGGCCGATCCTCGCTCTGCTTGTCTGAAAAAGCTCAGAAGACATCAGCAAAAGCTCGACGAAAAAGCCAGTCGATCAAATCAAGCCACTCACCGGTGCCAGCGGTAGGAGACTCCTTGCTCGCCTCCCCGATAGACAGATCCCCCCGATCACCCACCTTCGGCGAATCTAGAGGCAGCCGGGCAATATTCTTAAGGGAATCAAAAATCCCGTTCTCCGACTCGTCAAACCCCAGAGCATCTGGATTGCTACAAAAAGAAGTACTCGACACTTCAACAACAAAATCAAAGGAAAGCAAAAAAGCAGTCGATCAACAATCGCACTTACTGAGAGGAGTGTTTGAGCACAAATTTCCTCGATCTAGTAAACTTCGGGACCATACTCAGCCCCGAAGCATTCTGCCCCTTAGCAGAGCCACTCCCGCCAGATTCAACCGGTGCAGCGGGAGTCGAGATGGCCAGGCTCTCAACAGAGCCCACCGCCTGTCTTTTGGAATGAGAAGGAGGCCTAAGAAGAGGAAAAACCATCAAAATCAAACGCAGCACTTCAGAAAAGTACCAACCCATACTCACATGTCACTACTACCAGCAGAGGTGGCGTCCCGCTTCCGAGTCCTTGTAGACTCGACTGCCGGCTCATCCGCTGTCCGGCCCCCAACATCAGACGCTGTCCGACTGGCCGACGGACCTGCAAACAAGATACAACTGAGGTCAATCAAGGATCCAATGTTCAATTCGAACCAAAGAAAAAAGAAGTCAGAGGCACACTTGAGTCAGTATGCGCCAAAGACACATCTTCAGGCAGAGGAGGCCTACTCTGATAGTTTTCGGGATTAATCTGCACGAAACATACTGGATCAACTCGACTACTCGACAATACCTCCCATGGACGCCTGCCAGCGCTAAAAGTCCCAGCAATATTGGCCATCCCAGCCACATTCTTCAACAACCCCAAGACCTGATCCTTCAGATCATCTTTAGTAATCTTGGATCGGCTATAACGGGAAGGATCCGCACCACCCGTATACTAAAAGCCCAAATGGACCCGCTGCTACAACAGCTGGATCCTCCGCATAGACCAATGCGCAACAACAGAAGCACCGCAAATCTGGTGATCCGCCTTCATCCACTCGATCTCCTCAAGAAGGAAGTTGACCTGATCCCCATCGCTTCCCTTGGAATTCCAGCTCGACTTTCTCACAGGGGGGCCAGGGGTGCGAGTAGGAAGAGAAGAAGAAAGGTTCCTAATATAAAACCACATCGACTTCGAGTCGATGACCTTATCACTCAAAACATAAGGAATATACTTGGGTTGCAAGGAGGGCCCACATGTCAGAGCAAACGGGGGAACCAAGGGAAATGCACCACGGGATCTTGACATGGGCCCACAAATCAGACTCCCACAGATCATCGTCCGTTCTCGTAGCGAATACTCTAGAAGAGGGCCCCTGATAAAGACGGGATAATCCTGCGCAACTCTAGAGTAGTAGTCGAAGGCATAGGCGTGGTGTCTGGGCCATAGATTACCTTTGTTTGTCTCGTACTCAGCTGGAATTGTGGGGTAGATGGCAGGTGGTGACAGCTATGTCCGTCCGCTACGGAGACAGTCTGCGTGGTTAGTGCACTCCCCCCCCCCCCCCCCGTCTGGGTACGACATAGAGCGATACCGGATATTTCTTGGCAGACCAGGGTCAAACCGGTGCCTGAAGTGAGCGAGTGGAAACATTAGTGTATCTTCGCTTGAACCTATCCATAGATCAGAATCACACTACCCTAAGGTCTCTTTATCTCTTATCTTCTTTGGGGTAATTTAGATAGAAGACAGTTACATACCCGTTCCTCGTGGAAAATACGATATCATGAATACTCCCGGGTGAAGTGCCACAACGGTATTTCCGTGCGCTTGCGGATTCCTCTGTGAGAGTTAAGAAATACCAACAACCGCCACCGCCACTGCCGAAGAACACGAGCGCAACCAACCCACCAAGACATGCACCAAGGGTCCGAACAAGGACTATACCAATCGAAGAGATTTCCGATCAGTCTGAATCGGAGGAGGAAGAGTATTATCGAAGGGGTCAACCGCGAAGAACACCATTGTCCGAAGAGTTGGAGGAGATACAATGGCCACATCATCTCAACCCAGCAGTACTGCCCCAGTTTGACGGTGAGTCCGACCCCGAAGAGTTTCTCCTAAAGTACGAAGCCACCATAGAAGCCGCAGAAGGAGGCACAACGTGCAAGGAGAAGGCACTTGTCCTCGCGCTGCGAGGCCTGGCTCAGCGATGGTATGCAAACATACCTTCCAGAAGCATTCTATCATGGAACTAGCTCCGCTCTCAGTTGCGTTCAAGCTTTTGAGCCGTCAGGCCCGACGAAGTCACATCCTGCGACTTCCACAACTTGAAGCAAGGAAGTATGACTTTACAGGAGTACCTTCAGAGCTTGATAAAGCTTCGTGCATGAGGGCCAAACGTCACCGATCAGAGCATTATTGACTCAGTGGTCAAAGGGATCAGCCTAGGCCCGTGCGGGGAGTACTTAACCCGATGAAGGCCAAAAACAGTCATCAAGTTGTTTGAGATAATGCAAGAATATTGAGTATCTGACTGAGTGAAGAGGCAGAAACTCGAAGAAATGAATAAGCAGAGGAAGTCACGGAACAGTGAGAGGTCGCACCAGAAGCCATGGCATTCCGACTAGTCGAAGCAGCACAAAACTGACAATAGTGTCTTTGAAGAGGAGTCACGGGAAAGTAGGCACCACAAGAACAAGAGTGGTAGAGATCATCGCGAAGACGGAACTAGCCGCGAAGACAGATTTACCCGCGAAGACAGATCTAGCCTGATGACAGATCAAGCCGCAAAGACAGGTACAATCGCGAAGACCGTTACCAGAAAGGCCCTAAGGGAAAAGGGGGGCCAAAGAGAAAAAACGCCATTTTGCTATTTCCATGGCAAAGATCAAGGTCATTGGACCAATGAATGCCCAATTGCAATTGAAACGAAGGCAGAGCTCGACCGTAAAAACACCCAGTCAGCAAAACCAGTCAATTACACCTCGCAACCACCGCAACAAGTTTCCCTTCCACCTACTACCTGGACCCCAACACCAAATTGGCCGGTATCTTACTCAGTCTACAACTACAACCCATCATACACACCTCCAATGTCATTACCTTCGCATCAATCCATGCCACCACCTTCGCACCAACCGATGCCAATGCTACCCGCTCCGCAGTACGCCAACACATGGTCAAGGAGCTCCACGCCTTTGCCACCACCACCAAAGCTTGAGCCAGGACAGATCCCGAAAAGAGCAGCAGATGCCCCCTCCGGCAGTATGGTCAACATCATCAATGCCATCTCCGGAGGGTCCAATGAACCAGTGCACGAGACGAAGAGACAGCGCAAAGAATATTTCAGAACAGTGTCTCATGTGAGCGAAGGCAAATGTTTCCGAACTCTGTGGTCGCATGTCCCGATATCTTTCACGCAGGCAGATCTTCAACTGCAGCATTATCCACATAATGACCCCCTCGTCATCAGAACTAACATTGGCAAGAACTCGGTACACTTCGCTGGGAATGATGTTGGAAGAATCTTAGTAGACAATGGCAGCTATGCAGACATTCTGGTATGGCAGTGCTTCGTCAAGATGGGATTCACAGAACAAGCTTTGCAGAAATCTCAGTACCCACTCATTGGCTTCGGAGGCAAGAGAATCGAAGCCCTCGGCAAAATAGAGCTCAACGTCACATTCAGCGAAGGGGCTACTCAAAGAACAGAAGCAATAGCCTTCGATGTGGTAGACATCAATTACCCCTACAACGCCATCTTCGGCCGCAACACGCTAGTGAAGTTTGCAGCTGTAATCCATCAGCCGAATCTGTGTATGAAGATACCTTCGGTAGGGGGAGTTGTGACTGTCTACGGCAATCAAGAAGAAGCACGCAGGTGCGAAGATAATGCATACAGCACCAACAAGACTGTGCACATCATTGAGGCATTCGAAGAGGACACCGAAGCATTTGTTGCTGAAGAAACGCAAAGAAACTAGAAAAGCGAAGGGGTGTCACCAGCAGAACACACAAAGAAGGTACCGCTATGCGAAGATGTACCTGATCGCATGGTGATCATCGGCAAGGAGCTCGAGGAGCACGAAGAGGCAAGGCTCATACAATTTCTAAGGAACAATCAAGACGTCTTCGCGTGGTCCTCGTCGGACTTGCGAGAAGTCAGTCGAGAAGTCATTGAGCACACACTTACAGTTAACCCGAAGGCAAAACCAGTAAAGCAGGGGACAGAGGTCAATGTCCGAAGAAAGGAAGAAAGCAGCGTAGGGCGAGGTGCAGAAGTTGCTAGATGCATGCGTCATTCGAGAGGTACAGTACCCTGAGTGGTTGGCAAATGTTGTTATGGTACTGAAGAAGAATGGGAAATGGAGAATGTGCATCGATTTCACCAACCTTAACAAGGCATGTTCGAAGGATGAATATCCTTTGCCTCGCATTGACACACTAGTTGATGCGGCGGCAGGCTCAGAAATGCTGAGCATGTTGGACTGTTTCTCCAGATATCATCAAATTTTCATGAACAAGGTAGACGAAGAGAAAACAAGCTTCACCACCCCCTTTGGGACATACTGTTATGTTAGAATGTCAGAGGGTCTTCGCAATGCGGGTTGTACATTTAACAGAATGATCAAGAAGGTGCTCGGGGATCAACTGGACAAACATCTCCGCATATGTGGATGATGTGGTCGTTCGAAGCAGGAAGAGGGAAGATCACATACAACATCTATGCAAAACATTTGCAAACCTTCGCCGGCACGGGCTGAAGCTGAACCCGGAGAAATGTGTCTTCGGAGTTCGAAGACGCAAGCTATTGGGTTTCATGATCACCGAAAGGGGCATAGAGGCAAATCCTGAGAAGATTGAGGCAATCAGGCGGATGAAGCCGCCAACTACAAAGAAAGGGGTACAAAAGTTGACAGGCAGGCTGGCTTCGCTGAACAGATTCATTTCCAGGTTGGTGAAGAAATGCCTTCCATTCTTCAAGGCATTGAAAGGAACTGGCAACATGCAGTAGGGTGAAGAACAAGCGAAGGCTTTCGAAGCCTTAAAAGCATACATAGAAAATCTGGCAATTATGTCCAGCCCTTCGAAGAAGGCAGAGCTCTTATTGTACATTGCCACTTTGGGTGCGGCGGTCAGCGCAGCCCTCGTCGAAGAGCATTCAATCGAAGACGAACTTGAGCAAATTCCCATTTATTTTGTCTCCGAAGCACTGAGTGGCTCGAAACTGTTATATTCTGAGATGGAGAAAATGGCTTACGCAGATGTCATGGCTTCGCGGAAGCTTCGCTATTATTTCCAGAGTCACAAGATAAAAGTCCCAACTTCGTTCCCTCTTCGGGACATGTTTGAAAATAAGGAGGCCTCCGGCAGAATAGGCAAATGAACCACAAAACTAGAGGAGCACATAATTGATTTTGTCCCCAGAACAGCAATCAAGTCCCAAGTCTTGGCAGAATTCATTGCAGATTGGACTCCAGCAACGCCTTCGCAAGAACCTTGAAAGTTAGAATCAATATGGCAGCTTGAATGTGATGGGGCATACCAGAGAGATAGAGCGGGGGCTTCGGCAATACTGACAGCCCCTTCGGGTACACAATTGAAATATGCAGTGAGGCTCGACTTCAAGGGGTGTACAAACAATGTAGCTGAATACGAAGGCCTACTCTTGGGTCTTCGGAAGGCAAGAGCCCTGGGGGCGTGAAGGTTGTTAATCAGATCCGACTCTGAGTTGATCACAGGGCACATCAACAAATCCAATAGAGCATTGAAGCCAGAGCTAGCAAAGTACTTAGCAGCTGTGCGAAGCATGGAGAAATTTTTCCTTGGGTTCAGCATACGAAGCTTCCCCAGAGCGCAAAACAAGCAAGCTGATATATTAGCGAAGGCCGCAGCTCAATACGATCTGCTACCACCTTATGTGTTCTTTGAAACTTTGAAGCAAAGCTCGGTCAACTGTGTCGAAGACCCTGCAAAGTTCATCAATGCTGTAACAAGCGAAGACTGGAGGGCCACCATAATGGCCTATCTTCGTGGACACTTCGTCCCGGAAGATGACAAGGAAGAAAAGAGAATGGCGCTTCGCGCCCGCAATTACAGAATCATCAATGGAGACTTGTACCGAGGGGTGGTCTGCGCGCCCCTCCTAAAGTGCATCTCTCGCAAAGAAGGCAGACAGTTGCTCGAAGAGATTCATGCAGGCATATGCTCTTTGCATATTACGACGAGGGCATTGGTAGGCAAAGCTTTTCGCGAAGGTTTCTACTGGCCTTTGGCGGTGGCAGATGCGCACGAGGTGGTCCACAAATGCCCAAATTGCCAAAGGCATGCACCATACAGCAAGTTTCCACCAGACGAAGTACAATTACTGCCTCCGGTGTGGCCCCTCGCACGCTGGGGCATTGACATCGTAGGGCCCCTGCCCACGGCGCCAGGAAATTACAAGTATGCTGCAGTTGCAGTAGAATATTTCTCGAAGTGGGTCGAAGCTAAGGCACTCAGAGATATCACAGCCGGAGCCTTGCAGAAGTTTTTCTGGCAAAGTATTGTATGCCGCTTCGGCGTATCGAAGGAGGTCACCGTAGACAACAGCAAGCAATTTGACTGCGCCACATTCAGAGACTTCACTACACAGTTGGGGACGAAGCTATGCTTCGCTTCGGTCTATCACCCGCAATCAAATGGTGCAGTTGAGAGGGCCAACGACATCATCTTCGCGGGCATAAAGAAAAACATCACCGAGTTGCCGAAGGGAAAATGGATCGATGAGCTGCCAAGGGTAATTTGGTCCCACAACACGGCGGAATCAAGGACCACAAAATTTACTCCACTCAAGCTGCTATATGGCGAAGAGGCTGTCACGCTAGAAGAAATCAGACTCAACTCGTGGAGGACGTCCGAAGAGGCAGGAGCAGCAGAAGAAGACATAAAGCCTTCGATTGACACGATCGAGGCAGGCAAGATACAAGCTGCAATCAACCTGGGCGGATACCAGGAAGAGACCCGAAGGTGGAAAAACAAAAAGGTGAAGCCCAGAGAGATTCAAGAAGGAGATCTTGTACTTCGCAGAATCCCGAAGGGCAAGCAGAAGGGTAAAATGTACAGCAAATGGGAAGGACCGTTCATTGTAGCTTCCATGGTGAGACCAGAAGCCTGCAGACTTCGCACGATGGAAGGCGTCGAAGACCCGTACTCATGGAACAAAGACATGCTGCAAAAGTACTATGTCTAGGAACAGTGTAAGAGCCCGCAGAGAAAAATAACTGAAGGGGCTCAATATCTTAGTCTTTATTTCCGCAATTTTTATTTTTTGTTTGCGAAAAATTCGTACAATGTACTGAAGGGACCGTACTCTTTTCCTCACAGGGGAAGCCTTCGCACGTTTCAATTTGAGCGTCGAAGGTGTGAGGTTTTTAACGAGGCGGAACCCTGTGTAACCCCTTGTGAAATATAAACAAGGCCCCCAGAAAAGAGTGTCTTCAACACCAGGTATATTCCAAGGGCGCCGAAGCATCTATCTCTCTTCGCCAAGCGAAGAGGGGAGTCATCGGCGCATAGAGCAAGCGATGACGCTTGAAAGTAACCACAGGGCGCAATCCCGAATAGGGGCTTCGCTCCCCGTAGCTTCACTTCCAACTAAATTAATAACAAAGTCTTTCGACGCGAAAAGCCAAAGGTAGAAAAGTCGTTACGTGCGAAGAGCCTAAGGCAGAAAATTCCTTCAGCGCGAAGAGCCTAAGGCAGAAAAGTCCTTCAGCGCGAAAAGCCAAAGGCAGAAAAGTCCTTACGTGTGAAGAGCCTAAGGCAGAAAAGTCCTTCGGCGCGAAGAGCCTAAGGCAGAGAAGTCCTTCAGCGCGAAAAGTCGAAGGCAGAAAAGTCGTTCGGCGCGAAAAGCCGAAGGAAGAAAAGTCCTTACGTGCGAAGAGCCTAAGGCAGAAAAGTCCTTCGGCGCGAAGATCCTAAGGCAGAAAAGTCCTTCGGCGCGAAAAGTCGAAGGCATAAAAGTCCTTACGTGCGAACAGCCAAAGGCAAAAATGTCCTTATGAGCGAAGAGCCTAAGGCAACAAAATTATACGCGAAGGTACCTTAATAAGAATCTTGTGTGCGAGGACCTAAAGCTACATCGAAGGCACATAAAAATTCATCGCCCCCGCAAGCCGAGCGAGGGGGTGGCGCTTCAAAGAACCAGAGTACGCTCGAATGCGGCATCGATAAACCAGTCAAACACGTTCACCCTCCCGTTTGAGCAAAAGGGGGGGTGGCGCTTCGCAACACATGAAATCTTTCACAATCGAAGGGTAAACGAGGACATAGGAATACATTCATTGCATATAAAAATCAACGTGTGATACAATGCAAAAATACGCTTCGCGAGAAAGCGAAGAGGATACAAATGTACACTTCGCTCGAAGGCGAAAAAGACTCAAAAACACAACAACAAAATTACGAAGTTACATCTGAAGTTTCTTCGTCGAAGATAATGCGGTCCAAGTCCGATATGACTTTGCGGACTGCGATATCTAATATTTCTCCGGCAGTTCGGCGAAGAAATGCTTCAAAGTCATCCCCTGCAAGCGAGGGCAACACAACATTAAGAAGACTCTTCGTCAAAAATTCCCTTGCGGCGGTACATGAATTCATGCGGCACCATCACGTCCTCCACGGGCTCCGGCTTCGGCTCTAGAAGACCCATGGGAGAACTATAAGGCCTATCGGTGTCCAAAAGATGTTTTATTTCATGGCGAAGCCGGCGCTCGGATAGAATCTTCGCATGTTTTTCAGGATCGTGCTGGAACTCCGCAAAAAAGCGCTTCGTATCGGTGTTCCGATATTCATATATACATTTTCGTTCAGACCAAAAGTCTTCGAACGAAAGCCAAGGATGGCGAGCGCGGACTTTTTCCCAAGTTAAACCAGACATATAAAAATTCCCGTGGTTGATGCCAGGGTATGGTACATTCGGTGATCTGCGCAGGGGTCAGTGCAGGGTCCTGCGCAGATACCGAAGGCATTAGATACAATAATGTATTTGTCTTAAGTACAATAGTCTTAAACAACAAGATCGCTCGGCCTTCGCCCCTCACACCTCGCCAGTCTTCGGCTCGCCGTCCTCTTGACCTTCACCAGTTCTACCTTCGTCTTGCCCGGGGAGTTTGCTTCCGCCTTGACCAGGGGCTCCGCCTTCATTGCTGATGTGAGCGCCGCTTCGCAAGTTGCCGGCTTTAGCTTCGTCAAGGAATCCTCGAGCGAAGATTTCAGCCTTCTCTTGAATCTAGGAGAAGAGCAAACGTGCCAATCAGCTAAGTAGATAACAAAAGTGAACTTCGAAAAACACGAAGCTGGTACCTGATCTTTCATGCGCTCCAATTCCAAATCAACGAGTCCCCGCCCCTTTTCATGGAAGTACTTCGCGAAGTTCTTGGCGATGTTCTTCAACAAAGTCGGGAGGGACTCGGGGCACAAGGAGTCTAGCGAAGGCCACTCAAAGGACGCGTCCCGAAGAAGCCGCAGCTGAGCCTTCACAATGCCTGACGAAGAGCCGCTGCTCTCCGGCGGAAGCAAACGGCAGACGGCGGCACTAAGTGTATGCGCCGCAACCGTAGCGGACAACTCGCACTTGAAGTCCGCGCCAGATCGAGCCATCGCCAAGGAGGCACGGATCCAGCGGAAGAGCTCGGCTACTTCGACATTTTCCTCTTGCGATATCTCGGGGGGGTCAAGAGCGAACTTCCCAAGCAAGCCGTGCATATCAGTTTGCGCCAGATCTGCGAAGGAGCTGATAGCGGTGCGCCATCACTGGACAACATCTTTCCCGCATGCACGCTGGTCTTTGGCGACTTTCCGAGCCTCTTCGGCTTCAGTCTTGGCTTTTTCGGCATTATCCTTGGCCTCCTCCGCGGCGAGCGCGTCCCGGTGAGCGGCCTTGGCTGTCTCTGCGTTGCTCTTCGCCTCGGACCGCGCAGCGATGAGGGCTTCCTTGAGAGCTGCTTTCTCTTTTTCCAAGGAGGCCACACACTCCTCCATTCCAGCCAGCCGCGAAGCCCGCTCGTTGTCAATCCCCAATTGGTGGGAGGCGCAGCGAGAAGCGATGAAGGCCTTTAGGGAGAGGTCTTCGACATCCCGCAAGATCTGGCTCGCCCCGGTGGCCATCAAGCGCTTCTCCATGAGGGGAAAGCAGAAAGAGGAGCCATCTTCGGTGAGGAACCTCCTCTCCCGCTCGCTGCTGGAGAATCGGAGGGTACCAATGATATTACCCCCGATCAGCTTTGCCTCCGGCATCCCGAGAGCAGCAGCCACCTCAACAGGGTCAGAGGTGCTCACATGATAGCTGCTGCTCTCCGTCGAAGTGGACGTTGCGGGCCTTCGGACGGAGGACCCGGCGGGTGGAAGTTGACCGTCCTTGCCGACAGCACCAGTGGTGCCTACGTCAGGGGCACTAGCTTGCTTCTGGAGACCCGGACCGTGCCCCTCGACATCTTCGCCGCTTGACGACGACGATGAATCCGAAGAGGTCGATGTCGATTTGGGGGACGAAGGGGCTGCGGCAGAGGTCGTCACATGGGGTTCCGTGGCTGCGAAGGCAGATTGGATGTCGATGGCGAGTTCGTCATCGCTGTCTGGCTCCATGGCGCTGTACTCCAGAGCCGGAGGGGCCTTCGGCGGCGGAGCGGCGATCGTGATAGGCCGGGCAGCAATGGTGGGCGAAGCGGCAGCGACGAGGCTCCCCTTGCCCCCGTCGTCCTCAGATTCCCCAGCACTGCGAAGGGGTGACGAGGTCAGAAATTCAAGAAGCTTCGAGCGCTTTGCTCCGGAAGGGCCAGGACCCCCTCTTTTCCTCTTCTTATTCTCGAGCGCAGCGGTAGAACCGCCCATGCCCACGGCCGTGGCTGTCGCCTTTTGATTGGCAATCTGGGCTTCGGCGAAGCGTTGAGGGGCTTCGATCTCAAAAAATAAGAAAACACCCGGTTGCCCCTCGTGCCACCGAGCTTCAATTGCAGCAAATCATACTCAGACCCAGAAACGGGACCAAGGATGTCGTCGGCAAAACTCTCCACCTCCGCGGCATCAATCTCTGCAAGCCGAGGATAGAAGTTATAAGGTCTTCAAAAAAAACTCACATTCTTTTTGAACTCTGAAGACTTCGCTGAAGTTGGGAATCGGAAGCCCGTAAACTTCCTTCTCCGGCGGAGCCCAGGAGGACACGGTCCAGCCCTCCCTCACCGGGAAGCACCCGCAGGCGACAAATTCTTCGGTAAGGTCGCGCATGCTTAGAACCTTTGACACCCCGCGAAGGATGGTCAGTACGCTTCGTTGGCGGAGACACGGGGAACGTCCACCTTCGGGGTATCGCCCAGATTGCCAAGCTTCCGAGAAACCAAGGGGTGGCGTTTTGTCTCGGGGTCGAGGGGACCTTATGGTAGAACCAGAACGAGGACCAGTCCCCCGGCCACTTGTTCTTCGATGCGCCCACGGGACTGGGAGCAGTCTGTTGAAAGGCGAAGGTGTAACACCTGTACTGGGGCTCCATCTCCGTCGACTTGCCATCGGACTCTCGGACAGAGATGGTCTTCGGCTGGTAGTGCACCCGCATGACCCGGGCGAAGTTCTTAGGAGTCGGGGCGATGCGGCAAGTCTTCGACAGCCACATGAAGAGGCTGATGCGAGAAAAAGAGTTTGGAATCATGTGGTGGAGGTAGACGCTGTACCGAACAAAGATGTCGATGACAGCGGGGTCGAGGGGGAAGCAAAGCCCACCCAAAAAGAAGTCCTTGAAGACGACCACCTCGTCTTCCCGGGGCTTCGCGTAGACGTCCGTCTTCAGTGGAACCCGCCCGAGGCCAGGAGAGAGAATTCCTCTCTTTTCCATGTCTTCGAGCATGGGCAGTGTCATCTTCTCAGCCCGAAGAAGGTGGTAGGCGGGGCTTTGCTCTTTTTTGGAGCCATGACAGGGTCTGGCAAGTTCGCCGTGGCGCTAGCGAAGAGAAAGGAGCTAGTTCGCGACGAAGAGACACAAAGGCAGAAGGAAATAAGAGTTCACCGCAGGAGGGCAATGGGAGCGTACCCTCCCGCACCCGGTTACCCCCACTTATATAGGAGAGAGGGAGGACGTGCAAAGTCCATTTTACCCTTCCAGGATCTCCGCAGTATGAGCGTGCGTGGAAGGGTAACGTCGGAATTTCGCATTAAACGCCTCGTTCTACACGTCGAAGGAAAAAGTCAATTTCTTTTAAGATAATCATTAATACATTTATGATGCCTCGATGTCTGGTCCGTTGCTCAACGGGTGAATTGAGGAGACTTAGGCCTCGACGGACCGTGAAGCGATCGGTCGAGGCCCGAAGGGTGGCGCTTCGGGAGATGAAGTCGAAGTCATCGCCCCTCCAAGGATGGGCAACGACTCCGAGAGGCTACTGTTGGGGACGCCACCTTCGGCCATCGACCGAAGGCCCGCGGTCCATTCGGATCCAACAACAAGGTCTTCTGCCAGCCCAACGATGTAAGCGAAGACGAAGGCAAGCGAAGAGAAGCGAAGACCAAGGCGCCGACAGCAAAGACAAAGGCAAGCGAAGAGAGGCGAAGACCAAGGCACCAACGGCGAAGTCGAAGATAGCAAGGAGATTCAACAAGAGTCGACGGCGGAGCCATGCGAGGAGCTGCGAAGAAAGGCGTCGGGGAGCGAGCGCGCCGGACGCCGCGAAGGCCAAATTCACCAAATGATGACGTGTGTCTGGGCCCAGTGGGCAGTAGGGGCCAGAATGTGATCTACTTAATGATGTAAAAATACGGTTGAGCCCCTGGAATATTTCGGGAATATAGTTGTTAGGGGGCATTACGGTGTAATAACGGAGGGTGGTAGGTGAACCGTCACCTATAAATACCCGTCCCCTGTATATTGATGGGACACATTGAATAGAGAGAGAATTCAGCTTGATTGTGCAAAGCTGCTGTGTTCGGCTTTGAGTTGTTCTCTTCCCCTAGTGTGCTGACTCCTCACTGTTGTAGTGTTCGTCCGTTCCGGAGGCACTCTCCACCAACAGGTATTATGCTCCGGTGGCCTGAACCTGTCTAAATCCTTATATTCCTTGCATCATCGCGTTCTGATCTCGGCAAGTCACTCATAACCACTCTCCTCGGGATACCCCTCGGAGAACCTGACGGTAAAACACCGACACTAACCGGGGTATAAGTCACACCGATCTTATCCCGTCTCCTTGGCCACCCGTTGCTCTCAGCTCTCCTGATGACTAACAGACCAGCTAGTGGGGTTTATGCAAAGCCGTTGCCACACACAACGGTCGATTGGTTGCACGATAGTTGAGTTAGGCAAGATGACACATCAACTCTGTACTTAACTGTGACAAGATGGATATCTCCCAACCTTGCTCAACCATGCCGGTATGAGCACCCCGTTTAGCAATTCACACAAAATGACATCCATCTCATCTAAGCACATCTTTCTTTTAGTTTCCAAAAAAAAATTCAATATTTTCTCTTCCCACACACTCACATATTTTTCTTTTATAAAATAAGTTGTACCATGTTGTAATTTAAGCACAAGATCCTAAGCATTCTAGCAGCGATTAACATCCAAATAGAATAAATCATATATAGACATTAATCTAGGTGGTCGAGGAATGGTTATAACAGATCAAGGGGTGGCTATCCAACCATGTTTTCAGCAGTCAAAGCATATGCAATTTTGTAAAACAGGCCAATAGATTGTGTTTATAAAACTGGGTCGAAATATGCATCAAAGGATGAAATTGAACTTGTCGTTCGCACAGCCTTTCGGGAAGTCCTGATCGTGGTACTGTCCTTCGAGTTCGGGCTCGCGGTACTGGTCGGCGAACTCGTCGGCGGGTTCTTCCTCAATCACTCCGTCGGCTACGGCGACGACAACACAGACGACAATCAAACACAACACACAAATAAAATGAGCTCACAAGGAAGTGAAAATTGGTGGAATAGATAGTATATGATTTTATAGGAATTTAGGAAAAGGAATTTATGGAATCGGAACTTCGATGGATGAGATATTGCAGTGATAAGATTGGGTGCCTAATTAATTTCAAAAATAGATTAATATAAATGGAGGAGCTGCACATGGTGGTTGTTGGGCTGCTAGTTTGGGCCTTGCGGATAGTACTTGGGCTGGAGTTTAGTTTGTTTAGGTGGGTTTGCTGGACTAAACAAAAGAGAGGTGGGAGAGGGTCACGGGAAGGAATAGGGACGTCGTCCCTTTTTCCTCAGCGCCGCCATGGCAGCAGGCTCGAGCTTTCGGAGCTCTGCCAGAACGGCGCTCCCGGCCACGGTTCTCGAATCCGAGGGCATGGGGGGAGAGAGAGGAGGGAGAGGGGGTTCCACTTTGGGGGCTCCGGGCATGGGCGAGCGGGTGGAAGGTGGTCGGCCATTGGCGGCCATGATTGCGGCCGTAGCAGCTCGTGGGGAGCTTAGCACAGGCAGCAACAGGGGAGGGCGTGGATTGGCGCTGGAAGAGGATGGTCGGGTGGTGCTCACCTCGAAGGGAATTGAACCAAGATAGCCTGGGCGAGGAGATCGATGGGGTGGCTCGGTTTTCGGGGAAGAACAGAGTGTGGCGAAATTGAGTGAGGGAGGAGTGGCGGAGCGTGGCGCGGCGAGGTCGGTGGTGGCGAGGACGAGCATCTTGGGGGCTATTTATTTATAGGCGACGGGGGTGGGGCTGTGTCAACGTTCTCCTGCTCGCCATCAATGGCGACGCTATGGCCTTGCGGCCACTTGCGGCGGCGCAAGTGGCCGGCGGTGGTGCTGTGCCGGACGACAGGCGGCGCACGAGCATCCGGGGTGCTCGTGGAGCGCGTGCCCCGTATGCTGCGAGTGGGCGAACATGGAGCCGGGAGGAAGAAAAGAGGAGGGAGGAGAAGGGAAAAAGGAAAGGAAAAGAAAAAGGAGAGAAGGAAAAAAAAGGAGAAAGGAAGGAAAAGAAAGGGGGCCGGCAGGATTCGCGGCGATGGTCGCGATCCAGGCGTGGCGTCGACGAGAAGCCGAGCGCACGCCAAACGAGGAGAATATGAAAATTAGACGATGATTGATTTCGGTGTCGGGACGGAGATTTGATTTTTGGTGTTCGAACGGAAATTGAGTTTTGGTGTCAGGACAACGAATCGCCGGAAAAGATTTGAGCTCAGCGACGAAAAGATTTTGAAAAATAGTTTTAGCGAGTAATTTATTTGGGCGAATTTTTGGGATGTTACAGTTTTATAGCTAGAGCATGGGTTTATTTTATAACAATAAATTAATAGTTCTCATCCAGAACATTCTTCTTCATTTTGGAGAAGTAATCTGCCCGGGAGAAATAAAAAAGCCAAATTCTCCAATAGAGTAGCTTGCTAATTTGCGACCTTGCTGTCTGGTCTGCGTGTCTGAGCTATGGCCTATCTATGTATAAATGAATATGAATATGATCCAGGCAGCAACAGCAAGGCAGAATCTGTCAAAAGCTAAGCTAGATAGCCGGCCGCCGCCGGCCGGCCAGTAATATTCTTTGATTTCATCCTCCGTGCACCTTTGGCTCGCTGTACGTGTGACTGTGAGTGATGAGGGAGAGACTAGGGCAATGCATCATGCATCACCTAATTAATAAATAAACTTGTCCCACTGAATCTGATTGATCTTCCGGCCTGTTACAGTATTATACATCCCCCGGCGGCCCGGCAAAGAGGGCGGCGATCATGGTGGTCACATCCCCCGGAGTTAGCCTGACCGCCGCGCCGTAGCGCCGGTAGAACATCCTGTACCTGGGCACCACTGCCGCCGTCGCCGCCGCCCTCAACGCCTGGGCCGTCTCCTCGTCCGCCGCCACCCACTGCTCCTGCATGGCCACCGCCTCCATCACCGCCTGCTCCACGGCCTCCGGCGGCTCCGCTCCAGCTCCGGCTCCGGCGATGGCGGCCATGACCTTGCCCCACGCCGCGCGCACGTACACGCCGACGTGCGCCCGCGCCTTGGCGCTCTGCGCCTCCGCCCAGCCGTCCCCGAGGATCCCCCGCAGCTTGCCGCTGCCGGCCACCTTGTTGGCAACGTACTGCGTGTTGTTGGCCAGGAACAGGTAGCTCAGCGCCACATCCCGGTAGCAGCCGGCCTTGGCCTCCAGCTTGCCCAGCAGGACCGACACAAGGCGGTGGACGACCACCATTAACGACGACGCTTCCTGCTGCTGCTGGTAGCCGTCGACAAGAAGCTGAGTAAGGCCCTCCTGGTAGTCGGCGAGGAAGACGAGGTAGTTCATCACGTAGCGGGTCAGCGGGTGCACCGCGCCGCCGGCCGCCGTGGCCTTGGACGGCTCCTTCTGGATGGCCGCCTCCAAGCTGCCCAGGGTCCCGCGCGCAGCCTCGCCGACCTTGGCGACCAAATGGGCGGCACGGGCGGCGACTTCGGAGCTGTTGATCCCGCCGAACACGGAAAGGAGCCCCGGCAGCACCTCGCCGGTAAGGGTGTCGTGGACGTCGAGCACCCGGAACAGGCGCTCCGGGGCGCGCCTTGCTCGTGCCACCGCGGCCTCGGCGACGGCCAGGAGGCCTGTGGCCTGGTCGTTGGCCACGGCCGCGAACACCGCTTCGCCGACAGCCGCGTTGCCGCCGGCGAACACCGCGTCGCAGAGGCCTTTCTCCGCGGCGAAGAGGGAGTTGAACGCGACGGCTGCGGCGGCGAGCCAGGAGGGTATGATGCTGCCGTCGAGCTGCTCCCAGGCCAGCTTGTGCAAGTGCTGGTGGTATGGAGGCGACAGGCCCAGCAGACGCTGCAGCTCGGTGCTCAGCGCGGCTCGGCGGTGGGACTTGAATGTGGAGATGCACTCCTTGCCGTAGCCGGCGGCCACCATAGCCTCCACAACGGCGCGGATGTCATCTAATCGGGTCATGTCATCCAGCAGAAGTTGGAGCTCCTGGTCGAGCCTGCGCATAGCGGTCTGGAGCAGCGCCTGCGCTTGCACGAGGCCGTCGCCGCCGCCGTGGGTGATGACGTCGGAGGCGAAGAAGAGCATGGCGCGGTGGAGGTCGGCGGCGGCGCGCAGGAAGCGCTGCGCCTCGTGCTCCGTAGCGTGGAGGAAGAGGGAACCGCTGGCGGCCGCGTCGTCGTCGGGGTGCCACCTTTGGACGAGCGCGGCGGCAGCGGCAACGCTCTCTTCGACGAGCGTGGAGGAGAGCGTGCGGCGGTGGCGCGGCGAAGGGAGGGCGTGGCGGCGTGCTGATGGGGAGGCCATATGGATCATATCGATCGGAGAGGCCTAGGCCTGGCTAGCTTTCTTTGCATTGGATTTGCTGCTCCTCCTCTGATCTTGTCTTCTTTTATATATAACTGATGAAACTGAAGAAGATGGAGTGGTTAGTTGGAATTTCAGCCTGCACGCAGCTGCTTCTCACCGCATTTGCTTGTCCCATCCTAACTTTGTTTTTCACATAAATTTAATTCCCCACCACTTATGTTTGAAAACTAGCTGATGTCCATATATATAATGCTGGCTAGCTGCCCTAGCCTATTGACCTAGTCGTACCCTTTCAACAACGGTGCTTTAAATTTGTTTGTTTCATGTCAAATGTCGTCCTTTCCTTAAAAAAATTACCATAACTAAAACCACACATTGTCTTGGATCCCTGCATCAATTGTCCCTTTGTTCCCGTATCGATGGTATGAGCGAGATGGACAGTCATCCCAAATTATTAGTCAATTTTGCTATGCACTAGACATTATAACATATATAAATGCATAATAAAGACTATGTATCTAGAAATACCAAAACAATTAATAATTTAGTATGGAGAAAATAGTAGATTCCTAAAAAAAAAGGAGAGTTACAGGGGTGTGTGTGGAGAGGGGGCAATGGGACAAACAAATCTTGCAAACCAAATGCTGACAATAAGCATGTACTACAAGGTTTGGCAAAAACCTTGTATATACTTAATTGAGCGTTTCACCTTGGAAAACGGAAGCACAATAGCCGGGAATAGGAGCAGAAACGGGATATATGGGTTATCGAAAAGGTCAGGAATCAAAAATTTTACCGGAATGTATTGTTGTTTAATCACTGTTTACATCGCATGAATATAACAATACACACTCCTTATGCAAGCTATTTTTTCTAAAAAAATATGGGTTTTATGTTTCCTATGATTAAACCATCATGTGCACTGATTGATGTTAAGAAACAAGAGAGAATATATGGTATATATGCCTATTAATCTTTTTTGGATTTTATAAGTACTGGACTAATAGGGAATCATCCCGGATTAAAATAGGACCCCACAAATACGGGAGGATACACTCCTTTTCGCTTCCCATCCAATTTTCATAAATACAGAAATAGACGAGATACATATAGAAATACGAGTGGGACAAGATAGTATTTTTCCG
This sequence comes from Panicum virgatum, assembly GCF_016808335.1. NCBI lineage: Eukaryota > Viridiplantae > Streptophyta > Magnoliopsida > Poales > Poaceae > Panicum > Panicum virgatum. The sequence continues at coordinate 63,099 of NC_053143.1, forward strand.
TCCGTTTTCATCCTTAGAGGGGAGCACCACGGCTATTTGAGGAAGGGGCACCAGTCTGGTGGTGGAGAGAAGCGGCACAGCCCCAATCTTCTTCTTTGCCTCTGCTGTGTTTGAGCTCTCCGACTCGGAGCTCCTCCAAGCCATCTAGATCCGCCACCCATGGAGAAAAGAAGAGCGGGATCTGTTAGTGGAGGGAGGGGGGTGCTAGGTAAGGGGCGGGTGGCGCATCGTACCAGCGGAGGGAGGTGAGGGTGGTGTGGCCTCACCGGTGGAGGGAGGAGAGGGTAGCACGACTCCTTGGTGGAGGGAGAGGGAGGACGACGTGGCCTCGCCCGCGGAAGGAGGAGAGGGCAGCCTAGCTCACCATCGGAGGGCAGGAGAGGGGAGGGCGATGACGTAGTTCAAGCAGAAGGAAGGTACGTCGGACGTGAGAGAGGCGCAAAGAACCGATACTACCAACAAATATGTAGGGATCCGGCTCGGAATTGAGGATGAGGGGAAGCGGGCGAGAGGAATGCGGGTTGATACTGGTGTTGATTTCCAATTCCAAATTCTAAAACATCCAAACAGTTGGCATTCGAATATGCCAATACCAATTCCAAATACCAATCCTGAATATCTACATTCAAACTGAGTGCAGTGTTTGCAACTGTCTTATTACACAAGAGGTACGTTTTGTTTTGTTTTGTTTGAGAGTTGAGACCAGATCAGTCACAAGGAAAGGCTGGGCCGGGCTGGGCCTGGGCTACTTCCTCCCAGTCGGTCGACTTCGAGAGCGCAGCAGGTTGGGGGCTCCTATATATTTTGTTGAAGATAGTTAATCAATTCATCTATAAAGCCCACTAAAGCCCATTTACTAAAAAAAATGTTAAACCAACATTTCAAAAATATTGAACTAACATATTAAAATGTTGAGCCAACATTCAAAAAAATGTTGAACCAGCATTTGAAAAATGTTGAACCAACATTTTTTTCTCGTCTTCTCTGTCGCCGTTCGCCGGCGACACGGCAGTCGTTGTACGCCTTGGCGCCGAGGTCCCCGACACATTGCAACATGGCCACGAGCGATCCGAGCGCGGCGTCCATCATGGCCACGGCGCTCGTGTCCCCGGCTCTCTCGCCGCCGCACTTGTTGAACAGCATCGTTGTGTCCTAGCTCCCCAGGAACGAGTCGTTCCCATGGCGCACGAAGCAAGTGCAGCTGCACCGCGGCACCCGCTGCCGTGTTGCAGAGCGAGGAGAGCTTGGAGGAGGCGGACTTGACGCAGCCGCAACAGACGGCGGCGGGGAGGCCAGAACGACACTGGTACACGCCGGCCACGCCTGTGGCGGCCGACGGCGAGGTGTAGTTGGCGTAGGCCGTGGAGCCGGCAATGTTGACGAGCGCGCGTGGGGCTTCGTGGGCGGCGGCCGCCGCCGGGGATGGAAGGTGGGTGAGAGGAAGGGGAGAGAGGAAACTAGGATTTTGAGGTGGATCCAAGGGCTAGAATTATTTATATGAATCTCAAACACTGGAGTTGCAAAAAATCTTGTGGAAGATAGATAGGTTCACGTAGCAAGTTGGGCTGCCAGTTTTAGTCTTTAAGGCCTAGGCCGTGTTTGGATGCAAAATTCCAAATTCCAAATTTTTTTTCCGGCATCTGCATGGAGATTTAAATCTAGACAAAATAAAAAACACATTGCGACTGCTGTCTGTAAATGGCGAGACGAATCTAATGAACCTAATTAGGCTGTAATTAGATGCTAAATTGCTACAGTAATGCTACAATAAATAACCTCTAATGACGTATTAATTAAGCTCATTAGATTCGTCTCGCGATTTACAGACGAGTTTTATAATTATTTTTGTAATTAGTCTATGTTTAATATTTCAAATGTAAAAAAATGTATTTTCAAAAATTTTACAGAGCGCAACCAAACACGGCCCTACTATCCCTAAGGGGAAAAAAAAGTATAGCTTGTCTTCTCTTCTTCCTCTTCCGTTGCTTGCCGCGCCGCCGCTCCCCAGCCCAGATGGCGGCGCCGCTCCTCTTCTACGACCTGAGCCTCATCCCGCCCTCCTCCATTGGCGGTGGCGCCGATGACAACTCAAACCCCTCCTCCCGCCTCCAACTGTTAGCCGCCACGGCCCGCGCTCTCGAGCTCGGCTACGCCGCCGTCGCGCTCGACCACCCCCACCGCGGTCTCCTCGCCGACTCCAACCGCTGCCGCACCGAACCTTTCCCGCCCCTCTCCTCTCTCCCACTCCCGTCCTCCGCCGCTCTCCATCGCTGCCGCCTCGCCTCCCCCGCCTCCGAGCCCTTCCGCCAATACACCCGCATCACCCTCTCCCTCGACTCCGCCGCCGCCGCCGCTTCCGCCCTCGCTCCCTCTGCCTCCCGCCTTCTCCGCACCTACGACCTCGTCGCAGCCCGCCCCCTCACCCAGGCCGCCTTCGACCACCTCTGCCAGGCTCCCCTCTCTGCCCAACACCTTGATCTCATCTCCATCGACTTCTCCTCCCACAGCAACCTGCCCTTCCGCATCAAGCTCCCCATGCTCAAGCTTGCGCTGCAAAAGGGGCTGCATTTTGAGATTGCCTACTCCCCCCTAATTTCTACTGACATCAATGCCAAGAGAAACCTCCTAGCTCAAGTCAAGGTTATTTAATCACACATTCAAATCCCACCAAAACCAACATTGGTTTCCGATATACAGCACTTGTATCTAATAACGTGTTCTATTTTCAGCTCTTGGTGGATTGGACTAAAGGAAAGAATCTCGTCATCTCAAGCGCTGCTCATACTGCATCCCAGCTCAGAGGGCCCTATGATGTCATCAATCTATCTACTTATTTGCTTGGCCTTCCCATCAACCGAGCAAAAGCTGCAATGTCCACAAACTGCAGGTCACTTGTTCGGTTCTCAAGCATGCACCTTATTTTTGAAATTGTGATAGGATTGAATGTGCATTGTATTTCAGTGTAACCCCTTTGCAAAGGAGCATCTTGTAGTGCTGGTAAATATTTTTGGTAGAGCTTCATCTGATTCTGATTCTCTATGGGAGTTTATTCTCTGAGAGAAAAATGATTCACTAGCTGAAAAGTGATCCTCTAAGATTAACTCTATGAAAAACAGATCCAATGTGAGAAGTGAATCAAGAGAAGCTACTTTTTTCAGCTCTCATTTCCTTCGTTCATTTCAGATAATCACTTCGCAGAATCATCATAGAATCACTTCTCTTAGAAAAACTGTTCGGCAGAGCTTCTTCTGGGTTCACTTCAGCCTAAAAGCTGCTCTGAGAGCTCTGCCAAACATGGCCTTAGCATCCTTTTGTTTTATTTAGTTTCAGATTTCTGATTGCAACCTGCAACCAGCCATTCTGTCAAATTATGCCACCTACCTTCTATTTACAAAGGAGACATATGTTGCTTGAATTGAAATGTGATACTGTACAATCTGCTCATTGCCAGGTCACTTGTTTTGAAGGCTCTGATGAAGAAACATTTCTACAAAGAAACAATTCGAGTCGACAGATTTTTACTAAATGAACAATTGAGTTCAACAAAATTCAAACTTGTTGATTGGATTGCTTGGAATTCTGTATCATCTGAAGGAGGGGTAAATCACCTGGAACCTTCTTCCAACATTGATGAACTTCCTGGTTCTCCCATACGTGGTGTAATGGAAGGGTCTCATGAAAAACCTCACAATTCTGATGTGTCTGTATTTGCTAAACAGTCAGAACAATCTAATGATCAAGAACAAATCCCATCTCAAACCCAAGAAGAGACACCACAAGTTGGCAGAACTGAAGTTTTAACAGATTGCAGCCAGTCTATCTTGCCAACATCTTATCAAAATGCTGTTCTTGCGAAGGCCGGAAACAGTGAAGTTGTTCCGGATCCTTCCGTGCAAGCTGGTCCAGCTTGTTCTGTTAGTCCAAAAGGTGTAGTGAAGCATGTCAAATTTGTGAATGATGCAATGGAAGTAGATGGAACAGAATCACACAGTCTCATTGTGGGTGACAATATTCCTTCAACTTGTGGTACTAGTATCAAGTTAACAAGCTCCGCTCTTCCCCATGGTGTAGATCTTTCTAGCACTAATCTTGAGGATCATGGTCCATGCCAATCTAGTGAAATACTAGCCAATGCTAAATCTTGTACCAAATATCACACTGATTGCTCATGTGGGGAGAGGGAGAAAACCCTACTGGATCATGAAATTCCTTCTGGTTCTGTTGTTTTCCCTGAGGACAAGGATTTGGACCAGTCTAGGGGCATGCAAGTTGATGCTGAGACTTACAGAGGTACTTTAGAACTATTAGAGTGCCCCCCAAGTGGGTTAGATGACGAGGCATACTCGTGTCATAAAGTACACAGGGATGTTACAATTCAACGGAAAGTTATGGAGGGGGAAATAAAGCAAAGTACGGATGAAAACATAGAACGTACTGCAGAAAATGAGACAGAGTCCAATGACAATAAAATAAAAACATCTATTTCATTGAACCCTGCATTCCATGGTCAGGAGATCAGCTTAACTAGTTATACAAGAAGTACTGACGCAAGTTGTGAAAGTGGCGAGCTGAAAGAACTAAAGTCTGAGGAAACAAATGCTTTTTTGGAGAGAAGTGTTGCTAAAACACATGAGCTACTACCAAAATATTCTTATCCAAGTGGTATGGTTGGGATGTCCACAATCAGATCAGGTACGATATGATGTGCAAGTGCTAAGTACTCTACTTTTTGAATTTGCAACACTTCTACATCTTTGTACTCTTTACAATTCAGAATTCTTTCAACTAGTTATAGTAAATAGTGTCTTTTTGTGATGCACTCTATTTCTTTTATGTTAATTCATTTATGCTTCTATTAGTGCCAAGTTCTGTGAGATGATACAATGGATTTTGGATTATCTTTCTTTTGTAAGGGAAAGGCGTTTTTTTTGGGAGAAAGGGAAAGGCATTTAGAAGCAGTGTTTTAAAGGCGGTGCCTAGGCGTCCAGGCGCACCCAGCTCGCCTTGGGTTATAGTGGTGCCTTGTCACCTAGGCGTCGCCTAGGTGCTGCCTAGGCGTCCAGGCGTACCCATCTTGCCTCGCCTCGCCTTACCGCCTTTAAAACACTGTTTAGAAGGATAGTTCATGTTCCTTGCTTTCTTTACATATTCCTACAAAATGAGCTAAGTTTCTATTGGGGGTATTCAATGTGTTATAAGAAAATGGTTTTTATTTTTTGTAGAAAACGAATAATAAGTTGATTATCTATCTTTCAAGCAAATCTAAAGTTCTGTTGTTTCTGCAGAAAAGAAAAGACATAAACTAAGGCCGTACTGTCCAGCTTATCTTCCTTTCTTGGGCTTCCTTAGGTCAGTGCATTTCAAGAAGAAAATATGCAAAGTAAGAGGGCTGTTCAAACACACGTGAGGTTTTATTTCACTTTGATAGGAATGTGGTGTCACTTACCATCCCTGAATCATTATGTAACAAGGGACAATTGAAGAATTTCCCATTGAAAAATTTCAGTTTCAAGTTTCAACATCAAATGCAAACTCATTTACCATCAGTTGTATTGTTATTGTACCTATGGAAATTGTCATACCTGAGAGGTGGGAAAACTTCCTTTTTGGTTCCTGCATACGTGGTCTAGATCTTTAACTCTTCCTAGTTGTTGGGGTGCGCCTTAGGTTTCCAAAGGCTAAGGACCCCCTTTGTGTACAAAAGAGGCCCGAAATGGTGGTTTTAAGGGCTTGTTTGTGAGGTCTAGGGACTTAGTTGCAGCATCCAGGGACATGTGTAAGTTGCAGGGACTCCTTTGTGAATCCTGATGTCAAGGGCGCCGGCGTCTAGGGTAGCAGGGCCTCGACTACGGAGTTCGTAGTCGCGGCAGGTAATGGTGTCGGGGTTGTTGCCCGGCTGCCCAATGTTGAAGGGGATGAGATTAAGATAGAGAGAGAGAGAGGATTTGAGAGATTGATAATACTTGCTTAATCTTAATCATCCGAGTACAATAGATTATATAGGTCTTGGCCTCCTAAGCTTAAGGAAATAACCACCAGGAGATCACCTTCCTATTTCCTAGCCACTGATCGCGGCATCCTTGGCGGCGGCGCGCGCCTCGCGCACGCGTGGGCGGTGCTGGTACTGCCTGCCCCACATGACATCTCTCCCCCCTCGACGAGCAGCTCGTCCTCGAGCTGGAAAGAGGGATACCGCTCGGTGAAGCTGTCAACATCTTCCCATGTGGCGGACGCTGCCAGTTCCCCCTTCCAACGAACTAGGATCTGGCGAACGCCCCTGGCCATGCGGGCGTGCTTAGCTTGTTCTGGCTCAAGCACCACAGCTCCGTTGCTGGTGGGCGGTAGGGGTGGTGGAGCAGCTGGAGGAGTACCGACGGACTTCTTCAAGAGCCCCACATGGAAGACATTGTGAAGGCGTGCGGACGGCGGCAGCTCGAGGCGGTAGGCGATGTCGTTGATGATAGCGGCGACGCGATACGGCCCGTAGAATCGGGGCCAAAGCTTCCCTTTTGCCGGAACCTGCAGCGACGACGGCGCGCGGTGTCGCAGACGTAGCCACACCCAATCATCGACCTTGAATTGTACCTCGCGGTGGTGCTTGTCGTAGTGGCGCTTGTATACCGCCTGCGCCTGCTCGAGGCGGTAGCGAACATTCGCCAGCAGCTCATCCCGTTCGGCCATGCTCCGCGCCACGGCCGCCACGCGCGTTTCGTCCGGCTCGTACGATCGGATGGAAGGGGGTTGCGGCCGTACACAATCCGGAACGGAGTGTCCTTGAGCGCGGTCTGGAAGGCGGTGTTGTAGATGTACTCCGCCCAGGGCAGCCAACGGAGCCACTGCCGGGGTCGATCGCCCGTGAGGCAGCGAAGGTACATGACGATCTTGTTTGCCGCCTCAGTTTGCCCAACGGACTGTGAATGGAACGCCGATGTCATCTGCAGCTTCGTGCCTGAGAGCCGCATGAGCTCCTTCCAGAACAGGGAGGTGAACACCGAATCGCGATCTGACACCATGGACTGTGGCACCCCATGTAGGCGTACGATCTCGGCGAAGAACGCCTGTGCCACTGACTCCGCCAGTACGGGTGAGCGAGCGGAATGAAGTGGCAGTGCTTACTAAATCGGTCCATGACGGTGAGGATGATCGATTTGCCTCCGACGCGCGGTAAGGCCTCGATGAAGTCGAGCCCCACGTCCGACCACACCATGGTGGGCACCCAGTGGCAGGAGCAGCCCAGTCGGATGCAGGTGTTCGGACTTGTGGCGTTGGCATGTCGCGCAAGCCCTCACGTAGTCCTGGACCACCGCCCGCAACCTTGGCGAGTGGAAGTCACGGCGCAGCCTGTGGAGTGTGCGTTGGACGCTCTCGTGGCCGTCGTCATGCACCCTGGCGAGCACCTCGTGGAGGAGCGGCGATGCAGGCGGGATGTAGAGCCGGCCCTAGAACGCCACCAAGCCGTCGACCAGCGACCATGGCGTCGTTGGCCGTCAGCGATCTCGGTCCGGAGCGTCACTAGTGCTGGATCCGTGCTGTTGGCGTGGCGGAGGCGGTCGATGAAAACAAACCGTGGCCTGGAGACTACGAAGAGCGCCATCTCCTCGGTGTCGCGCCTAGAGAGCGCGTCGGCCACGACATTTGTGATGCCCGCCTTGTACTCGACGGTGAAATCGAAGCCGAGGAGCTTGCCAACCCAATGGTGTTACGGAATGGTCGCTAGGCACTGGTCGAGGAGGAACTTGAGGCTGTAGTGGTCCGTCTTGACGACGAAGCGACGTCCCCAAAGGTACGGCCTCCAGTGGCGGATGGCGAGCACGAGGCCGATGAGTTCCCGCTCGTACGCCGCAAGCGAGCGATGCCGAGGCACCACCAGCCTGCTGAAGAAGGCGATGGGGTGATGCTCCTCCAAGAGGACCGCACCGAACCCGTACGTGGACGCATCGCACTCCACCACGAACGGCTTGGCGAAGTCGGGGAGCGCGAGCACCAGCGCTGTCGTGATCGCAGTCTTGAGCGCGGCGAAGGTGGCCGTGGCCTCCTCGGTCCAGGAGAATCCTTCCTTGCGGAGCAGGGCGGTGAGGGGAGCGGCGATGGAACCGTAGTCCTTGACGAACTTGCGGTAATACCCGGCGAGGCCGAGGAAGCCGCGGACTACACGCGCAGACTTGGGCTGAGGCTAGTCCGCCACGGCCTGCACCTTGGCCGGATCCATCGCCACGCTCCCTGCAGAGATCGTGTGCCCCAGGTACGCGACGGAAGTGGCGCCGAACGCGCACTTGGAATGCTTGACGAAGTGCCGATGTTGCCGCAGGATGTCGAGGACGGTGCGCACATGCCGTAGATGGGACGCCCACGAGTCGCTGAAGATCAGTATGTCGTTGAAGAAGACGAGGACGAAGCGACGGAGTAACGGCTGGAGAATGTCGTTCATGAGGGCGTGGAACATCGCCGGAGCGTTGCACAACCCGAATGACATCACCAGGAACTCATAGAGCCCGTCGTGGGTCCGGAACGCCGTCTTGGCAACGTCGGCGGCGGTCATCCGGACCTGGTGCTACCCCAGGCGGAGGTCGAGCTTGGTGAAGAAGCAGGCGGCGCGCAACTCGTCGAGCAGTTCGTCCACCACCAGGATGGGGTAGGCGTCCTTGACGGTGATGGCGTTAAGCGCGCGGTAGTCAACGCAGAAGCGCCAGGAGCCATCCGGCTTCTTGACGAGGAGGAACGGCGATGAGAACGTCGACGTGCTGCGCCGGACGATGCCCTGGGCGAGCATGGCGGCGCACTGGCGTTCCAGCTCGTCCTTGTGGGCAGCCGGGTAGCGGTATGAGCGGATCAAGGTGATGCTGTGATGCTGTGATCCCGAGTCCGTGGGGGAGGCATGCCCGTCGGCTCCGCGAAGATGTCCGTGAACTCCTGGAGCATCGCCTGGAGCATGTCGTCCCCTGAGCACACACGCAGCGCGGGACCCTTGGGCCCTGCAATTCCTTGCCAGCAAACTTTATGGTCCCTGTGCCAAAAGGACATGGTTAGGGCACTGAAATCCCAGAGGATCGGCCCAAGGGAGGCCATCCAATGCGTGCCCAAGACGGTGTCGTAGCCGGCAAGCGGGAGGGCGTAGAAGTCCGCCGCGAACGCCTCGTCGTCGATGGTGAACGGCGCCGCACGGTAGATGCCGGGGCACGGAACACGTTCACCATTGGCCACCGTGACCCGCAGGGCGCCCCGGGGTTGGAGTTGCAGCGACGTTCGGCGCGCCACGTCCTCGACGATGAAGCTGTGCGTGGAGCCGGAGTCTAGGAGTGCGAGGAGCGTGGAATCCCCGAGCCGCAGATGAACCTGCATGGTCTCGTCCATGTGGACGCCAGCGATGGCGTGCAGCGAGATCTGCGGCGCGTCCTCCATGGCCGGTGCCATGGCGGCGGCGGCGGCGTCGTCGTCCTCGGCCAGGTCGACGAGGAAGAGGCGCTGGCACATGCGGTTGTGGCCACGTGCGAATCGCTTGTTGCAGTTGAAGCAGAGCCCCAGTCGACGGCGTTCCTCCATCTCGGTCTGGGACAGCCGTTTCACCGGTCTGCCCTCGACGGACACTTGCGCGGGCGTGGGCGCAGTTGGCGGCGCGGTCGCCGACGCCGGTAGAGGGAGGCGCTGGGGAGCGGGTAGGATGCTCCGCTGGCCTGCACACGGCGCGGCGCGGAGGGCGCGGCCGCGGCTGGCGTCGCGCACTGATTACGCAACTCCAGCTTGCGAGCAAGGCTCATGGCGGCGGCGAGGGAGTGCGGGTTGTGTATTTCCACGTCGAGGCTGAGGGGCGGCTGCAGTCCCGCCGTGAAGATCTACACTTTTTGGATCTCCGAGAGCGTGCCTGCGCGAGGAAGAAGTAACTCGAACCGATCTTGGTACTCGACCACGGATCCGGTACGCTTGCACGCCATGAGTTCGCTGAGGTTGTTGGATCGCAGAGGGGGACCGAAACGCAGGTTCATCAACTTGGTGAAGCGGCGCCATGGCGGAGTGCCCTCGTCACGCTGGACCTAGATGTACCAGCCGCCTCTTCCAGGTTGTACGAGGCCATCCAGACTTTTTCTTCCTCGATGATGCGTTGTTGATGAAAATAGGATTTGCAGCGGTTAATGAACGCTAACGGATCCGATTTACCATCAAACTTGGGGAAGTCCATCTTCTGGAATCTTGGCGGCCGGTCGTTGTGGTGCTCGCCGCCGATCGGTCCACGGCCACCGGAGGACGACGAGTCGACGAGTCGGCGCGGTGCTCCTGCTGGAGCGTGTCCACCTTGGACTGGAGTGTCTCCACGGTGGTCGTCAACTTGGCGATGAGCGTCGCAAGATCGGCGATGGTTGGCTCGGCCATCGGCGACGAAATGGATGTTGTCGGGGACGGCGGCTTGGTGGGTGTAGGAGCGATCGAGGGGGGGGGGCGTGGTGGGGATGGCTGGAGGTGGAAGAGGATCTTCTGGAAGCTGATACCAGGTTGTCAAGGGCGCCGGCGTCTAGGGTAGCAGGGCCTCGACTACAGAGTTCGTAGTCGTGGCGGGTAATGGCGTCGGGGTTGTTGCCCGGCTGCCCAATGTTGAAGGGGATGAGATTAAGATAGAGAGAGGATTTGGGAGATTGATAATACTTGCTTAATCTTAATCATCTGAGTACAATAGATTATATAGGCTTTGGCTTCCTAAGCTTAAGGAAATAACCACCAGGAGATCACCTTCCTATTTCCTAGCCACTGATCGCGGCATCCTCGGCCGCGGCGCGCGCCTCGCGCACGCGTGGGCGGCGCTGGTACTGCCTGCCCCACATGACACCTGAGGACCTCCTTGTAATATTCAACCCCACTAATGGAATAAATATAAACAACGACCTCCCCCTCCTCCCTATAAATAGAGCCCTAGGGCTTTGGGGAGAGGACTTCTGGCCATTTGCTCTCTTGTTCACTTGTTTGTGATGGATAAGTCCTTGTACTCTGGTCTTTGTGGGGCTCTGTACTTGTGGGGCTGCAGCACCTTTCCTGCTGCATTGCTGTCCCTAGAGGACAACATCTTGGACTGCCTTTGGGAGGTAAGACAATAGTCAGTTAGCATCTAGGACAGTCCTTGTGGACAGTAGCATGGTGGTCTTGCTGCCCCATTTAGGACAGCAGCAGTTATCATCTTAGACTAGCTTTTAGACTAGAATCTTAGACTAGCATCCTGGCTGCCCAGCCAGCTATAAATATGTATCCCCAGCCCCTTGGATTGGTATGGCTTTGAGTTTGTGAATATGAGAAAACCAGAAAATTGCCCCAAGTTCATTGTCATCCTCTCAGCTCAATGAAAGTTAGAATTGAGCTTCTAACATCTGGTATCAGAGCCGTACTTTCCTGTAGGTTGGATATCTCTTACTCCTCCCCTTCCCAAGCCGCTGTAGCCGCCCAGCCACCACCACTAGCAGCTAGCGCAGCAGCAGCAGCTGCACCAGCCGCTGCAACAGCAGCAGCTCCGGCTGCCTCTTCTTCCCCGTTCTCTTCCCCCTCTCCACGCAACAGCCCCTTGGAGGCGCGCCATGTCCGACGCACCGTCTCAGCGCTCGGTCGCCTCGACCGCACGACGCCAGCGAGACGCCGAGCTCGCCGCGGCAGAGAAGCGCAGGCGAGCGACGGCCCAAGCCGCTGCAGCAGCGGCGAGGGCGGCCAGGCTGGCTGCAGCGGAGCTGGCAGCGGCCAGGGCGGAGGTGGAAGCAGAGGAGGCGGAGGATGCAGCGCGTGCGGCGGAGGTCGAGGTTGAGACCTTGCGCGGCAGCCTCAGCGGCTCCATCGCCGGCGACACCACCGCCGACAGGGACCTTGAGGAGTTGGCAAGGGAGAGGGCGCGGCAGCGGACCGCGCGGTGGGCAGCAGCCCACCCCCACGGCGGCGGCCCGGAGGCCAACGCGCCCGGCGGCGGCGGCCTGGAAGTCGGCGCGCTCGGCGGTGGCGATCCAACGACCCGCGCGCCCGGCGGCGGTCCGGGGGGGCCGCGCGCCCGGCGGCGGAGGCCGCGCCCCTGGTGGCGGCGCGCAGGGGAAAGCGGCGCCCCTGGCGGCGGCGCGCAGGGCGGTGGCGGCGCTCCTAGCTGGGGTGGGCGCGGCGGCGCCCCCAGCTACCACGGCCTCCAGGCGGTGGTCAGGGACGTCGGTCCCGGCGGTGGGTGGCCCACCCTCACCAAGACCAACTACGTCGAGTGGGCCGCGGTCATGGAGGTGAAGCTCCAGGTGCGGCATATGTGGGAGGCAGTCCGGTACGGCGACGTCGACTACGATGAGGATCGACGGGCGCTAGATGCTCTCATCGCAGCAGCCCCGCCCGAGATGCAGTTCACGCTTTCCAAGAAGCGAACTGCCAAGGAGGCCTGGGACTCTATCGCTGCGGCACGTATCGGCAGCGACCGCGCCCGCAAGACCACTCTCCTGGCACTTCGCAAGGAGTGGGAGAACCTGGCCTTCAAGCCAGGTGAGGATGTTGATGACTTCGCCCTCCGTCTCAACACTCTGCTGCAGAAGGTGGTGCAGTTCGGCGACGACACCTACGACGAGGAGAGAGCCGTCGAGAAGCTCTTCCGCTGCGTCCCCGAGAGGTACAGGCAGACCGCTCGCTCGATCGAGTCTCTGCTGGACCTCTCCACCATGACGATCGAGGAGGCGATAGGTCGCCTCAAGGTCGTCGACAGCGACGAGCCACAGCCTCCCTCGGGAGGCATCTCCATCGGTGGGAAGCTCCACATCACTCAGGAGCAGTGGGAGGCTCGGCGCGGTGACAGGAGGAGGGGGGAGCCCTCTTCCTCGACTGGTGGCCGCAAGCGCGGCAAGCCGCGAAAGGGGCGCGGAGGTGCCCAAGCCGGGGCACGAGGGCGCGCCGAGGGTGGCGCCCGCGGAGATGCTCAGGGCGGCGCCGCTGACAGGCCCAAGGCGGCACGAGACGACGCCTGCCACAACTGTGGCAGGCCCGGCCACTGGGCCAGGGACTGCCCGCAGCGGAGGCGTGGGGGCCAAGCCCACGTCGCGGAGGCCCAGCCGGATGACGAGCCGGCTCTGTTCCTACTCCACGGGGACATGGAGCCGCATCCGGCGGCACCGCCTGTCACCGCTCTACTCCACCTCGACGAGCCGCGTGCCCGAGTTCTCCTCGGCAACGGCTCCGACGACGACAGGGTCGATGGCTGGTACCTCGACTCCGGCGCCACGCGCCACATGACCGGGCGGCGGGAGTTCTTCTCCGACTTGGACGTCGACATAGGTGGCTCCGTCAGGTTCGGGGACTCCTCCGCCGTGGAGATCAAGGGCGTGGGCTCCGTGATCTTCACCGCCAAGTCCGGAGAGCACCGGATGCTCACCGGAGTCTACTACATCCCGGCGCTGCGGAACTCCATCATTAGCCTTGGGCAGCTCGATGAGAGCGGCTCCCGCGTGGTGATCGACAGCGGGTTCCTCCGCATCTGGGATCACCGTCGCCAGCTTCTCGCCAGGGTGGTTCGAGGGAAGAACCGCCTCTACATCCTCCATGTCGGGGTGGCACAGCCTCTTTGTCTTGCAGCTCGCAGGGACGACGAGGCATGGCAGTGGCACGAGCGCTTTGGGCACCTCCACTTTGAGTCCCTGAAGCGGCTCGGCGCCAAGGAGATGGTGCGAGGCCTCTCGTGCCTCGACCACGTGGAGCAGCTCTGCGACGTCTGCGTGCTGACGAAGCAGAGGCGGCACTCCTTCCCCCAGCAGGCGAGCTTCCGAGCTAAGGAGCGGCTCGAGCTCGTACACGGGGACTTGTGTGGCCCGGTGACACCGGTCACACCAGGAGGGCGGCGCTACTTCCTGCTGCTCGTCGACGACCTCTCCCGCTTCATGTGGGTGATGATCCTCGGCAGTAAGGGAGAGGCTGCGGACGCCATCAGGCGTGCTCAGGCTGCTGCGGAGGCGGAGAGCGGCCGCAAGTTGCGCGTGCTGCGCACCGACAACGGCGGCGAGTTCACGGCGGCCGAGTTCACGGCGTACTGCGCGGATGAGGGCATCTAGCGCCACTACTCTGCGCCGTACAGCCCGCAGCAGAATGGCGTCGTCGAGCGGCGCAACCAGACGGTGGTGGGGATGGCCCGGGCCCTCCTCAAGCAGAGGGGCATGCCAGCCGTCTTCTGGGGAGAGGCGGTGGTGACGGCCGTCTACATCCTCAACCGCTCGCCCACCAAGGCACTCGACGGCATGACGCCGTATGAGGCTTGGCATGGGCGTAAGCCGGCGGTCTCCCACCTGTGGGTTTTCGGCTGCCTCGCGTTCACCAAAGAGCTTGGCCACATCGGCAAGCTCGACGACAGGAGCACTCCGGGAGTGTTCATCGGCTACGCGGAGGGTTCGAAGGCCTACCGCATTCTCGACCCGGAGACACAGCGTGTGCGCACGGCGCGCGACGTTGTGTTTGACGAAGGGCGAGGATGGGCGTGGGACAAGGCGGTGTACGACGGCTCGGCTCCGACGTACGACGACTTCACCGTTGAGTACGTCCACTTCGAGGGAGCCGGGGGAGTAGGCAGCTCTCCTTCGCCGAGCGTGCCTACCCCGGTCCCCGAGCCTCCACCGACTCCGGCGCCCGCCACACCGGCGGCACCACGCTCTTCAGCTACGACTCCGGCTGCGCCGAGTTCCTCGGCTGCACCACCACAGCCGGCGACGCCGCGCACTCCAGCACCGACAGCCACTCCTCCGGGCACGCCTACTACAGCACCTGCTCATACTGAGCACAGCCCGGTGGAGTTCGCTACTCCGCTCTCTCACGACGAGGAGCGCATCGGCGCGTACCACGACGGTGAGCCACTGCGGTACCGTACGATGGAGGACCTTCTCGGCGATCAGCCGGTGCCGGGACTGGTGCCGCACGACCTGGAGGCGCAGTTGCACCTCGCGTGCGACGACGGCGAGCCTCGGTCTTTCGCAGAGGCCGAGGGACACGCGGCATGGCGTGCCGCGATGCAGTCGGAGATGGACGCGGTTGAGAAGAACCACACTAGGGAGCTTGCTGATCTCCCTCGTGGTCACCGCGCGATCACCCTTAAGTGGGTGTTCAAGCTGAAGAGGGATGAGGCCGGCACCGTCGTCAAGCACAAGGCTCGCCTGGTGGCACGAGGTTTCGTGCAGCAGGAGGGAGTCGACTTCGACGATGCCTTCGCTCCCGTGGCACGAATGGAGTCCGTGCGACTTCTCCTTGCGCTGGCTGCCCAGGAGGGCTGGCGCGTCCATCACATGGACGTCAAGTCGGCGTTTCTCAACGACGACTTGAAGGAGGAGGTCTACGTGCACCAGCCACCGGGGTTTGCGATCCCCGGCAAGGAGGGTAAGGTGCTACGTCTGCGCAAGGCCCTCTATGGCTTGCGGCAGGCCCTGAGTGCGTGGAACGCCAAGCTGGACTCCACGCTCAAGGGGATGGGCTTCGAGCAAAGCCCGCACGAGGCGGCCATCTACCGGCGGGGCAATGAAGGCAATGCCCTGCTGGTGGGTGTCTACGTCGACGACTTGGTGATCACCGGCACCAAGGATGAGGAGGTGGTGGCGTTCAAGGAGGAGATGAAGGCCACCTTTCAGATGAGCGACCTGGGGTCTCTCTCCTTCTACCTGGGGATCGAGGTGCACCAGGACGACTCCGGGATCACACTTCGACTGACCGCCTACGCCAAGTGCGTCGTCGAGCTCGCCGGGCTCACCGACTGCAACCCAGCTCTCACTCCGATGGAGGAGAGGCTGAAGCTGAGCCGTGACAGCACGACACGACAGAGGAGGTGGACGCTACTCAGTACCGGCGCCTTGTGGGGAGCCTCCGCTACCTCGCCCACACACGGCCAGACTTGGCGTTCTCCGTCGGCTACGTTAGTCGGTTCATGCAGCGACCGACGATGGAGCACCAGCAGGCCGTGAAGAGGATCATCCGCTATGTTGCGGGGACTCTCGACCACGGCCTCCACTACCCGAGGTGCCCTGGAGCGGCACACTTCGTCGGGTACAGCGACCACGCCGGCGACATCGACACCAGCAAGAGCACGAGCAGGATCCTCTTCTTCCTCGGCGAGTGCCTCGTTAGCTGGCAGTCGGTCAAGCAGCAGGTGGTGGCCTTATCCAGCTGCGAGGCCGAGTACATAGCGGCCTCCACCGCGTCGACTCAGGCGCTCTGGCTCGCTCGACTGCTTGGTGATCTACTCGGCAGAGACATTGGAGCAGTGGAGCTCAGGGTGGACAGCAAGTCCGCTCTGGCCTTGGCGAAGAACCCCGTTTTCCATGAACAGAGCAAGCACATCCGGGTGAAGTATCACTTCATTCGAGACTGCTTGGAGGAAGGAAGCAACAAGGCGAGCTACATTAACACCAAGGATCAGCTTGCGGATCTGCTCACCAAGCCCCTTGGGAGGATCAAGTTCCTTGAGCCTTGCTCCAGGACTGGGATGGTCCAACCTTCCCACAAGACGACGCACAAGACTTAGGGGGAGAATGATGGATAAGGCCTTGTACTCTGGTCTTTGTGGGGCTCTGTACTTGTGGGGCTGCAGCACCTTTCCTGCTGCATTGCTGTCCCTAGAGGACAGCATCTTGGACTGCCTTTGGGAGGCAGGACAATAGTCAGTTAGCATCTAGGACAGTCCTTGTGGACAGTAGCATGGTGGTCTTGCTGCCCCATCTAGGACAGCAGCAGTTAGCATCTAGGACAGCAGCAGTTAGCATCTTAGACTAGCTTTTAGATTAGAATCTTAGACTAGCATCCTGGCTGCCCAGCCAGCTATAAATATGTATCCCCAGCCCCTGGGGTTGGTATGCCTTTGAGTTTGTGAATATGAGAAAACCAGAAAATTGCCCTAAGTTCATTGTCATCCTCTCAGCTCAATGAGAGTTAGAATTGAGCTTCTAACAGTTTGCTCTCTCTCACTCACACACACACACAGATTATTTGAGCTTAGGCCCCCTCTTTACCTTTTCTGTTTGGTTTCGCCCCGTCCGATCCCCAACACCAGTGACACTACAAAGCTATCGACTTTCATTTTTTTGTAGGGAAACTCTCCTTTCAGTTCCTACTTTCATGTTTGGTCAAACCAACCTTGCAAAATTAAGATATATATTGATCTGACCAGTGATTGTCGACGCTGTCAGTTCCACTTGGCCCACTATGATTAATACACAAGTTCATGAAATATGATAAATGGTGCAATAGACATGTTATTATAAGTTTGTCTGTTGTCTGAAAGGAAAGATAGGTTAGAAAACAAATAAAAGTTGTGTTGGTTTACTGTTTTGCCAATGCCAAAGATATGATAACAATCTTATCATCTTTTTTTCACATAACATGCTTAGTAATTCTGTATTAATTCGATTCTTAGGTGGTTTTACATTCTCTCAGGTATGATAGAGTTTAGGAAAAAATCCACTTTTGGCCCCTCAACTCTTTACAAAGTCTAATTTTAACCCTCAACTACAAAACCGTCCAGTACCAGTACCCCAACTACCAAAACCGTTCACTTTTAGCACCTGACTCTGATTTTGGTGGTTTTCATCTGACATGGCACATGTTGACCGGTATTGACCCGATGACGTGGACAGACAGGGCACATGTTCTCCATCTCGTCACCGACGTCCACTCCCCGCACAACCACATCCGCGTCGCCGACGTGTCCCCGCGCGCCGCGGGCCACCCGCTGGCCGGCGCCCGCCTCCTCGACGACCCCGCCAACATCCACTCCCTCTCGTTCCCCCGCTGCGCCCGCCGCTGCCCGCTCACCGCCACCTACCTCGACGCCTTCGCCACGCTCCCGCCGCTCCTTCCGCGCCGTCCTCGGCTTCGGCGCCGGCTCCGCGGCCCGCGCGCTCCTCCACTTCCACCCGGACCTCTCCGTGCACGGCTGGGAGCTCGACCCCGCCGTCCTGGCCGTCGCCCGCGACTTCTTCGGCCTCGCCGAGCTCAAGAAGGACCACGCGGCGCGCCTGTCCGTGCACGTCGGCGAGCCGAGCTCGAGAAGGACCACGTGGCGCCAGAATTGAAGGGGAAAGGGACCAGGGAGGCCGAGGGGCTCACCACAAACTCATTTTGGGGGTTGATTTGGGCGGAGAAGGGCCGGAGAAGCAGATCGACGTGAGGGGGGCAGAGCTCGTGGTGCTCCAATGGCGGCCGGCGGCAGGGCCACTGATTCCGACCGATTCAACTGTGGTTCGTCGACACCACAGTGCTCAGGAAGGAGCACGCCGCCGATGCGTTCCAGAGCATGTACGCACAGATGGCATGCGGGTTTGCCAGCGCCACGTCGTGCTCCGCGTGGGCGCCGTCTTCGCGTCGGGCCTCCTCCGCGCCATCCATTTCCTGCAGCTCCACTGGGAGCAGCTCGCCACCGACATCGAGGCCGGCGCGTTGACCCCGCGCATGGCCGACCCGTCTGTTCGCGAGGCCGTGGCGGCCATCCTCCGCCCGGACCGGGAGCTGGCCCGGTTCCTCCACGCCGAGTGCTCCCGCGGCGACTGGGCGGGCATCATCACACGCGTGTGGCCCAACGCCGAGTCTTGCGCGCGCCTTGAGGCTCCTGCTGCTCGGCATCAGCACCACGGCGCCTTCCTCGATGATGGCTGCTGTTCCATGGGCGGCGCGCCCTCCGCCGCCGTGTCCGCCGAGCAGCACGCGGCCGCGCAAGAGCGGAGGCGACCAGGGCGGCGCGGGAAGGCGACCGGGGCTGGTGCGGCGCGCAAGGGCGGAGACAGCCGGGGCTGGGGCCGGGGCGGCGCAGGGAGAGCCGGAGTCGGGGCGCGGGGAGAGAGAAGAAAGATGAGAGAGAGGGGAAGGGATGACATGTGGGACCCACTGCTTAGTTGGCAAAAAAGAAAAAGAAAACCACTGCCACGTCACCTCAAAACCACCAAAACCAGCCTCGAGGGTGAAAATTGAACGGTTTTAACAGTTGAGGTACCAAACTTACCCGGTTGTAGAGTTGGGGGTTAAAGTTGGACTTAGACAAGAGTTGAGGTGCCAAAAATAGACTTTTTTTTATTGTATAGGTAAGAAAAACCTTTTTGTTGCATTTTTTTTCTCATGAAGTCTGCTAACTTACATTAGTGCCGAATCCAGTGTATGCTATGATTCTAGGAAGATATTAACTGTTAGCTCCAGTATGCTATAATTCTAGGAAGATATTAACTGTTAGCTCAATCCTTTTTATCAGCCTGCCATGTGTCTATCTGACACTTCATTCTTCAATGCCTGTGAATTGTGGCTTTCATATATTCAAATTGAAAATAGAAGTAGGTGTTGCTAGATTTTCGCCACAAAATGCTTACATTGATGAATTATATAATCGTGAATGTTAGTTTATGCACTGGTAAACGTTTCCATGTCTAGGCCTCTAGCCTTGAAACAGCTTCAATGTAGTGCCTCATTTGGTGCAGCTTCTTCCTCTATTAAATGAGAAGAAACTTGCATCTAAAGGTGCATGGCTGCTTTGTCAATGTTGAGATTCTTAGGCGTTGTTGGCTTTCTGAAGTAGCATCAAATCATCTCTATTGACTATTCGTCCTGCTATCCTATTTAACTAGGAACACTGATGCAGTAAACGTAGCAGTAGATCCTATGAAGCAATGGTACTAAAACCAATTTGACCACGTTCTGTTAACTGCATTTGGACAATTGTAGTGTCATTGTAGTACCTGGAACCTGCAAAACTATAAATTGGTGCGAACAAACATTCTATCATATCTGTGCTCCCATGTTGCCCACAGCGTAACGAATCAACTAGATGAATCAGTTGTGATGTTGTCATATGCCTTCTGGAAAGATTAAATTGGATGTGTGTATCTCTTGTTTTCTCTCCTTTCTACTTAGTATTGTATCAATATAGTTCATGATAACTTGAACAGATATCAATTTTCTCTTTATATAGAGAACAGTAGTATAGAAAAAGCATAGTAAGGCTCTGTTTGCAATTTTGCATTGCTGTGGCTTGTAAAAAGCACTTATTTGTTGAGTTTAGATGCAGTGATTAGTTCAGGTCATTATATTGGGAGGTGTATCACCAAAATCCTACTAGTATTGGTAAAATATTCCTCTTTAAAAAATTATATTACACAGCGCAGCACATCAAACATACAATGACATGATTCTAAATTTCTAATGAATTTGATGTGAAAAGGTTTGAGAGACCATGATCGTGATAAAAAGGCATAACCCACCATTGCACCTGTAGGAAGATGTGGGGCAGAACCAAAATCTTTTCTCCATATCATGCATCCCACCGGAATGAGAGGTCGTATCAGCTTTCATCTATGTGGTCTCCAGCTGAAGCTTATAACAGTTGAAAATCCTTCATCTATGTGGTCAAACTTATGACAGTTGAGATGGTCGACCAGATATTCTGAACTTCACATTGCATATGAAGAGTGATTTACAATTTACATTGATATAAGCATTCTATTTGAGTTAATTTAGGAGATTATGAACTTCCTTGTACTTGAATGCCAATTATGTCCATAGTTGCATGTCTATATAATCTGTTGTTAAGTTCTTCGTACACATCAACTAAACAATCATTGCATCGCCACTAAAGCTATAGTGGTGTGACTATTTTTATAGTTGACCTAGTAGAAGAAAAGGAAAATCTAGGAGAACTGCGCACTATCCTATTAGTCCCACTTGTTTTCATTATCTTACATGAATGATGCATTGACGTGTTGCTTGACAAAGAGGCATTGCCTCAGTGAAATACTGTTTTTCCCGTCTCTATGCAGCAGAAGTCAAATTGTTTTAACTTGTGTGGCTGTTTTGGCATCTTGAACTTGATGCAGGTTGTGTCTAGATGGAAGTCGTAAGCACTGTGGTGCACACAATACAAGCAATTTGGCCCATGTCAAAAGGCTAATGGATTTATGGTGCCCTTTGACTTTATCTTGTCGGTTGGCTAAGGCCACTTGAAGTCGTCAGGGCATCAGGCTATGTCAACGAGACACAAATTTTTGAGTGGGCTACTGTAGGGATTCACGAGAGGGTGTGGCTACAACAGGAGCAGGGAGTGCTGTGATTGGTTTAAAGGGACCCCCATTGATGTTACCAACCAATTGGCAACTGAAAACAGCGTGCTGGGTCTATAGCTGCATACTTGTGTCCAATAGTTGCTCGGAACAAGACTGATTCTAGTGGGACTCAATCTTGTTTCTAGGCTGCATTGTTCAAAGGGGGCATCATATCTTCATGCCCCACCAATAATCATGGGAGATGTCACTTGTGATTTTGGAAGCTTATCATGGGAACTAGTGTGCTGATGGACTTTGGAGGGATAGAGTCTTGTCAGGGGCTGCTTTCGCACTTCTACAATCATGATCATCTATCATCAGTGAGCTTCCTATCTCTGCATAATCTTTGTTTTTCCACATCTGGATGCCAGTGAACAAACAGCATCTATTGCTAACCATTGCCTTGCATTGGTGACCATGCATACCACATATTCACATTGGTGCGATTAGGAAACGGTGAGGAATGTTAGGAATCAGGCAAACATTTGGCATGTTAATTCCCCAGAAGGCCAGAACTGGTTGGGGACAGACATTTGGTGGTAGTGGTAGGTCCTTTGGCCCTGGTTGCGGTGTGGTCAATTGCAAGTTGAGCGTATGTACATGTCTGTCCTGGTGTACAACAGAAAAGGGCATGTATGTGGTGTAAGGATGATGATATCGAAAAAGGAGGAGTCTCCTTGAATAATCGATCGAATAGAATCGTGGGCACTGTTGTTGTCGTCCTTAATCTCCAGCATTATATTGGTAGGTGTTGCCTTTCACAATCTATATATATGTTGAGATTCTCCTCCGATCCTTGTCAGGATTGTGTTTTTGGTGTCTGCGCTGCTGCTGCTGCTGCTGCTGCTGCTGCATAGTGGTCATACATTTCCTGCCTGCATTGTGACTCTGTGTAGTGCCCACCAGAGGGGAATTCAGTAAAGCTGCCGCGCGCATACGTTTAGTGTATGCGTACCAGCTTACATTTGTTAGGTTATGGCAGCAGTGCAAGCCCATGGTCCCACACGGTTTGCTTATTAGCTTGTTCTGTGGCAATGGGCTCTGTCTCCTTCGTGTGCGTGTGTGTCTTTGCAAGTCTTCTCTACATAATTACTACATACTTGTATATATAAATAAAACACAAGAGGGAAAGGGAAGCTCAACTCAACTAGTACATGCTCAACCCAACAAGAATACCCGGCCCGGTGAGCTAGAAACACACACACACACACACACACACACACACACACACACACACACACACACACACACAGAGAGAGAGAGAGAGAGAGAGAGAGAGAGAGAGAGAGAGAGAGAGAGAGAGAGAGAGAGAGAGAGAGAGAGAGAGAGAGAGAGAGAGATGTATCACTGGGGACTTGTTGATTCAGGCCACCTGCATGAAGTGAACAATGATGGCATCCTCTCCTCTCGACCAGACACCTTGCTTGCCAACGGAGGAGCCTTCCTGCCTTCGCCAGCGTCGGCCGCCGCCTACATGCTCCCTCCCCATGCCGGCCAGCAGGCCTGCTTGTCACCGGCGTCGTCCGGCATGGCCGCCGCAACGTCGCCGTTCCGCCGCGCCACGAGCACGGGAGACCTCCTCGTCAGGGACATGGAGGAGGATCAACGGGTGGTGGCGGCGCCGGCGCTGGCGCCGGGGAGGTACAGCGCGGAGGAGCGGCGGGAGCGCATCGACAAGTACCGGAGCAAGCGCAACCAGCGAAACTTCCAAAAGATCACGGTCTGCTTTGCATTTGCAATTTACAGTCGTCATCTCTGACGGACATTTATATATATACATATATGAATACGCATGCAAATTGCATTGCAGTATGCTTGCAGGAAGACTCTTGCCGACAGCCGGCCGAGGGTGAAGGGCCGCTTCGCTCGCAACGCCGGCGATTGCACGGAGGCAGATGGAGATGACCATCATCACGTCCAGCAGCAAGCTGCCGCCGCCGCCACACTGCCGCCGCCTCGCTCAGAGTCCGAGTCATCAGAGTGGTGGCCGGCAGCGCAGCAGGAGGACGATGCCGCCGGCATCGACCTAGACGACGACATGCTGGCCGCCTACCTTGGCGTCTCCTCCATCAGCCTCTACTCCCCCTCCGCCGGCGCCGCCTCTACTCCTACTACTACGCTGCCTCATCACCAGCATCACTACAGCTAGCTGCCGTCCATTGCAAGCTAGCTGTATGATCGATTACCACCTCTCTCTGAGTTCCTGATGGATCCATGTGCATGCCTATCCATATTGCTCTGTCGGGTGCACACAGATATAGACAGCGACCAACATTTGTCATGCAATTTTAATTTGGTGAAACAAGTAGATCAAAGAAAAAAGAGAGACAAGTTCCCACTCCAACCCGTCTACACGGAAGGAGTATGTACCACTCTTTGCCAGACAAATGCAACATTTACATCTCAAAAGAGCAAAAGTGTACACATGAAAAAAAAAGAGTTTTCTAAAAAAAAGAGAGCAACAGTAATGGCAAGGACATCCATTTACAAAGTACTATCCCGCTATTTGTTGACATGCGAAAATTTGACTGCAGCGAACTCTCTAATCTAGCTTGATGCATGGCTAAGGAAACCTCATCTTAGCTTATTTTCAATGAATGAAATACTCCCTCCATTTAAGTTTGTACGAAGTTGTCAAATATAACTAACTTTGACCTCATCTTGTCTGATATCCTTGCCAGTTTCGCTCTCCTCTCCAAGCACTCTCTCCCTCCCTTCCATTCCTCTCACCTGCCAAACAATATCCCCTAAAAAAACCTACCAAACAATAAAGGACAAGTCTCGATGATGCGCAGTAGTAGATTTAATTGAGTAAATTCCCTCATTGTCATAGAAATTTTAATAACTCCCTTTTATGCCATAAATTTTAAGAAGTTTCTTAAGTGCCATTAAAATTTTGATTTATCCTCTCGATGCCATTCTATCCACACTTCCATCCATTGCCCCTGGTCCCACCAGTCAATGTCGAACCTCTCTCTCTCTCTTCCCAACTCAATTTCCCCGTGCCCACATAGAGAGGCGAGCAGTGTCGCCGGCACTGAGCGGTTGTGTCGGCTTCTGCACAGGGAGGTTGGGGCACGGGGATGGCCCGGCCTCGGCCAGCGACACGAGAGCATGGTCCAGTGGCCAGGACATGGCATGAGCAGAAGCAGGCACCGGCTGACTTGTTTCTCCGCGCGGCGGCACGAGCAGCAGCAGCCATGGGCTCGGCGCCAACCCTCACCTGGTCTCCCCCCCGAAACCACCTCTTTCCGGCTCACCTTCTGCACCTCCCCTGCCCCCTTTGTGCTGCAGTGGCTGGCCCCGATGCAGACTGCTTTCGGGCATCCTAGCGTGCCATCCATTGGACCCTGCTTTCCTCGCGTCGCCCGCCGACTCCCGACCTGTCCCCGCGCTACTAGCAAACCGAGGCCACACAAGCTAGTGGCGGCGCCAGCGAGGCGGGGGCGGGTAGGCTGGCTGGGATGGCCTGGAAGTGTGCGTGCGGCCTGGCGGTGGCGAAGGCGTCGGTGGCAATGGTGCTGAATGGGTGGTCATGGCGGTTGGCCGCAACAGGAGGCGAAGGGAGAAGATTTTGAGTGGGCATGAGCCGCCCGCGGCTGGTGCCGACATTGATGGAGGTTGTCCTATGTACCTCCTTGCCGAGTAGGGTCTCTTCAGGAGACAACCCTGCATAACTACTCGGCGGACACGTACTCGGCTAGACGATGGAAGGGTCCTTCGCTGATCAGGATGCAGACTGAATCAATATACCTAGATCTTGTGTATCTTAACCGAATTGCTTCCTTATAAACAACTAGAGCAGGTCTTAACCTAACTTGTAACCCACAACTTCTCGAGCTATATAAGGTGGTCTTGGGATACCCATCAGAGGCATCACAATTCGCTCATAGCCTTTTCTAGAAACCCTAATACAAATCCCTGAGCACAGGATGTAGGGTGTTACGCTATCGGCGGTCCGAACATGTTAAACCCTTGTGTCTTTGTGTTACCATCAAGCGCTTGGTTCTGAGATTCCTCACCTAAAATCTACCACGGGGTATACCTCTGGTGAACTTGCCGGATTAGCAATCCGACAAGCATGGAACTCCAACTTGGCAGGGCGGGCGGGGGAGGACGGGGCGCGAACACCGCCGCGGCGGCCTCCTCTGACCATTGCAGACATGTGGGGTCAGAGGGCAAATTCATCTTTTCACATTTCAGTTAACAACATATGCATATTGTAACGTCCCGCCTCCCCGAGGCCGGTCATCTTTTCACATTTCAGTTAACAACATATGCATATTGTAACGTCCTGCCTCCCCGAGGCCGGACCCGCTTATATCTGGCTGCTTTCTAGGACATAGACTGTCCTCACAGACCAACACCAGTCTTTTCTGCACACTTTGTCCTCACTCATGCGCACCCGGGATGAACTTCCCGGTCGGTCACCCATCCCCAAATTTCTCCGTGCCAAGAACACTTAACCTCGGAGTTCTTTGGAGACCGGCTTCCGAAAAACAAGTTGCAACTTGGTGGTATGAGTATCCTATTAATCCTATTAAGCCCTGGACCGGGGTATCACATGCTCACCCCCTTAAGAGACCGACGTCCTCGTCGGTCAATCCCAAACCAGGAACGTCCTCTCTTGGTCACGTTGTAAGGATCGATGGACCAAGAGGGGGGTGAATTGGGCCTTTTTCAAATTTCTAAAACAAAGTATAGCAACCTTAACCTATGCAAAACTAGTAAGGTTCAATTCACCAACCGGCTAGCTAAGCAAAAAACACAAGCTTACAAAGATACAACTAGATATTAAACTAAGGTAGAGCTAAGCTATGATCTCTAAGGTCAAGCACATGAATGATTGCATGAAAGTAAGTGCTTGAAAGTAAGGAGTGGGCAAGAGACAACCGGATTTTTTCCCGTGGTGTCGATGTGTTGGCACACACCCCTAATCCACGTTGTGACACTCACTAAGAGTCATGTCACCTCCCAAGTCACCGAGACGAGGGCGCTCACTAAGAGTCTCCGTTCACCATCCCGGCGTGGTGGAGCTCAAGCCACGTACAAACTTCTTCGGGCTCCCACAATCATTGGCAAGCTCCGAAAGAAACACCTTCAATCACCAAGATCGCCTAGGTGCTGCCAATCACCAAGAGTAACAAACTAGGGCCTTCACTTGAGCAAGAACCGATCACCAAGAACGGATGCACACAAGCTTCTCTCTACTCAAGTCTTTAGTCTTGCTTCTTGATTGATTGAATGAACAAATATGTGGAAGATGAAGCTCAAGGTGGCTCTCAACAATGTATGAGTGTATGAATGTGTCCTGGTGTTAAGAGAGTACAAAATGACCCATTGGAGGGGTATATATAGGCAGCTCACACGAATAGAGCCGTTGGAGAAAAGCTGCCAGAAAACTGCGTGGCGCCGGTTAATCCGACGATCCTCCAATAGCCGATGAATGTAAACTGCCCCTTCTGAAAACTAGCCGTTACAATTTGGGCAGATTAATCGATGTATCATCGGTTTAACCGGTGAGTGTAGTTGTCCACTGATCAACTGAAAAACCAAGTCTCTGGACAACTGCACCGACGTTAACTCAAAACCATCGTCGGTTTAACCGATGAGTACAACTTCAGAAATCCCTGGAAAAACCATCTCACTGGTCAATTGCACCGACGTCTCAATTCAAACAGCGTCGGTTTAACCGGTGTATAGAACCTTGAAACACCCTAGAAAAACCAACTCTGGACTAATGCACCGACGTTAAATTCAAACACGTCGGTTTAACCGGCGTACTGACTTGTCCAGACTCTGCTGACTTCGTTTAACCGACGTATAGAAAAATGAAAGCGTCGGTTAAACCGGTGTTAAAGACTTTTTCTAATTTTGCCTTTTCTGATTTGAGTCTTGAATGAAATCCAAATATTCTTGAGATATAAGTTGAAAACCACTTATTTGAACTTCTAGGAACCTGAGTGACCATAGTGTGCATCCATTTTTGATTGACCATGTCCATGCTCAAGTTATTTGGCCTTAACCCCTCTCAATAGTGCGATCACTATAAAACTATAAAACCTATACTAACCTAAGTGTCCTTCTCATCCTTATGACACTTAGGACTAGAAAGATCCTTAGTCTTGACATATAATTGAGTTGAATACCGAGATCGCCTTTTTAAATAATGAAATTGAGGGGCCTCTTTTGACATATGACCAAATGAGCGATAATGATCTATTAAGCTGCACAAACTCATTAGTCACAATAATGGTTGTCATTAATCACCGAAACATATCTTGAGGGCCCAGATGCTTACACACGTCCCGTACGTCCAGTGCCAGCAGCCCATGTGCCACGTCTGTGCATCCAGTGCCAACGGTCCCTGTGCCACGTCCGTGCGTCCAGTGCCAACGGCGCATCCCAGATGCCCGCGCACTGACCCGCCACGCGCCCGTGCACATGCCGGTGGCATCTGCGCCCTCATGCGCCCGTGCTCATGCCTCTGCACTTACGCCCGTACGTGCCCGTGAAACCGCGAGAGTCGGCTCTGATACCATTCTGTAACGTCTCGCCTCCCCGAGGCCGGGCCCGCTTATATCTAGCTGATTTCTAGGACATAGACTGTTCTCACAGACCAACACCAGTCTTTTCTGTACACTTTGTCCTCACTCATGCGCACCCGGGAAGAACTTCCCGGTCGGTCACCCATCCCCAAATTTCTCCGGGCCAAGCACGCTTAACCTCGGAGTTCTTTGGAGACCGGCTTCCGGAAAAGAAGTTGCAACTTGTTGGTATGAGTATCCTATTAATCCTATTAAGCCCTGGACCGGGGTGTCACACATATGGATGGAAAAGGCAACAGAATGGCATTGAGGGGAATATAAGTCAGAATTTCAATGGTACTGAAGGAACTTCTAAATTTTTATGGCATAGAAGGAGGCCATTAAAATTTCTATGGCACTAAGAGAATTTACTCTTTAATTAAGGATGAAGTAGGCAACACTTGTCTATTGACATCGAAAACTAGAATAGAAGACCAAATATTTCATAGACAAAACTGGAACCGCTGGCCCATTCACCCACGGATCTCGCATTCGATTTGCTTGCTCAATTTATCCCGGGCGGTGGAATTACAATGTTGGGGTAGTTTTGCTGAAAATCGATTGGATTTTATCTTAAATCAAAACACTTTAGTGTAAGATTGCAAACAACAAAACCCTTCAAAGAGTGCATATATATAAACCTATATATAGACCTAGAAGCTGCAGAAGAGCCCAACAGGTCCACATCTCGGACTAATTAAATGTGCAATTGTACATATGAAATTGGCATAAATGCGCTATATTAAGAGAAAAAATTTTATAATGAACTTTGAAGATTAAGATATTTTGTACCATATTCGACAACTGAGGAGTCGTTTGAAAAAAAAAGAAATTCCCATTACCTTGGAATAGTGCAAGTGGTAGGTCGTTGCATGCATTCCAAATTATCACTTGTCACTAATTAATCGTATTTTGTATTTTACTTCCCTGATGTTTTTGAAATGTCCAACTTGCATGTGTCGATTCAGGTTCATGTGCTACTATTGATGAGGACATGATAGATGGGGATGAACCAAATTAGCATATTTCTTTTGTACCACTTCATGTCCAGCCTC
The DNA here is from genome assembly GCF_016808335.1 of Panicum virgatum. Classification (NCBI taxonomy): domain Eukaryota; kingdom Viridiplantae; phylum Streptophyta; class Magnoliopsida; order Poales; family Poaceae; genus Panicum; species Panicum virgatum. Next base: position 91,770 of record NC_053143.1, read on the forward strand.
AGGGCGGCTAATAACCTCATCCTGCTGATTTACTACACACACACAGAGAGAGAGAGAGAGAGAGAGAGAGAGAGAGAGAGAGAGAGAGAGGACTTTTTTTTAGAGAAAAGGAGGTTCCCGCTTTATTTCTAGGAAACAAAGCACAAGGTTCAAGTCTTCTTTGTTCGTCAGCATCATAGAGTTTCACAACTCTTTTAAGCACCTGCCTAGAGGCTAAGACTCTGTAAAGCCAATAGAAACAGAAGCATTAGCTGAGAATCGATGGTCGGCAGGCCCTCATCTTCGGATGGTTCTTCCAACTCCTCTTGTAGATTGGCATTGTTCCAGACCACCAGCAAGTCAACGCTGCCAAATCTGATCGTGCCACCACCTAGGAGCTTAAGGGTGCCACGGTCGCTTGCCGTTCCTAGGTTAATCATAGAGGTTGATGCAGTCTTGTCGTGAGCTCACCACATGGTCCAGCTCCTGCAAGTTTGCATCCTTGCACAAAACTCGCCAGTTCTTCAACATTCTAATTAGCTTTTGAACATTAGATTTTTCTCGCTATGGTGTGCTTCTCCACTTTTCCCATGAAAAAATAAACTCATTATGCATTTTTCCAGTGCACCACATCAATGCAGCACACCATGTATTGAGGATAGCATTTTTTTTTGTTACTAATCCACCATATAGCAACTGATTCAAAGTCATTACCTAGGTTTTTATCAAAATTTTAGATAAATGGTGGCACATAGTTTTTTTAGATATGGGATTAAATCGGCCTCTGTATTCATCTTGTGGATAATATATAGTCAAATGTTACAACAGTTCTTAGACTCTAAACCTCAAGTCAGGGATTTCATACAAACAAAAAATTAAAGAAAGCTATAAAAGAAAGAAAGAAGGCTAGAAAATTAAGTTTCATTCTTCTTCTTTGTTTCTGCTTCAACCTTGCAATATCTTCAGGTAGCACCAATCCATCACATCTCTCATCTTCTTAGAAACTTGACGCTCGGACCATCTCTGTTGCTTGCCAAATCTTTTCACGTAAATCTCTGCCTAGCGTATGAGTGTGAGGGGATATCGACATCGTCTCCAGGAAGAGAGTGGTACCACGAGGCATTGCCAATGTCAACGCTAGCGTAATGCTGGATAAGAATTCCCTCAAATGGTTTCCCGCAGCACTTGACAACAACGCACACTACTTGTACATATCACATTAGCAAAGCCTCCAACGAGGAAAGCGGCGCAAAGAAGCGTCACCACTGCTGGCTAACTTGAGGTGGACATGGGATTTCTCCCTGCGTCCCGGTGTGCCCTGAAGCCAACTCCGCACACCTGCGCCCACCAGTAGCGCCGGCCGGCGGTCCACCTCCAAGGGTCAAACCTTCACCAGTGATAGCTATTGCTATCTCCATCCCGCAGTCGCGCTGGTTCCTCGGATGAGGCTGGATCCGCCCTCACCAGCCCTAGATTCGCTGCCACCTAGCGGTTGCTTGGCTACCCGCTGGGATGAAGTGGTGCCACGGGAAGAACGTATGATGAGGGAGATCAAACTGCGCCAGCATAGCCAACACCGCCCACCGCCCGAACAAGCCACAACCATTGTTCCCCCTCACTATACCATCACAGCGACACCAGGATGTGGATATTTGAGCCGGGGCCACGCCGGCTCAACGCTGGCCACTAGATCCAGCTTCTCCACCACCAGGTCCCAGCCGCTCCGAAGGTGAACACCCCTCCCCGTGGAAGCCGCCGCCATCATCAACAGATTTGAAGGAAACTCCCTGATGCGTGAGGAATCCGTTGAGGAAGGTCCTGTGGCCGCCTTCCTCACGGCTGCCAGCCGCTCGGGCCATAGCAAGGAAGGTAGCAACGTTTCTCATGGGGGATGCGCGACGGAGCGGACGGTCACGAAAAGTCATTGCTACCCAGATGCGCGTAAGCTCGCGTTTTTTCTTTTTTATATTTAAAAAAAAATCAAAATTTCAAAAATATGTGGCTGTTTCAGGAAATTGCGAAAATGGGCCCCTGTCGCCCATGGGGTGGGCGACAGGCCCCCTGTGGCCCCCTGTCGCCCAGGCAACGGGCGACAAGGACCTTTCTATAATTTTTTATTTTTCAATTTTTTTTCTTCGAACAGGTCCCTGGCGGGGGACGTGGTGCAGGGGGGGGGCAGTCGCCCCCCCAACGGGCGACAGGGGGGGCCTGTCGCCCCCCACCGGGCAACAGGGCAGGGCTGCCCTATTTAAACCCCCTCCCCTCTCACCCCTCATTCTATTCTCTAAAATTCCAGAAAAAATAGAAAAAAGAAGAGAGGGGTGAGAAGAAGGAAAGCGGCGAAGCCCTGCCGAAGTGCGCATCTGTGATCTGCAGGTATTAACGTTCGACCTTTCATTGTGATTTTCTTATGAATCAGAGTAGAAGTAATATTTATATATTGAAATATTGGATCGTAATCTTAGAATAATAGTAGCTATTGTTATTTCAGCATTTCGCCATTGCTGATCCCAGATAACATCCTCTGGCGTTAGCATATCCAGCTCCGACACGAACTCAGGATATGCGCGCCTAACCTGGGCATGTGCCCAAGATCTCTGCACATCGAAACATATGAAATTAATAATGAGCTTCATGTATCGAGTAACTAACCAAGACATAAGTAGAGTTTCCGCGAATGTACCTGACGCCAGTTCCAGAGGGTACCCATCGTAGGCCAACCCTCCTCGTCATCGCCATACAAGATGTCGTGGTATGGCTCCTGGCTCACGATAGGGCGACCAACCGCTATCCTCTCGTACGACCAAAGCTGAAGCAGGAGTGGGCACCCCGAGAAAATAGCCTCACCATTGGTCTTGCTGCACCCGTCGCAGAGTCCACGGTAGGTGGCTGCCAATACTGCCGAACCCCAGCTGTAGGGCGGTAAGTCATCCTCTGCATCCGCAATCTCTCGTGCGTACAGAAGTAGGATCCTGTCGACGGAGTTGCCATGGGTGTTGTTGAACATGATATAACCAAACAACCATAGCAAGTACGCCTCCAGCGATCTGGTCACACTATACTCGTCCGCATCCGCATCCAACTGGGTAGGCTGCATACACAAATATGATGTACGATTGAAACTCACAATGAAACATATGAATTTTAAAAACATAGTGTAAAGATGAATCGAAATACGTACTGTAAACTGTAGCAACCAGATCTACGAAGGACCTGCGGCTCGCGGGTGCGGGTTGATCGGTCCTGCTGCTGCCACGCGCTGTACCGGAGCAAAGCGCTCCTCCAGGTCATCCTTCCACAAAGCCGGCACCACACGCGGACCTACGGCATCACCGACGATAGGAAGACCCAGTAGGTAGGCCACGTCCTGCAGCGTCGGAGTCATCTCCCCACATGGGAGGTGGAACGTGTGAGTCTCCGTCCTCCATCTATCCACTAGCGCCGTCAGGAGGGATCGGTCGAGCTTCACAATCCCACCCTCCACAAGACGGCCCAGAGTCAGTAGACCGCACTCACATAACCTGAAACAATGGAACAAACGAAGAAAAGTGAGTACAAATATTACAAATATTATAAAATAAACAATGGAACTAACATATAAAATTTAAATACATACCTTTAGACCCAATCTTGGTGTATAGAGATGACCTCTCCTAGTGGACGCGGTCGTAGCACTCCAAGGGCTCGGCGCTGAACTGTTGCGGCGAAAGACCGGTGGCTCGCGTCGATAACAGGGTCTAGCAATGAGCCCATACCTACATTAAAACATTCAAATAGGGTTGTACGATTAGTACAAAGGTAAACATATGTATAGAAACACATTCAACAATATAACACCTTATATGTTTTGGATTGTGCCACCAAGCAACAGCACCGAGTCGACAGAATGAACTTACAATGACTTAAATCACGACACTGAGTGCCTTCCACGAGCAATTCTCGGCAATGGTGGTCTGAACGTAGGAGGTGCTCCATCTGTTGGATTTCCAGAAGGACCAGCGTCTGCATCACCGTGAATTGCATTCTGAGGACACCTTTTGTAGTTGTGACCCAATACTCCACATTGGCTGCAACACTTTTGTGCCTTGCTTGCCTCGGACTCGTCCATACCATTTATTATACGACGCGTCTGACGACGGCCTTTGCCTTTCTTAGCGGCTGGATCAGGAACATAAGTCTTAACCTCCCGGTCCGTAATAAAGGGTCCAACTATGCCAATCCCGTATATTTCATGTCCCCAGGTGGATGTAGCTACCTCCTTGCTGAAATAGGGTGACACAAATACTCCGGGCTGCAACCCAGATTCTGCACAAGCGGCAATGACGTGCGAACAGGGCAAATGCAATAACTTTGGCTTCATGCAGGTGCAGCGGGGTAGTGCCATCTGCTCTAATTAAACTCTCTTGCACCACCCTATCTCTACAGATGCCACGACTAGTTCTATCCTTGCATAGCACCTCAAATCTATGCTCCCTTATACCCGTCGATATGACGCAGTGCTGTCTGGCCTTTGCTATCTTGTCTTGCATATATTGTGTCACTCTTGTGCAAAACTGAATTTGGGGGTTGCTCATGTTTATGGTTGCAGCCATGTATCGCTCTCTGAAATACTTCATGCATCCATACATGATGAACTCAACAATTCCCACGAGAGGAAAGCCACGACAACATCGTATCACCATATTGAAACACTCTGTGTGGTTTGTTGTCTGGATACCGTACCGCATTCCATTTGTATCATAAAGGAATGACCATTTCTCCTTCGGTGCACCTCGAATCCAGTGCGAAAATGGCTTCTCCAAAGAAGCCCTTGCATCTGCTAACTGGCTACTGCTGGTTCCTGCTGCCCTTGCCTTCACTTGCTCCGCAGTTAGCTGATCAAGCATCTGCCACAAAGCATTAAATTTTCTCTGCTGGTTCTGAGTGCACAACCTTTTTAACAAGTCCTTTAGTTCCTTGTTCTTGAAGTGGTCAAAGAAGTTTGCACCCATATGCCTAATGCACCACCTGTTTTGCACATCTGGCCATAATGGAGGCGTTGTTCCATTTCCGACTTGTAATTTCTTAATTGCTTGTAGCAGACCTACGTGCCTATCACTTATAAGGCACACATCTGGACGGGCGGCAACAACATGAATCTTCACTCGTTCGAGGAACCAATACCAACTTTCTGTGTTCTCATTCTCAACAAATGCAAAGGTGACCGATACTATTTGGTGGTTGCAGTCTACCCCGATTGCGGTGAGTATCTGCCCTTTGTACCTTCCAGTCAGAAATGTCCCATCAATGCATAAAACCGGAAGACAATACTGAAAAGCTCTCACACATGCACTTAGGCAAAAGAAGCCTCGAAGCAGAAAGCTTTGTCCCCTCCTCATGGTTGGCATGAGGTAAGTGTCATAGAAACTTCCAGGGTTTCTAGCAACAACATAGGATAACATTTGAGGTAGGTTATCATATAATGCCTCGTATGTGCCGAACCGCATCTCGAACACCTTTTGTTTAGCCCGCCATGCCTTCAAATAACTAATGCTGTACTGGTAAGTTTGATCAATATGTCGAACAATCATTTTTGGTTCATAATTTAGGTAGTCCACAATCAACCCATATATTTGCTTTGCAACAAAGTCGCATGATATATTGCGATGTGATAGCTGAACTTCTGACAGCAAACAAGTGTGCTCTGTCACAATGGAACATTTCCAGTTCGACTTCCATCTACCCTTGAATGCATGTACTCGCCATGAACATCCAGCATTCACACACTTCACCTCATATTCTTTACTGCCAGACTTCACGACTCTAAATTCTCGCTTCAATGATATTGCCCACATTCTCACAGCATCTTTTACGGCTTCAATGTTTGGATATATTGCACCTTGCACCACCTCATTCCCTCTGTACTCCCACTCCTGATGTCAAAGGACTTCTACAATATGATTGCCAAAACCATGCTCCTTCCACTCTTTTGGCAATGAGTACTGCTCGTCATTAGATGAGCCCTCATGTTCTTCCATCTCCATTGCGGCATGGTCTTCTGCCTCCATCTCGTCCACGATGCTATGTATCCTCTCTCTCTCATCAGCAAGGCCCTGTGGTCCGATGTTTGGGTTCTCTATCTCTTCTGACTCATCTTGCTCAACATAGTTTGTCTTTCTTTGAATACTAGGAGTTGCTTGATCTGCACCACCTCTTTGAATACTCGGAGTTGCTTGATCTGCACCATCTCTTTGAATACTCGGTGTTGCTTGATCTGCACCATGTTGGATTTCATTTCGTATCTTCTCCCGAGTTTGAACAAGAATAGCCAGAGGCCACCCACACTCTAGAGCTGCTTGCATGTACTTCTGCCAGTCATCAGTGCTGTGTATCATCATCAATTCCCATAAATCACCTTCTACCTCCCAATTCACAAGAGCATGGACGGTCATCACATGTGTCTCCGGATCAACACGGAACCCACGCTGCAGCCACTTATATATAGAACCAAAACTCCTCTCTAGAGGTTTATCTATGGCGCTAGATGTGCACTTAAAGGCAGAAAGGTCTACTCCATTTGGTCCATACAAAATATTACAGTTACCAAAAAACACTTGAAACCGCATCTTGCTCGACATATCTGTACATCACCAAATACCTATCGAGTCATACTTTTACTTCACTACATTATTCAATCATCCGTACAAACTAAGTACGAATTTTAACTACAACATATAAGTATTCATAACTACATGATAACACTCAAATTCTATACTGCATATCCGAAATTCTAGTCTAAATCATAACTAATTTATAAACACGTCTCTAATAGTACTGCAATTGTAATAATAAACGCGTAATCTTAATTTCCTAAACTAATTTACTACTACGTAACTAAGATATCCTTAAACTCCTACTTAAATGGTTCTACTATAGCACTAATTAAATTTAATTACTCTACAATAGCAATGAAAAAATATATAAGTTAAATATAATTACCTACAGATCACAAGTGCGTAATCCGGCAGGGCTTCGCCGCTTCCCTTCTCCTCACCCCTCTCTTTTTTTTTCTAGATTTTTGGTGGAATTTTTGGGCTCAAATGAGGAGGGAATGGGGGTGGAGGCCTTATATAGAGCGGGGGACCCTGTCGCCCGTTGGGGGGGGGGGGGGGGGGCGACCGGCCCCCCCTGCCGCCGAGTCCCCGCGCTGCGCTGCCCAGGGACTTGTTTGTAATTTTTTTTTACCAAAAAGGCCTGTCGCCGCCTGCCTGGGCTACAGGGACCCATTTTCGCAATTTCCTGAAACGGCCACATATTTTTGAAATTTTGATTTTTTTTAATATAAAAATGAAGCTCCAAATAGGATAAAATGGCCTCAGCACAATGTCATCCTTGTTGCCGCGCGGGCTTTCGGAGGCCCACGCGCGGTTTGGGGAGGCGGGGGATAGGGATAGCCGCGCTAGGTTTGCAGCCACCCATGTCGCCCCCGGGAGGGCGACGTGGTGATGCTTGGCTCAGAATCTCTTAATAAGCCAAGTGTGGAGGAATGTCTATTTTGATGAGTGAGCCCCGGCGCCACATATAGTTGAGTTAGTTGTAGGCACACAACATTCAAAGAGAAGGTGCTGCTGCCCAGTCTCGCTCTCTTTATTTACGACCAGAGACAACTGAGATCTTCCAAGTTCTGCCTCTTGGCTAGATTTTTTTATATACTAATATGTGTTGGCGCAAATATCTGATGGATGGATGCGCGAATAATTCAGCCTCAGCTACACTCCCATGCATTGGCATTGTATGCTTTCCCATTTCCCGGCCCCAATATAATGCGCACTCGCTCTCTCCTCTCCAACTGTCGCCTGTCTGACCGGGTAACAGTTTGTCTCCCTAGCGAAGCAAAGCCTGGCGCAGTTCCAAACGAAGTCGTCGCTCCAGAACCCAAGAAAATTAAGTGGACGTCAGGGCAGACATGCACTGCTTCGTTCTGCTGCTGCTGCTTCTTCTTCGATGCATGCATACGCGACACTAGAATACATTAATGGAGAACGAAAGAGAGGACGGCGAGGGGTCAGAGGAATGTAATGGAAGAGATGGATCGAGCCCTAGGTGAAGCTTGCATTGTTGCCAGCAGGTCAGCTCAGCTAGCTGGTACTGGTCGATAGGCCAGCCAGCCGGCCTGGCCGGGAACCCAACTTCCATGCATGCTAGTATATGAATGAATGATCGAGTGACTGAATCTGCACGACGGGTCACTAGCATAGCTTGCTTGCTCTGATCCATCACACGTACTTGCTTGTACACATACAGTGCCCCTGCACGAGCAGCTACCCATATCAAACTAACGGCGATTGAAACCATTTTAATTTATTTCCATGTCACATTATTGAGACTATATATTTGTGAAATATCTTGCCCTGTCGGCCATGTGATGATCTTGTGCCCGACTGGTGGCACTACCGGAAGATGGTAGTTTGCCGTGTGTGCACAGGTTTGCCGTGTGCACAAAATTAGGCACATGGCAAAGGATCTTTTTGCCGTGTGCCGCCCGCGAAACACACGGCAAAAACAAAAACACACGACAAAGTATTTTTGCCGTGTGCCGGATCTATAACACACGGCAAACCAGCCAATCCTGGTACTTATCCTCTCCTGTCTCCTCACACCGACCGCGCGCCGCACACAACCCCCACACCACACGCCGTTCGCCACCCCTCCCTCCCCTCCGGCGCGCGCCCCTCCATCCATGCCGGCCGCGCGTCCCACCCTCCCTCCAGCGCGGCCAAAGCAGCGCTGCTCCCTCCCTCCAGCGCGGCCGATGTGGCGCTCCTCCCTCCCTCCGGCGCGGCACAGGCGGCGCCCCGCCCTCTCTCCACCCTCCCACTGTTGCCCCTCCCCTCCCCCCTCCGCTTGCCCCTCTTCTGCTTGTGAGGAGCGGCAGCGACTCGAGCGGGGGGCTAGGTGCGGTGGAGGGCGGCCATGGCATGGCGGTGACTTGAGCGTGAGTAGATCCGGCGGCACGGTGGCAATGGCACGTCCTCGGAGCACCAGATCTGGTGAGTCCCTCGAGCTCTCCCCCTCTATTCCTCTGTTGCTAGGCCATCGGCGGCGCGACGGCCTCCCGGGTCCTCCCCTCTAGATCCGGCGAGGGTAGAGGTCTAGAGGGGTGGCTCGGCTAGCGGTGGTGGTGGGCGAGCTAGGCTGGCGGTGCGAGGCGGCGGCGACGGCCGGTGGCGGTCGCGGCGGCGGTGCGGTGGTGGTGGGCAGGCTCGGCCGGCAGTGCTGGGCGAGCTAGGCCGGCGGTGCGGGGCGGCGGCGACGGCCGGTGGTGGTGGCGGCGGTGGCGTGGTGGTGGCAGCGGCGGATGTGGTGGTTATTTTATTTATTCCGAAATTGTTTGCCGAGTGCCACTTAATTAAACACAGTGCAAACCATTTGCCGTGTACCCGATAAAAGGCACACATCAAACCTTTTACCGTGTGCCCGATAAAAGGCACACGGCAAAGAAGCTTTTTGCCGACGTTTGTACGCCGTGAGCCCTTTGCCGTGTGTTACACACGGCAAAGGGTTTGCCGTGTGTTTATCGGGCTTTGCCGTGTGCAACAGGCACACGGCAAAACCCCTGTCTCCCGTAGTGTGGTCAACGTCCAACCCTTGTAACCATTGGTAATACTATGACCGTACGTCGGCTATTTAGATAGTTCCCAACTGCTAGTTGCCCATCCATCTCGTGCTTGCTGTTGGTCATCATCAGGTGAGGTTTAGCTAGTAGTATGCAAGTATACGTAGGACGGAGGCAAAAGAGCAACAAGAGAGAATATACAAGGAACGAAGTATATAGTTCCTCCCTCTCATCATCACCTTATGATGTGGTACCCAATCAGCAGTTTCATATATACTAGAAATGCTCGTGGCATTGCCGCGTATGGCCATGTTGCTTACAACCTTGGTGTTGCAGAAACTAATTTAGTACTCCGTATTGCTTAGCTGAGGCTGTGAATTCATCACTTGTGCAGAACAATATATTTGAACAAGCAGGAGATACATTTGGTAATATGCATCTGAGATGTTGTTCCTTGGACTACTCAGATTAATTAACGAAACATGAGTATTGGGCTAAGATATAGGTGTCTGAATTTAAATTCAGAACTGAAATAATACCCTCTTTGAGATGTCCTCATTGCTGGAATATCATTTTCATTTATATACCACCGACATGCAGAAGTTCCACTGAGGAACTTGTAATCTTCTCGATATATTTTCATGAGTGTGCCCACAAATATTGCTATAACATGATGATTCTGGCCAATATCAAAGACTGCCTCAACATCGAATAGAAGAGCTTGTCCTGAAAGTGATAAATCAATTGTGTTTCACCTGCAAGTAATTAAAAAAATAAGCATGGAAGCTGTATTATCTTTATATACTATATTGGTAGGATAAGCTAGTAATTCATGATAAAACAGGGAAAATTACACTTTGTAGCTTAAACAATGATGATGCAATATATGTTGTACCTTTTTTTTCACTCCTGGTCTTTGCTTGGGATCAGTTCATGTTGCTAGTTCCTGAAAATACATGGCAAGTTTTTGTCACAATAAGTAGTACACAAATTGAAACAATGAAAATCAACATAGCATCTCATATAGTAATCTGACTGGGGTCACCCATCGATAAGCATATTTGTGGGATCGAGTTCTTGAACCCCTGTTTTTGTATCGTTTGATAGCAAGCTAGTTCATACATTAAATTGAAGGATTGTGAATTAAAGTGATATGGTGAAGGAGGAAGCAAGGTCTGAACGCATTAGAAAAAAGGATATGCCATGCCTCCGGCTGGAGATCAATATTAAGAACTACTGCATATGCTGGTGTACTTTCTTAAAAATTTCTTAAGAGGGAAAGGCAAAGAATTTTGTGCATGGTGTTCCCTAAATGCAGTAATATCTAGAAATCAGGCGTTGCACAAAAATTGGCTCATTAATCTAAATCATGACCCATATCATAAATAAGGCCTCCATCTTGGAAGAGTTTGTTAGTACTGGTGGCATCACCAGTTTAGTTATCTGAAAATTTTTAGCATGCACCAGTTCAGTTATCTGAAATTTTTAGCATGCATGACCCTGTTTAGATGTTCTGCATGTAAAAGAATTTCATAGGTATGTTTGATGCCTAGCCTAAGAAATCTGGATGAACAATGTCTCAAGCCATATGTAATTGGTGAGTATAACATTTTGTCCTCTTTTGTTATCCAGGTCACTACAGGTACTCATGAAATCATCGGCTCTTTACATGAGCAATTGCTGCAAGCTCTAATGACAGGTTAAGATGGGCATGAATCGATCCATCTGATCAGTTCTTCCTACGCAGATCCATGGAGTACCATGTAAAAGGCTGGGACCTCAAGGCTTCTACTTCAGCTTTCAAGCTAGATGCATACGGTTGCACATCGACATGGCAACTTGTAAGATGCATACAGAGCAAGCAGAAAGAATGAACTGTAGACCTCTTCTCTCTTTTAGTTAGCCTTACTTATTTCTTCCAATTCCTCAGCTGGAAACAGAACTACCAAAGGGAAGAAGACAGAAGGCAACAAAGGCGCATACAAAGTAATAGAGGTATGCTGCTTTATTTTCTTCCTTCCTAGCTACTCCCTCCTTCCCTGTTTATAAGTCATACACGTATATCAAGATTCAAACCTTGTCATCTTTGACTAATAATTTGACTATTAAATTTTTATTTTTATAATGCAAATTTCATATGATTGGATTCATAATCAAATATATTTTACAATGATTATAAGTTTATAATCAAAAGTGATATAATATATGATAAATAAATGGTCAAAGTGTTGTTTAGAAGACCGTGTCATGTTCCACCATGCCTTATAAACGGGGAAGGAGGGAGTAGCTGATCCATGGGCATGTTGCCAAACCCCGACAGCCCCTCGTTGGAGTGGGCAACGGCAGCATCGGGGCCGCGACTGGAACACGTTCGGGCAGTACTTGCGGAAGCACCGGCCGCTGCTGAGCCTGGCGCAGTGAAGCGGCACCCACGTCCTGAAGTTCTTCCGCTACCTGGACCAGTTCGGCGAGACCAAGCCAGGGTTTTTAATTCCGGTATGAAAAAAAAAATCGGCAATCACCGATAAAGTCGAAATATCGGGATTTTTTATTTTTATTTTTATTTTTATTTTTTATTTTTACTTTTTAAATTTTTTTAGTGAAACAAATATTCAAAAAATAAATTTCGTCCGGTAAAAAAATATCGGACCCCGCCGATAAAACCGAAATATCGAGTATACCACGAAATTTCAAGCGACATTGTGAACCATGGACCAAGCTGCACGCCGCGGCGTGCCCCTTCTTCGGCCACCCGAACCCGCATGCGTTGTGCCTCTTTCCGCCGCGCCTCCGCTTGGGCAAGCGCGTATCTGCCGCTGGACCACCGCGCCTCGCCGTGCTCCTCCTTGGCGAGAGCAGCTCGAGTTGGGGTCGCTGGGTCGCTAGGGATGTCATCCCCGCCGGAGTTGTAGAGGTGGAGGTGGGCTCTAGCGCGGCCAGGTGAGGCGTCGTGAGGTTCAGGCAGAGGCGAATACAGGGAGGGTCGTGTATGTGAATGTGGGTTGTGGGGAGGCCGGCCTCGAGCCGTCGGGCCACAGGAAGAAGATCGACGCTGTAGGAATTGCATAGAGAAGAAGATCACTCACCTTTAGTTTGACGAAAGATTTCTTTTGCGTTTGGATTGCGACGGCAGCACGGATGGGGATGGGAACAAATAGGTGCAGGTAAGGGAAGGGAAGAAGGAAGAGGGGTAAAACGCTTTCTCTTCTGCCTGGGCTGGGATTTCCCAAGGGTTCCGGAAGGCAGTAGAACTGCACACATATACAAGCCACGTTAAAGATTCCGGTGACGTCCGATTTTCATCCAACGCTTGAGGGAAAATAGATGACGTGGCTCAATAGAATGCCCTGGTTTGGTGCAGGAATCGTAGTTAGAGATGCACAAGTTGTTAGCTAGCTAGGGCTCTCTCTCTCTCTCTCTCCCTCCCCCCCTCTCTCTCTCGTACCATAGGCAGACAAACATTGAAAGGCTGCTTGTACTGTCGATAGTAAAAAGGAAAGAGATTTGAAGAGCAGGAAATTCAAGGGCCGGCCCGGCCACCATGAATAATGCATTCAAGTAACCATGAATGCAATGCCAGTAGCAGTGGACAGCAGTTCACAGTTAACGTATATATCCTCACTCTCATCTTCCATTCCTCTTCTTCTACACACATTCAAGTAACTAGATAGCTAGTGTCTGTCGTCTCGCCCGGCCAGCCATTTACTCCGCTCCCATTCGTCCAAAGTAAGGAAAATTGCAAAAGACCTACCTATAGGCAAGTAAGGGTTTTCATATTCATATACCCGCACATACATATACATGTCACTCCGAGCTGAGAGTCACATATAGTAGGTCAGCAATGGAAGCCAAATTTGGAGTGATGAGATGAGTGATCCTTATTAGCAGTGGCCGTAACAAACACCAATCAAGGAAACCCACAAGCAATGGTGATTCAAGCTCTAGGACAAAAAGGTTGGAGGCACCCAAACAAGCTTTAGTTGGCATGGCAGCACTCTCGGGTGGCATGTTTCGCAGTAGGTTTCTGCGCTATGCGCGGGTGGGGGGAGATCTATGGGATTGTGATTATTCCATGGAAGAAACTGGTCTGGCCTGAGGGAGGGTAACCTTTTCTTACTGGCTTGCAATCAGGTTTTTGGAAGACGTGGTGTTGTTGTCTTGAGAACTAATCTTTAACAGTTATACCTACATGATCTTGAATTTGTGCATGCATGGTTACTAAAAAATCGAATAGGGAGTAACAATACTAGAATGAACTTATATTATCGAGTTTTAAGGATAAAAATGTATGCCCATTTCTTTGAATTTGTATATAGTAAGTATGCAATACATGTGTGACTTGAGAGCACTTGTGCGCCCAAGGAAATACGAAGGCCAAAAGCAGACAACTTTTACTTGTAGCAGAGCTTGTAAATTTGGCTCTGCAGCGCCAATTCAATTACTTCGCATGCATGCATGCATGGGGCAGTAGTAGTAACACTGTAGCAAGCAGCAGAGCAGGCCTGTGGGCGTGAAGTTGTTGGTGGTCAAAGAAGATCTATCCACTAAAACGTAACTCTGGCTGTTTTTGATCTGCGCCAATTTGTCTCTCTAGCTCACGTACACACGCTACTAGCTGGCTCTGGAGAGAGGAGAAAGAGAGAGCACGCGCTAGAGAGAGAGAGCCTTGAAATAAAGGTCGTCGTCATCGATCTTTCTCCTGCCTGCCGGCCCAGCCGGCCTCATCACTCGCTCATCACTGCGTGCAGAGATGCTTTATTCCATCTATCACTGCATGTCTGCATGCGATGCGACCAATGGCGGCCATGCATAGCTAGCTGCATGCTGGCTCCATCTGCTATATAAGTGATGGAGGATCATCACCACTCTTCCATCTGTCCCAACTACAATCCCATGCATGCATCAATCTCAATCTCTGTCTAGCTAGCAATCCATTCAATATAATTAATTAGCTCATGCTGAATGCTGATGCATGCATATAGGATAGCAGCTTGATCTGAGTATAGATCAGTAGTAGCAGCTGCTTGGCCAGCAGGACTAGCTAGTAATAGGATCTATCAAGCTAAGATCGATCCATATAGGATAGGTAGCTAGTAGCCAACAATATAATATAATAATGCCGCAGACGCCGTCGACCCGTTGGTGCCCGACTCCGGAGCAGCTGATGATCCTGGAGGAGATGTACCGCAGCGGCGTGAGGACGCCCAACGCGGCGGAGATCCAGCAGATCACGGCGCACCTCGCCTACTATGGCCGCATCGAGGGCAAGAATGTCTTCTACTGGTTCCAGAACCACAAGGCCCGCGAGCGTCAGCGCCTCCGCCGACGCCTCTGCGCGCGACACCAGCAGCAGTACGCGCAGCAGCAGCAGGCGGCCGGCGGCAGCAGCGCCGCCGCCGCCGCCGTGCATCCGGCGGTGATGCAGCTGCACCATCACCACCACCACCACCCATACGCAACCAGCTTCATGCCCCACCCCAACCAGCAGCTGGTATGGTATAATGCATTCTCACTATAGTCACTACTCGATCTAGCTACTTATATTGATCCGTCCGTCGATCTCTATATATATCAGGGGCAGGGCTACCTGCAGGAGCCGCAGCAGCAGGTGGCGGCGCCCCTTCCAGTTCCGGCGGTGCTGAACCCAGCAGCTGCAGGGGGCAAGGCTACTGCCGCCGGTGGCTATGGAGGAACAGCTGCTCCGACCCCGATGAGCAATCATCAGCAGCAGCTGGAGGAGTGGGACGCCGCAGAGACCATGGAGCACTGCAACGCCACCTGCGGCGCCGCATCCGGCAGCTCCGACGAGGGTCTCCAGCCGCTGCCGCCATGCTGCCGTCGCCCTCTCAAAACCCTGGACCTCTTCCCCACCAAGAGCACTGGCCTCAGGGACGAGTGCAGCAGCTCCAAATCCTCCTCCTGCTCCACATCCACCAACTAAACAAAATTAATTATTTAGATTCTCATGTCTAGCTCTGATGATCTACTAGTGTGTTCCACTCGGTTTGCAAGGTTAATTATTGATGGACCGCTTCCATTAATAATAATCCATTGCTGTATTAGCTACTAGCTGCTTTATTTCGTTACTTAAGCTATCAGCATTTAGTCCCAGTAATAAGAGTGGTCATAGGTTTTATTGTGTCATCTTTTGTTGATGGTCATTCTCGATACTACTTGCATTTACTTCATGAGTCATATATCCTATTTATATTTGTTTACTGGTCCATTACTTGCATTTTCTACTTCTATTTGAGGATCTCGTTGTAACTCTAGTGGAGAGCGAGTATTTATATAATCTTTTCACCATTTTTTTAACCTCTGAGGATACTCTTGGCCATCTCCCATGTCCTAGCGCTCATGCACGGTGCCACATCCAATTTTGTTTATCAATATTTCACACTTCAATGAAACCCAATTTATATATTTTCTTTATTTATCAATTAGCTAGAAGTTATCAAAAATATTTTCCTTAAACATCCGGTGGGCAGTTCGGGCTGTTTTTGCGTAGTGGGCCAAGCTAAGGTCAGTCAAGTACTTCCAATAAATAAGCATAATACAATTCAATTATAAATAAATAATAACAAATGAAGCAAACCATTACCTCAATTTATTTTTTTCGAGCAAAAAGGTTTTCGAGATGTTATAAAGATGTATTTGGTGCTCAACGAAATTTAATTTTAGAATTTTTGGAGAATATTTGGGTAATATTTCCTTCCAAAAATTAAATGTACATTTGATGTATGTATGAATAGTACTTGCATATGCATTTGTTTACAATTTAAATATCTTTTTTGCAATACAATGTGAAGTAATACCAATAAATTGGAAGAAATACATTTAAATTCACAAAAAGGTGTATTATTATATAAAAATATAATTAAATTATTTTTATGAACGAACATACTAAACGTAACCAAGGCTATATCAACATTTGATGAAAAAAATGATATGTTTGTTAATGACCACATTGAATCACTACCGGAAACGGCAGCGTTACCGTGTGTCCAAGACTTTGCCGTGTGCGCAAACTCAGGCACACGGCAAACCTGCCCTTTGCCATGTGCTAGTAGAAACAGCACACGGCAAACGTTTGGCACACGGCAAACGTGATGTTTACCGTGTGTCGGGGCAAAAAAGTCACGGCAAAACCCAACCCACGGCAAACGTTGAGGTTTGCCGTGTGCTGAGAAATAAAGCACACGGTAATGAAGCACTGTTTGCCGTGTGCCTCTTTTTTTACACACGGCAAAAATTTTACACACGACAAAATTATGAAAAAAAAGTAGATTCTGCACTCCCAAATTTTTTTGCTATACATATACAGGGTATTGTACTCTTTGTTAAAATTTGGTATATTTCTTGTTATGTTTGCTATATTTAGTCATTTAATTTCATTAATCGAATTTTTGGGGTTAAACTGGAAGTGTTTTGAATAGTGGAGTATAATGGATAGAAAAATGATTTTCATGGTATTTTCATGGTAAGGAGTTCAAGGTGATGACATAAGCCTGAAACAGAAGTAGATTTCGAAGATCTTGCTCGCGAAACTTGCTCTGCTCAGAACTGTTTGAACTAATCATTCTAAAATTCCATTAAAAGCAAACAAATTCAGAAAATCATGAAATTTGTCATGGTATCATGATTTCATGCATGGAGATTGTGGTAAAATTTTGGGAGCGTTTTGCAAAATTTTCCATGTACGCTTGTTAGAAATCGAAACATCTCCAAAGAAGATCCGTGGAATTGAGAAGGAATTGTTTACATTTGGATAGAACGTTACGAACGAATTGGTGTTTGACTTTGAAACTTTTTGTGTTTGCAAAAAAACTACTTTTTTTCTTTAATGCCAAATTTTGGTTAATTTTCGGATCACTGCTCCTCTTTATAATTTTTTTTCAATTGTTTATGAGTTTGAAACACATGAAATAATAGTAATAACAAAATAAAACATGAATTTTTCAATAACTTTAGCAATGTAATAACAAAATGTGATAACATTTGTAACATGAAATATAATAGCAAACTGAATGGAAAGAAAAATTGAAAAAAAACATCTTAAAAATTCAAAATTTGAATTGGTTTGTGTTTGCCGTGAGCATGGCCAACGGCACACGGCAAGCACTAACTTTGCCATGTGCTTGCACAATGGCACACGACAAACGGCCGCGCCGCCATCCCAGCCACCACACTCTCCGGCGTGACTTGCCGGCACGCGCGCGCCCGGCCGCCCGGCCCGCACGCCCCGCCGCGCCACCACCACACCCGGCCCGCACGCCCCACCACGCCGCACCCTCGCTCGTGCCGCCACACCACCAGCTCGACCGGCGGCCCCCTTTTGCCGTGTGCCAGATCGATGGCACATGGCAAAGCGCGCCCTTTGTCGTGGGCCAGATCGGCGGCACACGGCAAAAAAGGGAAAATCCCACTTAGCCATTTTCGGCCGCGCGCCCTCCCGACTACACACTCACACTCACACGCTTAGCCGTTTTCGCGGCTAGCTGCCGCTGCTGCCACGCCCACGCCTACGCCGCCCTTGCCACCGCCCGCGCCGCCAAGCACGCCACACACGGCCACACCCATGCCGACACGCTGCTGCCACTGCCGGCACACCTACGCCCACGCCATCCACGCCCATGCCCGCACCGCCACGCACGCCCATGCCCACGCCGGCGCGCCGCTGACGCTGCCGGCGCACCCGCACCGCCGCCGTCTCCTCCGCCAGCCAGTCAATCCGTGCCGCCACCCTGCCCCGCGCCCTCCCCATTCCGGCCGCAGTGATACCGGCACATCCACCACCCCCGCCGCGCCGGACCCCGCGTCTCCACCTTGCCTCGGCGCGGCCTCCACTCCACGCCGGCGCGGAAGCAGGCCACTTGCGCCTGCCATGGCCCCTCGGTGAGCTTCGCCGCCCCCTCGACCCGCTCTCGTCACCTGCCCACGGCCCCTACCGCATGCCCCGAGCCGGTCCCGGCATCGGCCCGGCCCCAGCACACACCCGCACCGCACCCCGAGCAGCGCCGCTCCCCCCACCGGCGCGTCCATCCCGGCGCGCCGCGCAGGGCCCCGCCACCGGCCTCTACTCGTGCGGGGCGTGCCTGGGCGTGGCTTCCCTGCACCGGTGCCCGCGAGTGGGGCCACCTCCTCGGCGAGCAGAGCCGCCACGCCACCCCGTGGAGCTGCGCCGCACCCCCGCCGACCAAGCCCCACTTAGGGCCAAGGAGGTGCCGCCGGGCCGCTGCACCGCAGCACATCCACCTCACGCCCGCCACCTTCACCGTGCCACCGTGCCAGAGAGTTCTTTGTTTTTCCATTCGTCCATCAATTCATTACAATTTTGGAAAATGTTTATCGATAATTTTGTTGTAATTTGTTATTTGCATGCAATTGAAGATCCACGGCGCCGACGCCTTATTTGCTTGCCCCTTAGGTGTCACACCGACGCCGACGCCTTACCGCCCTGCCGTGCCCGACTCGGGAGCCGCCGCCCCGACACGCGTGTCGAGCCTTAGGTGAGGACGTTCAAAAGGTACCTCATTCCATCTCATGTTTGTAGAATATTACGTAACCTGGTTAATCTAGTTGCCTGTGATGATATAAAATTTTACCCAAATTTGGTTTGAGTAACATATTATGATCTTGAGCTTGTGGTTGTGGGAGTGTATTCTTTGTGTCGTGTAGTTATGCTTCTCATGATTGTCATGAAACCATGTGACACATCCATTCCCAAAGCAAATCTCATCTGGGATGATCTGATGGTTGGGCTGGGTGTGTCACATGGTTTCATGTATATCATGAACCCCTTTTTGTTGAGATGAGTTCTTATGCCGTAAGTTCAAGATCAAATGAAAGGAAATATATCTGAGGCAAAACACTAGTTCAATACTTTTTGTTGAGATGACCAAAAGTGACATATCTGACCACGTTAATTTTTTTTGCAGGACCGAGCACTGCCACATAGTTCCCATTGCCGTCCTACACCACAGGGCCACTTCTGCCACCCTCCTCAGTTTGCAAGACATATAGAAAGGTGAGGCATAGAAGACTCCGCTTTTTGTACTGCATGTTCGTATATCACGTAACCTAGTTAGACGTCTCCTGTTCGAAATAGATACAGATGGAAATATGCAAAACTTTGCATATGTACGACCGTATCTATTTCGAATTGTCCACATTTTTTGGACAGCCCGAGGATGCGTAGATGGGGTTAGTTTCCATGGTCTACTCCCATTCGAGACAGGGTATCGGCATCATTTCCCCGTTGTTCTCCGGATACACAATCTCCCTTCCGGGACGTGTATTTGGAGAACAACGGGGAAATGCTGCCGAAATTTTGTCCCGGATCGGAGTAGAGCATGGAAATCGACTCCAGCTACGCATCTTCAGGTGGGATTAGGACCTATCTTAACCTAGTAGAAAGTTTAGACATCGTGTAGATGCAAAAATTATCTTTTATATTATATTACTCATTGATATGATAGAGTATGGATGACTGTGCGTGGATGTACTCCGGTTGGAAACAAGGGGGGACTTGACCTTGGAATGGATTCAGAAGACCGAGGCTTTCTTGGATCGAGCATTTTCAAAAGTTAAAGGAGCCTCATGCACTTGGTGTTCCTGCACCAAATGTGAAAACACGCGTCGACAGACACGGGAAGACATGACACAACATCTTTGCAATTATGGATTTACGAGAGACTATACCCAGTGGACCTACCATGGTGAGGCCAATCGTATGAGAGACGAGGTCGTTAGGCAATGCATTGAAGATCATGATGCTGATGCCAGGGTAGGAGATATGTTAGATGACTTTCATGAAACACACTTCGAGGGAGAACGTAGAGAAGAGGAGCCAGAGCCAATCGCGAAGGTGTACTATGACATGTTGGCTGCAGCACATGAACCCCTTCATGGGCATACCAAGGTTTCACAACTGGATGCCATTGCGCACCTGGTGCCCGTGAAGTCCCAGTTTACCCTAAGTCGAGATGGTTTTGATGTTATGTTGACAGTTATTGCCACTCTGCTTCTGGAAGGTCATATTCTTCCAAAGAGCATGTATGAGGCACAGAAACTCCTTCGTGCGTTGAAGATGCCATATGAGCAGATACATGCATGTTCCAAGGGATGCATCTTATTTAGAAAAGAACATGCAGAAGTAAAGTACTGTCCAAAGTGTGAATCATCTAGGTTTGTAGAGGTAGAGACTAGTGATGGTCAGAAGAGGCAGCTCGCGGTCCCCGTGAAAGTCCTACTATACCTTCCGCCCATACCAAGGATCCAATGGCTATTCATGACCGAGGAGTCCGCGAAACAAATGACATAGCACAAAATGGGAACTCGATACAATCCTGATAAGCTTGTACATCCATCCGATGTTGAATCATGGACCCACTTTGACGGGATTCATCGAGTCAAAGCAGATGAAGCTCGTAATGTGCGTGTTGCCCTAGCAACAGATGGCTTCAATCCATATGGAATGTCGTCTGCACCTTACACTTGTTGGCCTGTGTTCGTTATTCCCCTCAATCTCCCTCCCGGCGTGATTTTCCAATGACAGAACATATTCTTGTTGCTAATAATTTCTGGACATCCGGGAAATAATATGAGTGTGTACATGGAGCCCCTGATTGATTATTTGCTCCGTGCTTGGGAGGAAGTTGTTTGGACATATGATTGAGCTACAAAGACAAACTTTAGAATGTATGTTTGGTACTATTATTCCCTGCATGACTTGCTGATGTATGGGATATTCTGCGGCTGGTGTGTTCACGGAAAGTTCCCTTGCCCAGTATGCAAGGCAGCTCTGATGTTCATATGGTTGCAGAAGGGTGGGAAATATTCTTTGTTCGATAAACATTGACAATTCCTCCCTCTTGACCATCCATTCAGACGAGATAAGAAGAACTTCACGAAAGGTGTTGAAGTTCTGGACCCTCCCCCTCATATTATGACAGGTGCTAGTGTTCGTGCTCGGTTAGATAGTCTTGTGGCCAATGCAGAAGGTGGTTTCGAGGGATATGGTGAGCAACATGTCTGGGCGCAAAAGTCGAGCTTGTGGAGGCTTCCCTACATGAAAGATCTCCTCCTTCCACATAACATTGATATGATGCACTCTGAAAAGAATGTTGCCGAGGCACTATTCAAAACTATCATGGACATTACAGATAAGACAAAGGACAACGTTAAGGCCAACATTATGCGATAGACCGAAGCTAGACATGAGACCTCCTGGGTCAGGCAAGGCATGGAAAAAGCCTAAGGCCGATTTTGTCCTGACGAGGCCCCAGAGGAGGAAAGTGTTAGAATGGTTTCAAACTTTAATGTTCCCTAATGGGTATGCAGCGAATCTGAGGAGGGGAGTCAACTTGGCTACTATGCGAATCAACGGGCTCAAGAGTCATGACTACCACATATGGATAGAGAGGCTTCTTCCGATGATGGTTCGAGGATACCTCCCTGATCCAGTCTGGCAAGTGCTGGCAGAGTTGAGCTTTTTCTTTCGCCAGCTTTGTGCTAAGGAGTTATCTCTGACCGTTATTGAAGAAATGGAAAGAATGGCGTCTGTGTTGCTCTATAAGTTGGAGAAGATATTTCCACCCGGCTTCTTCAACCCGATGCAGCATATGATTTTGCACCTACTGTATGAGGCATGAATGGGGGGCCGGTGCAAGGTCGTTGGTACTATTTAATTGAGAGATGTCAAAAAGTCCTTCAAACTAAATGTAAAATTGAAGCTTCCATCGCAGAGGCATATATTCTAGAGGAGGTGTCAAACTTCACATCGAAATATTATACTGAGAATCTTTCTAGTGTGCATAATCCACCCTCACGTTACAATGCAGGGGAAGCTGACTGTTGGCGCCTATCAACGTCACCACCGGAAAAGCAGCGATGATGCCCGCAGACGCCAAATTTTGGGTGGCAGTATTTCATGAACCACGAATAAATCTGCAAGCGCACGGAATACCGCTATAGCATTTTACTCGGGAGTATACCGGGGTGTCATTTATATTTCCGCAGGGAAGGCAGTGAGTGAAGAGATATAGACTAGTTGATGAACTTTTTCTTGATTGGATATTCTCATGCATAAATAGTGGTAAGATATATAACATGGTAGGAGGTAGTGTGACACACACACAAACTACCCTTTTGGATAAATAAATAAAAGAAAGACAAAAATGCTCTAGGCCGGGAGCAAGGTAGAAGTTAGAGCTCGAGTCAACTGTGCTAGGCTAGCTATATCTATACTATCTCACTAGTTAGATCGTCGGAGATTAAACTACACAACAGGGAGACCGCTATCGAAGCAACGGGAGGAGCCCGTACACCCCGACGGCTTTATGTACCTCCTACCCCCATACCAAACATGGAGGATTACTCAGGCTAGGACATGGCTGTCACCACCTGCCGGCTACCTCTACAAACCGTGGGTATAGTTGACATTCAGCAACTGTTAGCTAATCTAGACACCATTTCTACACTAGTAAGGGATACTCTAGTGTCCCGCACAGAGCCCCCACCCTCCGGATGGACAGACATCACACTAGAGCAAATATACGAATACTGGAGCAGTTGATAGAGTTCTAAGCACGAAATACTAACCATCTCAAGCACAGGGCGATCATACAATGCAAGCATTGAATAATAACGCAACCATATCAAGAAGCATATATCTGATAACTCAAAACATACTTCAAGCAGATATCGGTAACCATAGTCTGATTCTATTACAAACAACCGAATATTACAAGAGAGAACTAGAGATGAACCCATACCAGACTCTCGAGCAGATCCGGCGACTCGAAGACTTCTCCTAAACTCCACTAAGCCTAAAGACTATGCAAGAAGTGCAAGAAAGGAGAGGAAGTGTGGTGTGTGTGTGTGTGTCATAATCTCTACCCCCCTCCCCTTGTATTTATAGTAGGAAGCCACAGGGTGAGACCCTTGCAACCGACCTAGGGGACCTATGAGGAGGTGCCACGTAGCCTGGATGAGGCGGTGGGGCCCACGGGCTAGGCCGGCCGACCTGGTAGGTCGGTCGGCCTGCCCGGGCCGCCAACCGCTCCCAACTTCTTCTGGCAGGCTGTCCTGGGCCTCCTTGTTTGGTGCACTTTGGGTTTGGCCTGTCTTGGCTTGTCTGAATTGAGTTCTTGCATCACTTTTGGTCCATCTGAGCCTGAATTGATGCTCTGATATTTTCTATGATTTTATGTCAGGCCAAAGTGTGCTTGTAACCTGCATATTAGCTCCAAAACACAACTTGCATTTTCTAAAAGGTAAAGTGTGGTTTAGGGAATTTATTGGATAAAGATGCGTGTAAGAAATGCAAACTCTCATGATTTTCTGATAAAGTTGACGCCTGGAAATGATCGTTAGTGAGGGTCAACACTAACTCGAACCTCAACCTTTTCAAAGGGCAACTCGGAAGTGCAAGTGTTGCGAGCATCAAGACCATGAATTTCGAAGAGTGGGGCAGTATTATGCTATATGTGTTGACCAACCTATCCGAAGTGCAGCCGTACATACAGTAAGTTCTCTGCATTCATTTAGTTCTCGAGTACTCCCTTTTCGGCATCTGTAACATCCCGGAAATCACCAAAATAAATCACTCGCTAAAAATAATTTTCAAAACCATTTTCGTCGTTGAGCTCAAATCATCTCTAAAAATCTTTTTTTCGTCTGAGCACCCAGTGTCCCGACATCTTTTCCGGCAATCCCGCCGTCCCGACACCAGTACCAATCCTTGTCCCGTCTCTCCTCTTCCCCGTTCCCCGCACATCACGACGCCCGAATCAATCAGCGTCCCCCCTTGTTCCCGTCTCCTCTCGTTCCGCGTGCACGTCGTCGACCACCAGACCGTCGCGCGTGGCCGACCGCCGCCGCATCTCTCTCTTTTTCCCTCTCCCCTCTTTTTCTTTTTCCCTTTCTCTTTTTCTTTAATCTCCCTTCTCCTTCTCCTTTTTCCTTCCCTACCCATGTGCAACACGCTGGAGCAGAGCTCCACGCGCAGCATGCCAGCCACCGCCCTCGACCACCCTCGCTCGCGCACGCAGCACCACCAGTGATACGCCGACCCCGCGACGCGACCTCGCTGCAGCCTTGCTCGCCGGCCTGCCCGCCCTCGTCGCTCATGCCGCGGCAAATGGGCACGGCCACAGCACTGCCATTGAAGGTGAGCGTTGGCACAGCTCCGCACGCCACCGAGCAACACACTCGCCAGCCATTCCCACTTGCGCTGCCCTGCTCGTCGCCCCGCCCCGTCCTGCTGCGCGGCCGTACCCCCTTGGCCACCTCGTCGCTCGCGCCGCGCCGGCCAGCCACGACGGAGCCGAGCCCGCGCCCCGCCATTGGTAGGTTGAATGGCCGCCGCACCTCCCCTAGCCGCGCCTCCCCCGCTACGCGCAACCGTCCACCCATCGCATCGCCTGCGCGCCGTCGCCTCTGTGTGCCACCGCGCCGCTCCGCGACGCCGGAGCCGCCCCCACCACCATTAATCGCCTGCCAAGCTTGCCGGCCACCGGCCACCGTGCGCGCCCCTCCCCGTGCTCGCTCGGCCTATAAATACGGCCTCTACGACGCCCTCAAGCTCCGCAACCACCGCCGCCACCGCGCGCCCCTTTCCCCTGCCCCCTAGCGCTGCCACCATGGCCAGCAGGGCCGGCTGCCGCCCGCTGCAGTGGCGCCGCCGCCTCAGGCCGCCTCCACCTGAGGTGAGAGCACGGGTAGGACCCCCTCGACCTCCTCGAGCTCGTCAGCCGCCATTAGCCACCCTCCCTAGCGCCATAGCGCCACCGTCGCGCACGCTAGAGCCGCCCACCGCCGGCCCCCGTGGGTGCACCTCCTCGCTCCACCCCAGCCCGAGGTAGTAGGGGCAAACGACTCCCCTCATCCCCCTCTCTCTTTTGCCCCATCCCCCGGCCGCCGCCGTGCCCTAGCGCCGCCGGAATCGGCGCCGCCGGTGAGCCCCCTTTCCTCCCCTGTTTTCTAGTCGGAGGAAGAAGAAGAGGCCAATCTTGCCCTTAGCCCCCTCCTGTTCTTCCTATTTCATTAAGAGTCCCCACTTCTCTTTAGCCCTTTTCCAAATAAACCCTCCATGTTTCCCTATTTAGGAAATAACCCCTGCACCATATAAAAATAATTCCAGATAGACCCCTGCCCATTTTTAGAGTGGCCCAAACATTTTCCAAAATTATAATCAAGTCCTTCTACCCTCAGAACTATTTACAAATAGGCCCCGGATTCCTATATAGCCCCTAAACCCCTCTTTGGCCTATCATTTCATGCGCCAAAAATCCTCTGTTTGCCTCAAAACTTTACCATGCCATTTCTAACATAATTCCGGTCATACCATTAGAAAACCACCCAATAATATTGCTCCCATCTCCATATCTTAATTTCTTCCGATTTGAGCTCAACGATAAAACCTTTATTTCTTTTTCTTTATTGTGTGTTTGTTTGTGTGCGCCGTAGATCACGGTGTGAACGAGGGAGAACCCGTCGACGAGCAGTACCACGAGAAATAGTCCGAGGACCAGTACCGTGACCCCAAACCCGAAGGACAGTACCTCGATCAGGACTTCCCGGAAGGATTTGCGAACGACAAGTCCAATTCCATCCTTTGACCTGCATATTTACCCCAGTTTTTCAAACACAACCTATCGGCCTGTTTTACAAAATTGCATATGATTTACTGCTAGAAATGCTTAGGACTTGGTTACTCTACTACACTTCAAAAATGATCACAATGAGTTTTTTCAAAAGGAAAATATGTGAGTGTGTACAAAGGGAAAGATGGGATATTTGAGAAATTAAAGAAAAGAATGTTAAGATGGGATGGATGAATGGCATTCCCTGTGTGGATTGCCATATGTTGGAGGCTCGTACCGATGTGGTTGAGCAAGAAGGTTGGGTGATATCCATCTTATCACAATTAAGGACCGAGTTGATGTGTCATCTTGCCTAACTCAACTATCGTGCAAACCACTCGACCGTTGTGTGTGGCAACAGCTTAGCATAAACCCCACTAGTTAGTCTGATAGCCATCAGGAGAGCTAAGAGCACTGGGTGATCAAGGAGAAGGGATAAGGTCATGGTGACTTATGCTCCGGTTAAACCTCAGTGATAGGTCAATGGCCCCTTGGTGGATTCTGTGTTGGCTAGTCAGGTCTAGCTAAGGTGGGTAATGGCTTTGTTGGGATCTGCACCGACACTAAGGTGATCGTGCTGTGGTACCCCACTTGTGGGTAAAGTTGTACACCTCTGCAGAGTTTAAAACCTATTCTAATAGCCGTGCCCACGGTACTGGACGAGTTACGGTTTGGTCACATGACTAGCTTCTGGGATGGATGGATTCTATGGCGTGAGTTGTTTTTGGTAGGTGTCCGGCAGTTGTGCCGTGAGCTACTGTGGTTGAGGAGTCTGGTAGCATTTAAAATTTGGATCCTTTGTGTAGGATCAACCCCACTCATTACTCGGTTACTGAATAATTGCTTTGAGAAAACCTTTTTTTCCAAAATAAACCCTTGCATGTGTAAAACTTGGCTTTATTGCAAATTAAACCTCAGCCTTATCCTTGATTTATCCTGTGCATATCTGTGTTATCCCCCTCCGTGGGTGGGGTTGGACTTGTTGAGTACTTTTGTACTCACCCGATATATATCTGTGGTTTTCTTCAGAGGAAGATCTGGACTTCGTTGTTGAAGACGTCGAGTAGAGGTTGCGTCCGCACCCAACTTTGCCTGTGGTGTTAGCCCTCTGCAAGATGCTTCTGCTAGCGCGTTACTCTGAGCCCGAGCTGGATCCCGTATGGGTTGTGCTTTGGTGTATCACCGTAGCTGTTTTATTACTGATTATTGTTTGTATCGAGTGTCCGCCTCCTCGGAGGTTTGTACGGTGATGTATCATCTGATGTAATAAATGTGTATCAGCCTCCTAGGACTGATATTTGTATCACATTTAAGTCACCTCTTATGAGGGGATGCTTCAGGTGGTATCAGAGCCATAAGTTGGCCGTAGGACGTGACCCTAGGATCGAAACCCTTTTCTAAGCCTTTCCACATTAGGACTTTCCTTGCTTAATCTTCTTTCTACACAAACACTCACCACTGACTCTTGCCTATTCTAGATGGCTGACAATGGATGGAGTAACGGAATCTGCTTCGCAGAGCCTGGCCTCCCTAAGTTATTGCTACTCAGCCTGGAACGCGTCGGAGTTGTGGACACACCGGAGTACATCTACCGGGAGTACGACTCTAAGGGCACTCTTCGGTGCGACCTGATGATCTTCGTGGGAAAAAGCACCCGCTACCTTGACGTGGACCCCTGGTTCATCTCCACCACTGGCTTTCGCTTCCCAGATACCTACCGAAAGGCCGCCCGAAAAGCCCTGCGATGCCTGCGTGTGGTCTACAAGCGTCTTCTTCAGCGGACTCCTATGGGATTTTTCCCACCTACTGTAGGAAGAGGACGCTCATGGATTGCCCGGATGAGAGGACTTGGGAGAAAAGAAGAAGATCTAGAAGATACGGTCTCCCACCTATCCATCTACCTCACCGGCCTGGATGAGCTCTACCGCGAACAGGCGGCACAACTGAAGCATCAAATCCACAGGGCAGAAAAGGCAACCCAAGAAATGGAGGAACAACGAACAAGAGCCGTACGAGCTGAATATTCCCTAGCCGCTCTCCAAGCCCAATGGCAAGACCACGAGGCTCACAGAGGATTAGGTGGATGGTTAGAAGAAGAAGAACCCGAAGAAACCCATTGGGATAGGGGTACTCAGACCGAAGATGAACAGTGTCTTCCACCAAATAAGCACCCTATCCAGATCGAGGAAGATTTCCCATGATAGAAGAATAGCACACCTAGGCTAGAACCACTATCCTAATAATCATGTATCCATGGAAAATGTACCCCACCCTGTTGTAATGATAAGGACCATCTACCCCCTATGTACTCAAGTATTTATGCAAAGTTTGTTCACCCTACCTTTATTTTCATATGGCCGAGGAAGGACATACCCAGGGCATTTGCCAAGCTGCACCTGGCCTCGCTAGCCTTTTTATCAATGCCCTGGAGAGCCTTGGTGCTTCGAAGCGCCCAAGGTACTATAGCAGGGAGTACGAGCACCATGGTACCCTTCGCTGCAGGGTGAACCTGGTCATCACCAAAAGTGACCGCTACCCCGACATCCAGCCATGGCGAGTGACCACCACCGGGTTTCGGCACCAAGACACCTATCCCTTGGTCGTCAGGAAGGCGCTCCGTTATCTGTGCCGGATTTTCGAGGAACATCTCGCCCCCACACCAATGAGGATCTTTCCTCCGGCCATCAGAACCCCAGTTTGGGAGGCTCGCATGAGAAGCCTGGAACGGCGTCACCACGAAGAGGACCCCCTGTACCAAGTGGCTACTTACCTAGCCTCCTTGGATCAGCTCTTTGACGAGCAAGCCAGCATCCTGAGGGAGCAGATCCACCGGGCCGAGCAAGCAGAGCTCGCGATAAGGATGCATCAAATCCAGGTGGCTCAAGCCAAAGCAAGAGCCGCAGCCGCAGTCAGTAGTGAAGCGGTTGCCCAAGAGAGCCTCAGGCAATCTCGGGACCTGCGTATACAAGAATGGACCAGAAGTGGAACGCCAGTCCCGGCAATTGGAGAAACCTATGTCCTACTTGGGACGCCCATCCTGGGATGGGGACCACTTTTTGGGACCCCACAAGCCCCACCCGAGAACCCTGAAGGGCCCACTACCGCTGTTGAAGGAGAAACTGTTGAGTAACCCCTGGAAAACGGAGACGTAGAGAATGGCGAGCAAGGATCGCTCATTCCCCTAGAGGATGTGAGTTCTCTTCCAAGGGGAGAAGCCACTCAAGCCAATGAGTCTGCCTAAGTGCTAGTGGCCGTCAAGGGATGAAGCCGTGTGGTCCGAAGTTAGAATTGTGCCCCCTTCTTTTGAAGATGCGTACCCGGACGTGTAGTACGCATTTTGGCCTTGCCCCAGTGTTGTACCCCCTTGCAGTAATGAAGTTGTTTGTGCTTGTTGTTTGTTAGTCTGTGTGCTTGTCGACAGAAGGTGGATTCTGTTTTTTTCAAAAATGCGAAGTAGAAAACTTAAACATCATTTAAATCCAAATCCAAGTCTCATAAAGGTCCACTCAATCTATGGATGCCGCCCACATGCACCACCAAGACATTTGAAGCCAAGCCCAGACAAACCCGAGTGTGGGAAAGCAGTCCGAAATGCAAGGACAACCCTCTGCCCAGCAAGACCATAAAGTTGACCAAAATGAAGGTAGAGGAGAAAGTCAAGTGAGGTCACAACAGCCACCACCACCACCCTTCATTGATCTAGCACAAGTGATAAATAACCAGACCCATGTGTTGGAGGCTTTGCCTAATGCCATCAACCACCCAAGACCTCATGGACAAGGCGTAAATGATGAGTTGACAGATTTTCTACGGACCAAGCCACCCACTTTTGGAGGTTCTGCCAACCCTTTTGGACGCTGATGATTGCCTGCGTGAAATCCAAAGGAAACTTGAGCCATTTGGTTGTGAAGACCGAGATAAGGTTCTCATGGCAGCTCACCAGCTCACCTGTACAACCCTTGCTTTGTGGAGAAACACAGTATACCCACGATACTACTAAAGTTACCCCTATTAACCCGTATGCCTGGAGCCGACATACATTGTCGACTAGGTTGAACTCGGGTAAGGATCATTTTAAGTGGGGTAGAATTCTTAGCAGACCTAGTGGTACTCAAGTCTAAGGGGATAGACGTAATCCTTGGAATGGATTGGTTAAGCCGGCATGATGGTCACATAGGATGTGCTGAAAAGGTAGTACACCTGACCAACCCAGATGGAATGCAAGTGATTAGCCATACTCGGGGAAGTGGACCAGACCCGATGGTTTTCAGCATGGAAGCTAAGACCCCAGAAGAAGTCCTGGTAGTGAATGAATACCCGGATATTTTTCTAGAAGAGCACCCTGGAAAGCCACCTGACAGAGACGTAGAATTTGTTATTGACCTTATCCCCGGAACCCCTCCTATTGCCAAGAGACCCTATAGGATGGCAGCCTCAGAATTAGCAGAGTTGAAGAAATAGTTAGGAGAATTGCAAAAAAGTGGTTTCATCAGACCTAGTTCATCCCCGTGGGGAGCCCCAGTCTTATTTGTCAAGAAAAAGGATGGAAGTATGAGGACGTGTGTGGATTATCGTGCACTAAAATGAGGTCACCATTAAGAATAAGTATCTTCTCCCTAGGATTGATGATCTCTTTGATAAACTAAAAGGAGCCAAGTATTTCTCTAAGACTGATCTAAGATCAGGATATCATCAGCTTAAGATTAGAGAAAGTGACATCCCGAAGACAGCCTTTGTCACCCGTTATGGGCAGTTTGAGTTTACGGTGATGTCTTTTGGACTCACCAATGCACCTGCTTATTTCATGAACCTCATAAACAAAGTGTTTATGGATGAGTTAGATAAGTTTGTCGTAGTCTTTATTGACGACATACTTATTTACTCAAAAAGTGCCCAAGAGCATGAACAACACCTACGAGTTGTTTTGGAAAAGTTGAGAGCACACAAACTCTATACTAAATTCAGCAAATGTTAATTTTGGCTAGAAAAAGTGGCTTTCCTTGGTCATATTTTGACTGTAGAAGGAGTAGTAGTCGACCCCGAGAAAGTTGAAGCAGTTTCCAACTAGCAGTAGCCGACCAATGTTAGTGAAATCAGAAGTTTCCTTAGATTAGCCGGTTATTACCGAAGATTTATTGAAGGATTTTTCAAGATAGCTAGACCCATGACAGAGCTACTCAGGAAGGATAAGAAATTCACTTGGACAGAGTCATGTGAAAGAAGTTTCCAAGAATTGAAGAAAAGGTTGACAACCGCCCCAGTATTAACCCTACTGGACATTCATGGGGACTCTGACATCTATTGTGATGCATCCCGACAAGGATTAGGATGTGTTCTTATGCAGGATGGGAAAGTAGTTGCATATGTTTCCTGTCAGCTCAAGACTCATGAGCAGAATTACCCAACCCATGATTTAGAGTTTGCAGCTGTAGTGCATGCCCTTAAGATCTTGAGACATTACTTGATTGGAAATAAGTGTGAGATTTACACCGACCATAAGAGCCTGAAGTATATCTTCACCCAACTGGATTTGAACTTAAGGCAAAGAAGGTGGTTGGAATTGGTTAAGGATTATAATTTAGAAATCCATTACCACCGCGGCAAAACTAATGTGGTAGCAGATGCCTTAAGTAGAAAGTCTCATAGGCAGCTCAGACCCGAGAATGCCAATATGGAAATCCATTACCACCCCGGCAAAGCTAATGTGGTAGCAGATGCCTTAAGCAAAAAGTCTCATAGGCAGCTCAGACCCGAGAATGCCCATCTACAGGAAGAGATGGCACGATTAAATGTGCACATCATTCCTCAAGGATCCTACCGCAAGTTAAGTATTCAACCTACCTTAGAAGAAGAAATTAGAAAGGCCCAAGGATCGGACCATGATTTAATAAAAATCTGTAAGCATACCGGAGAAAGTAAGGCCCCAGACTTTAGAGTGGATGACAAAGGAAGCTTGTGGTATAAGGCCAGAATTTGTGTGCCCAAGCAAGGAAACTTCCGGCAAATGATCATGGACGAGGCACATAACTTGGCATATTCTATTCACCCAGGGTCCACCAAAATGTATTTGGATTTAAAACAAAAGTATTGGTGGAATGGAATGAAGTCGGACATTGCCCAGTTCGTGGCCCATTGCAACACATGTCAAAGGATCAAAGCTGAGCATCAGAAGCCAGCAGGATTACTACAACTCCTACCTATCCCAGTTTGGAAATGGGACGAGATAGGAATGGATTTTGTGGTAGGATTGCCCAAGACCCAGAAAAGTTATGATTCCATTTGGGTAATAGTGGACCGGCTCACCAAAGTCGCTCACTTCCTACCCTTACGGACCAACTATGGAGGAGAAAAGTTAGCCCAGCTCTATGTGAATAGCATAGTAAAGTTGCATGGCGTGCCCAGCAAAATCGTTTCAGATAGAAGGACCCAATTTACCTCTAAGTTTTGGAAAAACCTGCATAAAGTCATGGGCACAAAGTTAGATTTTAGTTCGGCCTATCACCCGCAGACTGATGGACAGACTGAAAGGGTAAACCAAATTATGGAGGATATGTTAAGGGCATGTGTCCTTACCTATGGTAAAGATTGGGAACAGAGTTTGCCCTATACGGAGTTCTCATACAACAACAGTTATCAGGCAAGCCTAGGTGGCTGAGAAAGTGTTGGACCCCTTTGATGTGGTCAGAAGTAGGGGAACATACTTTAACCGGACCAGCTCTCATAAAAGAGGCAGAAGACCATGTGGCTGAGATTAGAGAGAAGCTAAAAGCAGCTCAATCATGGCAGAAGAGTTATCCAGACAAGCAAAGAAGAGAATTATGTTTTGAGGGTGGAGATTTTGTATACCTTAAGGTCTCTCCGATTCGAGGAACTCGAAGGTTTCAAGTCCAAGGAAAATTAGCCCCTCAGTATATTGGACCTTACCAAGTAGTTAAAAGAGTTGGAGCGGTAGCCTACCGTATTCAACTGCCCGAGGAAATGTCAGATATACATCCGGTATTTCATGTGTCTCAGCTCAGAAAGTGCTTGAGGGTACCTGAAGAAGAAATAGTATCAGTGGAAATAATCGACCTGCAAAAGGATCTTCGGTATCAAGAAGTGCCTGTCAAAATCTTAGACACTGTCACAAAAAGAACAAGGAACTCAGAGGTACGGATTTGCAGAGTGCAATAGAGCAGACACGGAGTAGAAGAAGCTACATGGGAACGCGAAGATGCTCTGAAAAAGAAGTTTCCCCATCTCTTTAAGAACCAGCCGAATCTCGAGGACGAGATTTATTTTAAGTGGGGTAAGATTGTAACATCCCAAAAATCACCAAAATAAATCACTCGCTAAAAATAATTTTCAAAACCATTTTCGTCGTTGAGCTCAAATCATCTCTAAAAATCTTTTTTTCGTCTAAGCACCCAGTGTCCCGACATCTTTTCCGGCGATCCCGCCGTCCCGACACCAGTACCAATCACTGTCCCGTCTCTCCTCTTCCTCGTTCCCCGCACATCACAACGCCCGAATCAATTAGCGTCCCCCCTAGTTCCCACCTCCTCTCGTTCCGTGTGCACGTCGTCGACCACCCGACCGCCGCGCGTGGCCGACCGCCGCCGCGTCTCTCTCTTTTTCCCTCTCCCCTCTTTTTCTTTTCCCCTTACTCTTTTTCTTTTCTCTCCCTTCTCCTTCTCCTTTTTCCTTCCCTGCCCACGCGCGGCACGCCAGCCACCGCCCTCAACCGCCCTCGTTCACGCACACAGCACCACCAGCGACACGCCGACCCCACGATGCGACCTCGCTGCAGCCTTGCTCGCCGGCCTGCCCGCCCTCGTCCTCGTGCTACGGCAAGTGGGCACGGCCACAGCACAGCCATTGAAGGTGAGCGTTGGCACAGCACGCCGCCAAGCAACACACTCGCCGGCCATTCCCACTTGCGCTGCCCTGCTCGTCGCCCCGCCCCGTCCTGCTGCGCGGCCGTACCCCCTTGGCCACCTCGTCGCTCGCGCCACGCCGGCCAGCCACGGCGGACCCGAGCCCGCGCCCCGCCATTAGTCGCCGCACCTCCCCTAGCCGCGCCTCCCCCGCTACGCGCAACCGCCCACCCATCGCATCGCCTGCGCGCCGTCGCCTCTGTGCGCCACTGCGCCGCTCCGCGACGCCGGAGCCGCCCCCACCGCCATTAATCACCTGCCAAGCTTGCCGGCCACCGGTCACCGCGCGCGCCCCTCCCCGTGCTCGCTCGGCCTATAAATACGGCCTCCGCGATGCCCTCAAGCTCAGCAACCACGGCCGCCACCGCGCGCCCCTCTCCCCTGCCCCCTAGCGCCGCCACCACGGCCACCAGGGCCGGCCGCCGCCCACTGCAGTGGCGCCGCCGCCTCAGGCTGCCTCCGCCCGAGGTGAGAGCACAGGTAGGACCCCCTCCACCTCCTCGAGCTCGTCAGCCGCCATTAGCCCGCCTCCCTAGCGCCACAGCGCCGCCGTCACGCACACCAGAGCCGCCCACCGCCGGCCCCCGTGGGCGCACCTCCTCACTCCACCCCAGCCCGAGGTAGTAGGGGCAAACGACTCCCCTCATCCCCCTCTCTCTTTTGCCCCATCCCCCGGCCGCCGTCGTGCCCTAGCGCCGCCGTGCCCTAGACCCCTGTCCATTTTTAGAGTGGCCCAAACATTTTCCAAAATTATAATCAAGTCCTTCCACCCTCAGAACTATTTACAAATAGGCCCCCGGATTCCTATATAGCCCCTAAACCCCTCTTCGGCCTATCATTTCATGCGCCAAAAAACCTCTGTTTGCCCCGAAACTTTACCATGCCATTTCTAACATAATTCTGGTCATACCATTAGAAAACCACCCAAAAATATTGCTCCCATCCCCATATCTTAATTTCTTCCGATTCGAGCTCAACGATAAAACCTTTATTTCTTTTTCTTTATTGTGTGTTTGTTTGTGTGCGCCGTAGATCACGGTGTGAACGAGGGAGAACCCGTCGACGAGCAGTACCGCGAGCAAGAGTCTGAGGACCAGTACCGCGACCCCGAACCCGAAGGACAGTACCTCGATCAGGACTTCCCGGAAGGATTTGCGAACGACAAGTCCAATTCCATCCTTTGACCTGCATATTTACCCCAGTTTTTCAAACACAACCTATCAGCCTATTTTACAAAATTGCATATGATTTACTGATGAAACCCTTTGGATAGCCACCCCTTGATTGATATGACTATTCCTTTACGACCTAGGTTAATCTCTAAATATGATTCGTTCTATTTAGATATTAATCACTGCTAGAAATGCTTAGGACTTGGTTACTCTACTACACTTCAAAAATGATTACAATGAGTTTTTCAAAAGGAAAATATGTGAGTGTGTACAAAGGGAAAGATGGGATATTTGAGAAATTAAAGAAAAGAATGTTAAGATGGGATGGATGAATGGCATTCCCTGTGTGGATTGTCATATGTTGGAGGCTCGTACCGATGTGGTTGAGCAAGAAGGTTGGGAGATATCCATCTTGTCACAATTAAGGATCGAGTTGATGTGTCATCTTGCCTAACTCAACTATCGTGCATACCACTCGACCGTTGTGTGTGGCAACGACTTAGCATAAACCCCACTAGTTAGTCTGATATCCATCAGGAGAGCTGAGAGCAACGGGTGATCAAGGAGAAGGGATAAGGTCATGGTGACTTATGCCCCGGTTAAACCTTAGTGATAGGTCAATGGCCCCTTGGTGGAGTCCGTGCTGGCTATTCAAGTCTAGCTAAGGTGGGTAATGGCTTTGTTGGGATCTGCACCGACACTAAGGTGATCGTGCTGTGGTACCCCACTTGTGGGTTAAGTTGTACACCTCTGCAGAGTTTAAAACCTATTCGAATAGCCGCGCCCATGGTACTGAGCGAGTTACGGTTTGGTCACATGACTAGCTTCTGGGATGGATGGATTCCATGGTTTGAGTTGTTTTTGGAAGGTGTCCGGCAATTGTGCCGTGAGCTACTACGGATGAGGAGTCCTGTAGCATTTAAAATTTGGATCCTTTGTGTAGGATCAACCCCACTCATTACTCGATTACTGAATAATTGCTTTGAGAAAACCTTTTTTCCAAAATAAACCCTTGCATGTGTAAAACTTGGCTTTATTACAAATTAAACCTTAGCCTTATCCTTGATTTATCCTGTGCATATCTGTGTTATCCCCCTCCGTGGGTGGGGTTGGACTTGTTGAGTACTTTTGTACTCACCCGATATATATCTGTGGTTTTCTTCAGAGGAAGATCTGGACTTCGTTGTTGAAGACGTCGAGTAGAAGTTGCGTCCGCACCCAACTTTGCCTGTGGTGTTAGCCCTCTGCAAGATGCTTCTGCTAGCGCGTTACTCTGAGCCCGAGCTGGATCCCATGTGGGTTGTGGTTTGGTGTATCACTGTATCTGTTTTATTACTGATTATCATTTGTATCGAGTGTCCGCCTCCTCGGAGGTTTGTACGGTGATGTACCATCTGATGTAATAAATGTGTATCAGTCTCCTAGGACTGATATTTGTATCACATTTAAGTCACCTCTTATGAGGGGACACTTAAGCATCCAACCCGTTCGTTTCTCTTTCGAACAGGGAATTTCATGTGGAATTCTAGCGTCGATCAAGGACACCTACCCTCCAGGAAGTTGAGACCCTTCTTAGACAAGGTGCGGGAAATGGAAGGCCTGATTTTATTTCTTGGTACAAACAAAAGGTAATGTCTATGTCGTGGCTCTTTCGTAGTATGAAATTACAAGTTGCTCGTACGTGTAAATAATTTGGCCTGCTTGAACTTGCAGACCCAAACTGATGCCTTAGTGAGTGCCAAGTTGCGTCAGGTTGCCAATGATTGTGCCTATAGGGTCAAGTCATTTGGAGCTTATGACGTGAATGGATATCGCTTTCACACAACAAGGCACGAGCAGAGTCGGCCGAACAGAAGGACCACAAATTCCGGAGCGTTTACGCCAGGAGACGATGGCCTCGAGTACTATGGAAGAATCAAAGAAATATACGAACTCACATTTCATGGGTCGAAACCTCTGAAACCTGTCATATTCAAATGCCATTGGTTTGATCCTCATGCTGTGAGACGGACTCCGAATCTTGGGCTAGCTAAAGTTCAACAAGCATCCGTGTACCCAGGAGACGATGTCTATATTGTGGCTCAACAAGCCACGCAAGTTTATTATCTCTCATACCCGTGCCAAACCGACAATCGTCTCAAGAGTTGGGATGTTGTGTACAAGGTATCACCACACGGTAAATTACCTGTCTCGAACAATGAAGATTGCAACATAGACCCAAACACATATGCCGATGAGTTCTTTCAAGAAGATGGGCTAGAAGGGACTTTTCAGATAGACTTAACCGAAGCGATGGGAATGGAATTGGACAATGAAAGAATTGATAACGACGATGCTGGAGATGAGGTTCACAATGTCAAGGACTTAGAATTACTAGAGCGATTACACTTAGGCTATGACAGTGATGATGATAGCGTTCCTCCTATGGAGATTGACGGTGATTATATCGACACACGTGATAGCGATGATGAGACATATGATCCGGCTAATCTGGATCATGATGACTATTTTTAATACATGTAAGAACTGTACTAATTAATTTTTTGTACTATTTTTGTTCATTTTAGTTATTGTACTTACTTTATATAATAGGCGTACTACTTTTTAATAACATCTACTGATTGATTTACTCATTTTAATTTCAGGAGATTGATCGAAGATGGCGGGGCGCAGCGGAGGTCTGATGAGGTCACTCGCAGACCTAATGGGTGGCAGATCTACCGGGACAGGTGAGTCCTCCGAGAGGAATCGACGGACTGGCAGGAGAAGTCAGAGGAGTGGAGCGGGTTCGTCGACGCGCGAGGCCGCTGAGGGCTCCGGCACGGCTGCAGGGAGGAGGGCTGGGAGGAGGAGCAGGAGAGGGGCTCCTCCGGAGGAGGAGGAGGAGGAGGAGGAGGAGCAGCAGGAGGAGGAGGATGAGGAGGAGGAGCAGGAGGCGGGTGCTGAGGAGGAGGAGGCAGCCGAGGAGGAGGAGGATGTGGGCGTACCTGCCGTTTAGCAGCGAGGCCCCTCGAGGCTCCCGGATCGTCCGATACCTCTACAGCACCGACCGGTCCTCTGACCTGACGGAAAAAGATAAGTAAGTTTAGATGATTTCAATACGTTTCCTTTTGATATATTCAAAATCACAATTGACACTAATATTATCTCTCAATAACTTGCGCAGGAACTTTGTGATAGTTGTTCCAGGTGTTGCTCACAACCGCATGGCCAATGGCATCCTGGGACTGCTCTGCAAGCGACACTACCCAGGCGCCATGGATATTGCTGGGGTACGTCAGCCGGCCTCTTTGTGGGAGTACTACATCGCCGCACCGGATGCACCTGATACGGAAGGCGGAGCATTCGACAACAAGGCGCACCGGGTGTTGAGCGAACTATGGGTAAGTCTTCATGGCACTACATTTACGAATACATCATATTCATTGCACATTTTTGAAATAATGACTTTGTTTAGTTTTTGTGCAGAATTTCTACAGATGCGAGGAGGGAATGATGCCAGGGGGATGCAGGTGGCTACCAAAGCATGTTACAAGCTGGTGGCGGATATGCTTTACGAGGTGCGCATCCAGGCCGTCATCGACTACAAGGCTAAGATCGAAAAAGTGAGGATCTACAAAGGACCTGCGAGAGACATCAAACTCACCCGGGAACAGTACTTGCGGGTAAATACTCAACTATGCTCAATTTGTTCTTCTTACATGTCATAACTTGATGATGTGCAGGTGCCTCCGTGGTGGATTGCCAATGATTATCCGTGCTGGGAAATGATAGTGGACCGGTGGTACTCACAAGAATGGCTGGAGATGCACGAGGCTGCCCGGCAGTGGCGTTTGATGATGCCAGGTGCATCGTACCATCAGGGCAACCGTAACCTCAAGGCGTACGCGGCTAGATATGTATGTGAATTAATTTCTTTATTATAATGCTCAATTCTGCATAATTTCTAATCATCTTCCTTTTTTCGCAGTCGGCGACACATGGTGGTGTTCCTTGCACCTAAGTCCAGGCATACTGTTTGGCCCACAAAGGGAAGGCGACGTCCGATGTCACCTTCAACCCGCAGGATCCGCCCGAAGCATACAGCAACGCAAGCGTCCACAGCCGCCTCAGTGGGTACACCTCGATGGCACAAGAAGTTCATGGGCCGGAGTTTGATCCGATCATTGAGTCCATTGATGGAGAAGTCATCATGAGGGCGGGAGGAGGCAAGAAGCATGGACGGTACTGGATGAGTCGACACGGAGACTACTCCCACTCTCTCGCAGATTCGAGCTAGGAGTACCAGCTCAAGCCCGGCCATACACCCACGGCCAGACACTACACAAACTCAGATTGAGGCTGTCAAGGTTATTTCTGTTTCATCCGTCGTTCCTCCATTTTTACATACGTTTGCTTTGAATTCTCACCCTGCGATCAAATCCTTTAGACCCAAATGGAAGCAGCCTTTCAAGCACGACAGGAGGCGGCAGAGGAGAGGT
This sequence comes from Panicum virgatum, assembly GCF_016808335.1. Taxonomy (NCBI): domain Eukaryota; kingdom Viridiplantae; phylum Streptophyta; class Magnoliopsida; order Poales; family Poaceae; genus Panicum; species Panicum virgatum. The sequence continues at coordinate 131,559 of NC_053143.1, forward strand.
GGCGGGCCGAGCAGGACGAGATGCAGCAAAAATTGGATCAAGCTCTAACATTTATGCAAAGCCTGGGCTCGGCGATGGGTATTTCGCCTCCACAATTCCCTCTGGCCCCACTTGCTCCTCGGGCAGAAACTCCTCCTATTGTAAGTGGCTTTGACTCCTATCGAGTTTCATTCATCTTAGTGACTTAGCATTAATCTAGAATGACTTAGAAATAATGCCTTATGATACATCTACAATGACTTATAACTTAGGCTAATGCTTGTAGTTTGATTCTTATGTAAATAAATTCTTATGTCTAAGTTTGAATGCCAGTAACTCAATTCTTATGTAACATATGCAATATATATATTCGCTTATGTGCAGAATCAGTCGGCGGCATCCAATGATGGGCCAGTAAATCCAGACTTCTCGCCTCTGGTGCAACAGCCTTAGCAGCCTCAGCAATTTGTGTGGCCACTGCCTCAATGTGTGGCTTGGATTCAGCAGCAGCAGCAGCAGCACCCACCACCACCACCGCAGCAAAGTTGGTCGCAGACGCCTACATGGCCGCCGCTGCCGATGTGGCCGCAACACCCGCCGCCGCCGGCGGCCCCGTGAGTTGTATGGACTTCATTTCGAGAGACATATATGCTACCTTTGCAGTTGAACTTGTATGGACTTTGCCATATCTATTTGTATGAACTTATATGGACAGACTTGACTAGAACTTGTGGTTGTTGATGAACGAAACAAGATTTTATTGTGATATGCTTATTGTGATATATCAAATGCATGCGATGCTTCGTTGGATACATGAAATGCTTATTGTATATATATGAAATGCTTGTATGAAATGCTTGGAGTACCATATACATAATCAACAAACAAACAAAATTGAATCTGGAACCTTTGCCGTGTGCAAAAACTATGGCACACGGCAAAGGAACCAATCTTTGCCGTGTGCAAAAGCCAAGGCACACGGCAAAGTTCTGGCCACGTCATCATTCCTGGGCAGCGAATTTTTTTTGCCGTGGGCCGAGATTTGCACACGGCAAAGCCTTTGCCGTGTACCCGATATATAACACACGGCAAAGGCCGGCTTTGCCGATGCCTGGTTGACGTGTGGGCTTTGCCGTTGCGGCACACGGCAAAAAAATTGCCGTGTGTATACTGCCCTTTGCCGTGTGCTTTGGCACATGGCAAACGCCTGGTTTCCCGCAGTGAATCTTCCTATAGTGCATAAAGTTGACCACAAACATCTGCTCTAAGCACATTGTTACCTCAATTCTATTGTCTTGATGAAACTTTTTTGGCGATATTAGTATGTATATTTGGTTTCCAGCCAAATTTCAAAATTTTCTGAGAAATGGAATGACACTTGAACTTGCTAGCTAGCAAGGAGATAGGAGAGAGATAACTCTTGGTACTTTTAAAATGAATGACACTGTTATCGGCACTTTAAAATCGATAAGCAAATGGGAATTTTATGTGCGTGTCCGAAAAAATGGTTTCCAGTCCCTGTGTGTTTATTGGTGGATTAGGGACCTAATAAAGGGATAGGAATGTTTCCTCCATACGCAGGATCGGATGAGCTCGTCCCTCCAAAACGATCGAGCGACCGGGCCCTGCTAGTGCTAGCTGCTGCATGCTCTGCTTCAACCTCCAACAGGCGACTACCCGCTGTTGAGGCGAGGCGAGCAGGGGAGCCGCGTGCTGCCGCTTATTTCGGCGGCCGGGCTGAGCACATTTTCTAACGGTGTCAGAATCAGATCTGGCCTATGTGATCGAGAAGCATGCTGTGGAGTTCCTGGGAATAGAAAAAGAGGCAGTAGTAGTTCCTAATAAGCCGGTGCAGAGATGGAGGAAACCAATGAATGAAAAAATGAAAATTAACTCGGATGGAGCTTTCACAGCTGATACGGGCGAAGGTGGATGGGGATACGTGATCAGAGATGGGGATGGCATGGTTCTCTATGCTGGCGCGGGTAACCTGATGAGACTGACTGAAGCTACCCAAGCTGAAGTGAGAGCCTGTCTGGAAGGGGCGAAAGCGGCTGCTGCTCTTGGAATGGGAAATGTGATTCTGGAGACGGATTCCCTAGTGCTGGCGCAGGCAATGGAAAATAATGGGTACAGGCTATCCAGCTTTGGGGGCGATATTCTCGAGTTGAAGAACTTCATCAGGGAAAATTTTAATTCATGTGCTGTGGCCTATGTGCCAAGATCTTGTAATAAAGTGGCTCATTCTCTCGCTACTTTGGCTTGTATGTGTTCTCCGGAGGTCGACCTTGCATGGAACGGCTCTCCTAGTTGTATCGTCGATTTGGTGGCTAGCGACATCGCTGAGCCGATAAGTTAATGGAAAGTTATTTTCCCTGCAAAAAAAAAAGAATCATCCTCCATTCCATCCCTCTTAATTAATGCAAATATGTACGTACTCTCAACCAAACATAACATGAATCTGGAGCACCTAGCAATGCAAACAGGATATCGAAGCACTTGCATCTTTATATATGTATATTGTTGTTTTTTGCTAAATCAATTAATTAACGGATAATTGAACCCATGTCATTACAAGCTTGGAACTTTTGAGTTATTGCAATTCATGCATTCAGAACGAAGCCATTACAATTCGTTCAAATTCTGAAATATGTCATTTTCTACTTATTCGATGATCTCATACTCACGTGCAGGCATCTGTATTACTATATATATATATATATATATATATATATATATATATACCAAAATACCACTGCTATAATCCTTTCTCTTCACTCACTGACACCCAGCCTCACATGTTATCCCCTTCCTCCATCCTTTCTTCTCCTCTCCTCTGCTCTTCATTTGGAGACCATATCTGTGGGCGCTGATTGTTTCCATCCCCGAAGCACTGCTTGTTGGCCGCCACTCGCCGCAGCCGTCTCTGCTGTCTCTGTTGTGCATGCCTGTTGGGCGCATCGCACGAGGACCTCTGCCTCCACACGCAGCAACTGTCGCACGCTGGGTGGCACGTTCTTTGACCGCAACACTCACTACTACAGAATAGGCCTTTGTTCCAGGCCATTTGTCCCGGCAGCCTTTGGGCCCGGGACAATAGGTGGCTTTTGTCCCGGGTCCAACGGCTAGCCGGGCCAGCGGGGGGGACAGGGGCCTTTTGTCCCGGTTGGAGACACCAATCGGGACAAAAGGGGGGCCTTTTGTCCCGGTTGGTGGATCCAACCGGGACAAAAGGCCCGCGTACCCTTTTGTCCCGGTTGGAACCACCAACCGGAACAAAAGGCCCCCATTTTGTCCCGGTTGGTGTCTCCAACCGGGACAAAAGGCCTTGGCCCCCCTTATCCCCTTCCCTCTCCCCCCTCCCGAGCCATTCAGCTCACTTGTTTCTTGCTGTTCTCGGCTCGGGAGAGAGGAGTTCTTGCTCATTTCTTCACCACATTTGTGAAGATCTTTGATTCCCCGTCCATCCATCGGCGCTAAAGGTTTGGGGCTTGTTTTTCTCTTCTTCCTTGGCTTGTATAGCTCATTTCATGCTTTAGAAATAGAGAAAATGTGTAGCTAGCTCATTTCTTGGACATTTAGCTAGATTGCATATGTAGGTGTGATTTTCTTTTAGATTTAGATGAGTATGTGGATAGTAGAAATTTTTAGAATGAGTGTAGACACTTCATGTGATGTACTTGTATACATGACCATATTGTGGATAGTTGATTTTTGTATTCGTGAATGAATTAATGAAATGAGTATATTAGATTTTTTTGTATTATGAATGGATTATTCTGACACTCTAGTGATCGATGTATTTATTCAGGCTCACATTGAAACAATCTAGAAGCTAAAAAATCATTATTTCGAAACAAGTATGCGTCGTTAATCTCCATCCAACGGTGATGGCACAACCTTTCGGGAATACACGATGCGCTATAAGCACGTCGCGAATCGTTTGGTCGCATCACCAGCACTTCCGATTGATAAGAAGACAGCATTTGACGCAGTCAGCATGGCCGTTGTTGTACTGAGAGCATATCAACGAGCATGCTGCCTGTGCCAAGTGCTGTGCCTATTAATCGTAAATGTTGGTGCTGCGACTGGCCGATTGGTGACATCCTTGTACCGCACCGTGTCCCCCCGAAAGGCAGTGTCATCACCGCAGGGTTGAGGTTACTAACATATACATTTTCAGAAATAAAGGTTTATTTTTCTTCTAGAGGGTTTCTGGATATTGAAAAGAGTGTACTCCTGGAACTGAAGGGTGTCAAAGTAATTAGAAGTTATAGAGAATTCTTTCAATTAATTAGAGATTTCTTGAGGATTAATGATACATTTCGTCTTTTTTATATGATTTCATTGTTATTTGCAAGAGTTATTAATCTGATCATTGTAATTGTAATAGTAAATAATTTTTGCATTGTAATGGTAAGAATTTATATTTTTGTGGAAAATAAAGGTATTTTTCAGTAAAATATGGCTTTAGCAGCTGGAGAGAGTGGCGCCGGTGGGGGTGATCGTTGTCCTTCTGGAGAGCAGGGCACAACTCGAGTAGGTCGTCGGTCCAAAAAACCTAGTGTTTTTCATAGGGCAGCGCTCCGTTATTTGGAAAAAGAATATAGAGAATGCATGGCAACGGGCGAGGAACCTCCGTTTGATTTTGAGGATTTATTGCGGCGTTACGGTTCGTCACAACCAAACTCGGAGGTTTCAGCTCCGCCATCTTCTTCTGCACCAGCAAGAAATCAGTTAGAGCATTCTGCGTTCCAACGCAAGGACGGTTGAAAACCTATGTGTTGTTGACCGAATTTTTAAATTTCATGTATAGTACTCCTTTGTTAAGTTCTGTAATGGATTAAGTACTCCTTTTAATTAATCAAGATGTATGATGGATATTGCATATATTTTAATTATTCATGTTATGTTACATTTAGTTTAATTAAGGTTTGATATATTTTATTTATTCGATGCGTGTAAAGAATTCAAATCGATTTATTTAAAATGCAGATGGACCGGCAATGGATGTACAATGCTGACCGACGTTCGAAAGAATTCATTGATGGCCTGCATTATTTTTTGTCTGTGGCTGAGGCAAACAAGCAGAATGGTTTTATGTGCTGCCCGTGTGTTCATTGCAACAATAACAAGGATTACCAGCAAGTATGTTTGTTGGACGAAGCACGGAGAACAGGGGGTTACCATGGAAGACAATGAAGAAGAAGATTTTGACGAACACTTTCCCGGGAATGCTGGAATCAGTGCATTCAATGACGATATTCCCATGGAAGAGCCCGAAGTACAGAAAATGATCCCAGCGACGATCTGGGGCAGGCATTGCACAATGTGCAGGCAGACTGTGAGAGTGAAACGGAGAGGTTGAAGTTCCAGAAGTTGTTAGAGGACCACCGTAAGTTGTTGTACCCAGATTGTCAAAATGGATTGAAGAAACTTGGCACCACCTTGGAGTTGCTGCAATGGAAGGCGACAAATGGTGTATCCGACAAGGGATTTGGTGAATTACTCAAACTTGTTAAAAAAATGCTTCCTAAGGACAATGAATTGCCTGCCACAACGTATGAAGCCAAACAACTTGTTTGCCCTTTAGGACTGGAAGTGCAAAAGATACATGCATGCCCCGACGACTGCATTCTCTACCGAGGCGAGTACGAGAATTTGGATGCATATCCCGTATGCAGTGCATTGCGTTACAAAATTAGAAAAGATGATCCTGGAGATGTCGAGGGGGAGCCTCCCCAGAAGAGAGTTCCTGCGAAGGTCATGTGGTATTCGCCTATAATACCACGTTTGAAGCGTCTGTTTAGAAATAAAGATAATGCTAAGTTGATGCGATGGCACAAAGAGGAACGCAAGAAAGACTCGATGTTGAGACACCCCACTGATGGGTCGCAGTGGAGAAAACTAGATAGAACGTACCCTGAATTTGATTTGGATGCGAGAAACATAAGGTTCGGTTTGAGTACGGATGGCATGAATCCTTTTGGTGAGATAAACAGTGGTCATAGCACTTGGCCTGTGACTCTTTGTCTGTACAATCTTCCACCATGGCTCTGCATGAAACAAAAGTTCATCATGATGCCAATGCTTATCCCGGGTCCAAAGCAGCCCGGAAATGACATTGATGTGTACCTAAGACCATTGGTCGAAGAACTCTTATTGCTCTGGGGCGATGAAGGTGTACGGATGTGGGATGAATACAAACAGGAAAACTTCAACCTACGAGCATTGCTGTTCGTAACGATCAATGACTGGCCTGCTCTTAGTAACTTGTCAGGACATTCAAACAAGGGATACAAAGCATGCACACACTGTTTAGATGATACCGATAATATATGGTTGACTCACTGTAAGAAGGTTGTATACATGGGTCATCGTCGGTTTCTTCCCATCAGGCATGCGGTACGAAAGAAGGGCAAGCATTTCAAAGGCCCAGCGGACCACCGAACAAAACCGATGCACCGTAGTGGTAAAGACGTCTTCAACATGGTAAAAGATCTAGAAGTTATTTTTGGAAAGGGATCTGGTAGCCAACCTGTTCCGAACGAAAACGGAATGGCACCCATGTGGAAGAAGAAATCTATATTTTGGGAGCTACCATATTGGGAAGTCTTAGATGTTCGTCATGCAATTGATGTGATGCACCTCACGAAGAATTTTTGCATCAACCTGATAGCATTCTTGGGAGTGTACGGAAAGGCAAAAGATACAGTAGAAGCACGTCAAGAATTGCAACGTATGGAAGAACGAGATGCCTTACATCCACAACAGCGAGATAATGAACGACAATACTTAAGTCCTGCCAGCTATACTCTTAGCAAGGAAGAGAAAGAAACCATGTTTGACTGCTTGAGCAGTATAAAGGTTCCATCTGAATACTCATCTAATATAAAAGGAATCTTAAATTTGGCAGAGAAGAAATTTACAAATCTCAAGTCCCATGACTGCCATGTGCTTATGACCGAACTTCTTCCGGTTGTGCTGCGGGGGATTCTGTCTGATAACATCCGGTTAACCATCGTGAAGATATGTGCCTTCCTCAACACAGTTTCTCAGAAGATAATTGACCCGGAGAATTTGATAAAGCTGCAAAACGATGTGGTGCAATGTCTTGTTGGCTTTGAGCTGATATTTCCACCATCTTTCTTCAACATCATGACACATCTTCTAGTGCACCTTGTCAAAGAGATTGATATCCTCGGACCAGTATTTCTACACAACATGTTCCCATTCGAAAGGTTCATGGGGGTACTCAAGAAATGTGTTCGTAATAGAGCTCGTCCAGAAGGAAGCATCGCCAGTGCCTACGGAACTGAGGAGGTCATTGACTTTTGTGTTGACTTTATTGATGACCTTAAACCGATTGGAGTCCCTGAATCGCGTTATGAGGGGAGACTAACTGGAAAGGGTACATTAGGAAAGAAATCTTATGTCTGCACAGATGATTTCTCATTCAAGAAAGCGCATTATACGGTTCTTCAACAATCATCCTTGGTTGACCCATATATCGAGGAACACAAGAAAATTCTTCTCTCCAATTTCCCGAAAAAGTCTGAGGCATGCATTACACATGAGCACATGAACACTTTCTGCAGCTGGTTGCGGAAGCATCTAATGCATAACATGGATATAAGTGAACAACTGTTCTTATTGGCTAGGGGATCATCTTGGAATATCTTAACATACCAAGGGTACGAGATAAATGGAAACACATTTTATACGATAGCCCAAGATAAAAAGAGTACCAACCAAAACAGCGGTGTTCGTATGGATGCCACGGACAATAATGGAAAAAAGACACATATTACGGCTACATTGAAGAGATATGGGAGCTGGATTACGGTCCCAATTTCAAGGTGCCTCTATTTCGTTGCCAATGGGTTAAGCTATCTGGAGGAGGGGTAACAAAAGATGAGTATGGGATGACAATAGTTGATCTCAACAATCTTGGGTATACAGACGAGCCATTTGTCTTAGCCCAGGATGTCGCTCAGGTTTTCTACATTAAGGACATGTCCAGCAAGCCAAAGAAGGGGATAAATAAGCAAAAGGATGAGCCTAAGCGACACATAATTCTATCAGGAAAGAGAAACATCGTTGGAGTGGAGGACAAGACAGACTTGTTAGAAGAATATAATAATTTTATTGTCATTCCACCTTTCGAAGTAAATGCTGATCCATGCATCCTGCTAGCCAATGATGATGCTCCATACTTGCGCCGTGATCATAATCAAGGGACATTTGTGAAGAGAAAGTCTGTTACCGCTAATCCTTCATGTACTTTAATCATTTTATATTATTGTATAAAAACATAATCGCAATTCGAATACTTTTATTATATATGTACTGTACAATTATACTTTATGTGTTATATATATTATTTTATATATTTTTCACTTAATTACCAGACTCAATTATAATTTTCATTCAATAATGGATTACTCAACTAATTTTATTTATTTCATGAAATTACATTCACATTAACACACTATACTCTCTCACTAAAACACACAATCTCACTAACACAAACTATCTCTCAAACTCACACACTACTCATTAATATCATGAAATTGCTTAATTTTATCTAAAATTCACTTTTTAAACGTTAATATCGTGATAGAATCCACTTTCTGTCGAAAAGCAACAGTTTGAAAATTTTTGTTCACCTAATATATTTTTGCATGGTCAAAATAACAAATATGATTTTAAAAAAGTTAGATATTTCATTGACCCAATCACTTGAATGAAAATTAATTATTTTTGTTGCGTGTATCAAGTTTATATAGAGATAAGAAATTTTGTTCCACAATTTTCGGAATCATAATTTTATTAACTGAATTAACAAATGAAAGCCAATTTTAAAAGAGAAGTAAAAAGAAACAAAAACAAACATAAAATTAGGCGGGAACGAGGGAAAATGGGCCCCTTTTGTCCCGGGTGGTAGATCCACCCGGGACTAAAGGTGGGCCGCGGGCTGGGAATTTTCCCGGCCTGCCCAAAAACACCTTTTGTCCCGGTTGAAGCCACGACCCGGGACAAAATGGCATTTTAGTCCCGGGTGGTGGCTTCACCCGGGACAAAAAGGCCACCCCATATATTTCCTTCCTCCTTCGCCCTTCGCAAACACTTGGTCGTTTCATCTGCGCCTGGTGCCGCTGCCATCCCCTGCTCCCCCCACCGCGCGAGCCCAACATCCCCGAGCGCCGCCGACCTCACGCCGCCGCCCAGAGCCCCGCCGCGTCCTCCGGCTCTCCCCGCCGTCGCCTGTGCGCGCCCTCGCTGTACGTGCGCCACGCGCCGCCCTAGCCCTGCCACTGCAGCGCCCAGCCGGCGCCGTCGGCCGGCGCCGCCACCCTAACCCCCTTATGTGTTTAGAAATTAGTTTAAATATGGATTATTTGTTTAAATTTGAAAATATGGACTATTTGTTTAGAAATTATGTTGTAAAATATAGATTATTTGTTAATTCGTTTAATTTTGATGACAAATAGGGTGTTAATTACTTTTGAAATTATATTGTTTAGAGTTCATGTTATTTAGAGTGAAATCATAATTTGTTGTTTAGAGTGAAATCATAATTTGTTGTGTAAATAAAGGTATATTTACAAATTTTTAAATGTATGAATGTGTATGTATGTATGTATGTATGTATGTATGTATGTATGTATGTATGTATGTATGTATGTATGTATGTATGTATGTATGTATGTATGTGCAAAGTGAGTTTAAATTTCTTTTAAATATTTAATGTATATTTCTTGAATTACTTAGAGAATATTTCTTGACTTCATCCATCGATCGTTACTTAGTGAAAAAACCGTCTAGAATATTTCATATATAGATGATTTCAAGTTTATTTCTTGAATTACTTAGAGAATATTACTCGACCTCGTCCATCGATCAGTACTTAGTGAAAAAACCATCTAGAATATTTCACAGTCGATACTTAGTGAAATTATAGATAGAATATTTCGTGTATATTTTTTGAATTACTTAGAGAATATTTCTCGACCTCATCCATCGATCAGTACTTAGTGAAATTATCGATAGAATATTTCTTTTATATTTCTTGAATTACTTAGAGAATATTTCTCGACCTCATCCATCGATCGGTACTTAGTGAAAAAAACCGTCTAGAATATTTCATATATAGAATATTTCAAGTCTATTTCTTGAATTACTTAGAGAATATTACTCGACCTCGTCCATCGATCGGTACTTAGTTAAATGCTCGCAAATATGTGGATTATTTAGATAATTTTTTAAGGGTTTTATTTGTATTCATATTTTAGTTACGATGGACCCGCGACACACAGACGCGGAAGACGAATAGTTCCTATTGAATATGATTGGCGAAGGTCAAGGAGATGTCCCTGAACAAGCTGATGATGGCAGCAATACCGACATATATTTGAATATGTCCGATGATGGAATTGAGCCACCATCTATTCAGGATGACGCTGCTGCTGAACAAAGTGCTAATGTACATATCATAACTATACTTATTTGTAGTGACAATCATATTTTCATCTGAATCTATATGAATACTATGAATGTTTTTTTATAGCCGTCTGGATCATCATCGCAGCAGAAAAAGACGAAGCGAGGCCCAACAAAAAAACTGGAAGGGCGGTTCATTATAACGGAAGTTGGTTCAGATGGCGAACCGATCGCTCCAGAAGCTGCCGCCAAAAAATTCATAAGACAATCCGGATGTATTGTCAGGGACCACATCCCGATCAGCTTCAGGCTCCGGAAAGCTTCCAATCCAAGCGAGGAACGGGATGCGGTACCCGAAAGAGAAAAAAAATGGTGCTGGCGGGAGCTTAAGAAAAACTTCACGGTTCCAGCTGAATCCGAAGAGATATGCAAGCGCTGGACCCTGAGTAAGATGGCCGAACAGCTGCGATCATTCAAGAAAATTTTGACGAAGAAATATATCAAGACCGGGACCACACCCGTATTTACCGGTGAGCTCGAAAAGCTCAGGGGTCACTGGGATGCATTTGTGGAATACAAGTCTTCAGAGCTTGGGCTTGAGAAGGTGCAGAAGGCCAAAGATAACGCCTCGAAGAAAGTGTACCATCACACTCTAGGCCAAGGAGGCTACAAGCTTGCAGTACCCAAATGGGAGAAGATGGAGCAGGATCTGCTTCACTGAGGCATCCAACCTGCGACCATGAACTGGCCTGAAAGGTCAAGGACCTGGTTTTATGGTCACGGGGGAAGCTTGGACCCATTGACTGGTGACTGCATCTATGGGCCAAACATCCAGCGAGCAGCCCAGAGACTACAGGAGGCCATACAAGCAGCGGCCGAGGGAACATTCCAGCCAGATAGAGAGAGGGACGAGCTGACTTACGCCCTTGGGAATCCAGAGCATCCGGGCCGCACAAGAGGCAAAGGCGTGATTCCGTGGAAGTATGGGTTCAGGGATTACATTGAATTATATAGAAGCCGGCAAAGAAGAAAAAATGATGAGCGGGAGCACATGAGAAGGCTAGAGGAAAGGCTCATGTCACACGATCAAAGACTAGAGAAAGAGGTTCAACGCCAAGTGGCCATAGCAATGAGCCAGCAACAGCAAGCCCAAACGGTGCCTCCAGAGCCTAATGTCGCAGCCGATCACCTGTCTCAGCGGAAAAGCAGCTGCGCTTCCACAGACGTCGCCGTCGTCGAGCCAACGGGGATCCAGGCCGCAGTTGAAGCGTCGGCCCCGCAGCGATTTCCAGTGGATGAGATCACCCAGCGGACACCTTGTGACCTGCAGACTGCCGTTAAGAACTTAATGTTCACTGTTGCGTACGGTACCGCCATGCCAACCCAACCAGGCGATGTGTACCACGGGCAGCAAATTCCGCCTAGATACACAAGAGTTGGCGTGGAGCAGGTGTGCCAGGGTTGGGAGACGCTCGAGCTTGATATTCCTGGAGGTGATGGGGAGAGGACACTAGCAGAAGCCATTGATGGCTACATCCTATGGGATAAGCGCTACATTGTCCTAAAGTCGGATGATCAAACACCAAGACCGGCATCTCAGCATGCCTCTCCAAGACCGGCATCTTCGCAAAACTCCCCAAGGGCAGCACTGTCTCGGCAAGGTTCACCGGCACATTCTCCATCACCATCATCTCATGCGCCGATAAACACTCAAGTGTCACCGTCGCCTCCATGGTCACCCCCTCCGCCGCTGCCAAAGAAGCAGAAACGGCCGCCGGCAAAGAAGGTAGCTGCACTGGCTAAGGAGCCTCCAAAGAAGAAGGAAAAGGAGAAGAAAACCAAGCAGACTCCTATTAAACCCTGGGACATGAGCCTTGAAGAATGCGATCGGATAACTCAAGAAAGAGTTAAAGAGCACTTCAAGCCGAAGCCGGAGCCGGAGCCCGAGAAAGTAATAAATCTGATAGATTTAAAATTTTTTAAGGGAATGTGCGAAGCAAATAAGAGAAAATTCATTCCGAGAGACCCCCCTTCAGACTACGAACGCACAATTATCAAAACTACTGAGAAAAAGAAGAGACAATCAAAGTCATCGTCGTCCGACGTTCCACAGCTCGGAGCCCAAAAGAAACAATCAATAGAGCCTCTCGTAGTGGGACAGACGACGCAAAAACAAGACTTTGTTATATTTTTGAAAGAATCAAACCTGACGGCGGCTCAGATTGCAGGGGGAGAAGATATTCCAAAGGCCGATGTGGTCATCAAATGGACGTTTGAGATCGGCAAAACTCTTGTACCCCCGAAGTAGTGTCTGTGCTTCCAACGCAAATGTATAAGCTGCACCAGCACTACATGCGTGCGATGGCCGATTGCATCTTCATGCGGGGCGCAAAGATTAAAGATGACAATTTCTTACAGGGGGGGCCATTATATGGATAAACTGGGAAGAAATTTACCAACTATTCCATCAGGAGGCCCTCAACATCTCTATGGTCGGCTTGTTGGTTCTGTAAGTATTTTACTCTCCTTACGTATTGTTTTGCATGATCTCAACATACTGATCTCTTGATTTATTCGGTATCATGTAGAATGGAGATACATACTTGCAGAAGAAAGGGATACTCTCACCTCGGCTTCATCGACCCAATTACTTGTAATTGGAGGCTTCTACGTGACAATTCCGATGAGATATTCCAAAACTTGTTCAAGTACATAAGCGTTCATCACAACAAGCAAATGATATTGTTTCCTTACAACTTTGCGTGAGTGATTCCTTCCGTCTAACTCTTTCTATTCTGTAATCGAATTGTTTAAACCTTAACTACCAAGAACTGCCTCCGTATAATCTTGCAGTGAACACTGGGTCCTAATTGTCATAATTCCCGAGAAGAGCCTACTCGTGGTTATGGACTCATTGAGGAGACCTCCAGAACAATACAAAAATCTTCTTAACATGATGAAAAAGTAATTCTACCACTACTTCGTCGATGACCGATAATTTGAATCACTTTGTTACTTGACTATAATTGTTCTAATCATGCACATGATTTGGAAAGAATTCGCTAAAAATCATCTAGGCAAATTTGACAAGGAATTGAAGATCAAGACAGATTTTCCGGTACGCACTTGGATGATTCGTTGCACGATTCATTAGTTTTATTATATATTCATGTAAATACCTGATAATTTCTTCTCTCTTAAAGTGTATGAGGCATAAACAAGGCACTGTATTGTGTGCATACTATGTATGCGAGAACATCCATGGTCTGGTAGGTCCTCCAAAGGGCTGGACAGATTGGGAGGAGGAAGTAAGTAAAAAACTTGTTAATATTTGAACTCGTATTTTAATTAGTCGAAATTAATTATCCCCTTTTTCCATAGGTCGGGGAGATGCGCGATAAACTCATACCGGAGGAAAAGATTATGGCGATTCAAGAACAATTCTCCGGATTTATTGTTGAGCAAGTCCTCAATCCAAAAGGCGAATTCTACTATGATGGAATACCTAATATTGACATTCGCAGCAAATATAACAATATACGCGTATATATGTAATTAAGAACGAATATACCTATGTAAATATATATATGTGTGTATGTATTAAATTTCTATTTATGAGTATGTATGTATTAAATTTCCAAAAGGCGAATTCTACTATGTAATTAAGAACGAATATACCTATGCAAATACGATGGAGTATGTATGTATTATATATATAAGCACTCCAATAATATATATGTGTATATATATATATATTTATTTATATAATATTGGTCCTAGACATTTTCATATGTAAAGGAATTCACATGTATAGATATGTGTATACATATATATATATAAGTGAATTAATTTATATATGAAAACTATCTAGGACAAATATTATATAAGTAACTATATATATATATATATTAGTGGAGATCGTACACACTGAATTCCAATACATAAGTTTAATTGAAATGCAAAAGTATAATTGAAATAGAAAAAGAATTGTGAAAAGGAAAATATGAAGAAAAAAGATCTTTTATCCCGGTTGGTAACACCAACCGGGACAAAAGGGTGCGCCAGCCATGTGGGCGCTGGCAGCACCTTTTGTCCCGGTCGCCAGATCCGGGACAAAAGAGCACCCCTTTTTGTCCCGGACTGGCGTTCCCGGTTGGAAAACCGGGACAACAGGGGTTTTCCAACCAGAACAAATCAATGTTTTTGTAGTAGTGACTGCGGCTACAACAACGAGTCCCTTTGCAAACGGCCGCCGACGGCGGTGCGCGCGCGCGGTTCCCAAAGGCCGGCTGTGCGTCTACTCCGACCTTCCGCTTCTCGGCCAGTGCTTCAGGCCGTGCGGTGGGTATGGATGCAGGTCATCATGAAGGAAACCAGCCGGCCTGTGTGAGTGGTACTACGCCACCGCCAGCGAGGTGATGCGCTGGCTGGTCACCTGGGTGTCGTGTGCTCGGCAAAGGGCGGAGGAGAGGGTTTGGTGATGCCGGCGCTGCTAGGTGCTTAGGTATCCAGCATGCCGCAATGGCAATGGAGGGATGAGGCGCGGCGGCGCTATGCCTGCTGCTCTTGGGCGCCTCGCTGTGCGCCAGCGCGGGCGCTCTCAACGTCGTTGGGACGCTGCTCATGTCCTTCAAGGCTGCAGTCACAGCAGACTCGCTGGGCACGCTTCCCGGGTGCGGCTACAACGCCGCGGATCCCTGCGCCTTTCAAGGGCTACCCGCAGCCCAATGCCGCGGCGACCTCGACCTCTCCAGAAATGCCTTCAATGGGAGCCTTCCAGCAACGCTGCTCAACGCGATCGATCTCCAACGGGGCTCCTGGATGCCACAACGGCCACACGCGCGGCCTCTAGGAGCTCAACCTCTGGGGCAACATGCTCGTGGGGGTCTCCCCACAGCACTGTGGAGGCTGCCGAACCTGGTTGCCTCGCTGTGCTAGGGTATGTGTTGACCCAATGCACCACTGGTTCCCATCCTCGACACCCCGCTCCTCCACGACACGGCGACTAAATGGTCCTTTAGTACGGGGCGTTTTAGTTGGTATTAAATGGTGTGGCATTTGGTACTGACCAAGCTTGATGACCGGTACTAGAGGCGTTCTCTAGCTATGATGAGTCCTCTAAATAAAAGAATAAAAAAGAATAGATTATAGATAAAAGTGTGGACATGCAAGCATGGAGAGGTACTATACACTGATAGATATGCATCTGCACTTGGATCCGAGGGAAGCTTGTCGGTGTGCGAGCCCGTCGTGGTCATGGGCATGGACAACGATGCCTACCCAGCCGTCCACTAGCTTGCAATTTGCATCATCATCATCATCTCCTAATAATTACTCATAGATCTAGTATATATGTGTTGCATTAGAGAGATAGTAATTAATATTACTACGTACATGCATGTATATATATAGTAGATAAGGATTATTAATCTAATTAAGTTACTCAGACACGGTCGTGAAAAAATTAAGTTGCTGCGGAGCACGCATATACGTGTATATAATCCGTCGTGATCGATGTGTCCGAGTTTTCTCCATCTCCGTGGTCCTCAATATATAATAATCTGCATCTGCTTGCTAGCCTAGCCGGCCACCATGCCATATACATCTCCATCTCCATCTCCATCTCCATGGATGGGTGTGGATCTCATCATCTGCTACCTCATCTCCATCAACTGCCTGTCTCCCGCGCCCCCCAGTTGCCACTGAAGAAAGCCGCTGATCGGTCGAGCAGCTAGCTAGCTATCTTTGCTTGCTTGGATAATTATTAGACACCATCGTCAGTCAGTTCGATCATCGAGATGGCTTTCAAAGGTATTCTCCGATCCGATCCATCCATGGATTAATTAATTGCTAGCTTGCTTGTTCGATCTTGTAGTTCTTATTTATCTAAGCTAGTTATTATCCCTATAGACTATAGTGGACGACGGAGTGATGATGAGAAAAAACGATAGATATGCTGAATCAATATAACTGCTGCTTTAATTTCTGCGTGCTATGTTCTTTTAATTTCCCACCCAGCAGAGTATGTAAGTAATTAAGTAAATAAAAATAAATGCATGGACACTTAGCTTTTTTTCTGATTAGTCCAGCAAATTCTTCCTTATCCGATATGTGTGTGTGTGATCGATGTGGACAGCGGTCCCATCCCCATCTCGGCGCTTGCTCGCTTTGCATCTCTTGTCCTTTTTTGGCAGCTAATATAATATTTACATACCTCTCTCTATATACATAATAAACAATTTGGTCGTCATATTAAATAAATGATAATATTCATCCAGACAAAAAATCTATCTGAAATTCTTTAAACAAATATTTGATATATATCGCAGGCGGTCAACCTCATGTACTTTCATGGCCCCTATCTGTCGATCCCCTCCAAGTCAACAAGTTAGTGCTCCTATGAAATGGACATAATATAAACATTAGAATATTTAATTCATGCGGGAATGTTAATTTATTTCTCATGTACTAATTAAGCTTCGTTTTTCTTAATACAAATAACCAGGTATAAATGCCTAAGCCTTTTCTATATATAAAAAAAGATTCCAACGATCTAGTAGACCCTTTGGATCAAACAAATATTTGCCAACAATTCCTTTGAAATTGCTTGGAAACCAGCTATTACAAAGAAATTTAGGAGAAAACATAATATGATATATATGACTTTTCTGTCATGTACGATTCCTTTTCATGTTTAAAGGAGGCCAAAAGTAAAAGTAGCTATATATGACAAAATTAAAAAAAAATGCACACACTACTGAAAGCTGGCCGAATCCAATTCCATGTATTTAGTTTTTTCTGATATTGATGTATACACATGATCATTTATCACCATCGTCCCACATGCATGCATCCATTTTCATCTTTATTTACAAGTATATACCTACTATCCACTCCACCTTTACTTTGTTCTATTTTCTCTGTCACGCTAGTCCAGTGGGTTCACACTGTCAGAGAAATGATTTTGTATTTCTTTTTCTGTCAGCTTCATTTCTAGAAGTTTATGATCCTCCCATCCCATTCTTAGCTTTGAGGTGGAGATAATAGACGGTGCTTTTGCCAAATGCTTCATTGTGTGTATTGTCAAAGTTAATACGATATATATATATAAATAAAAATGCAAGCAGCAAGCTACTCCTACTAGCTAGTTATGCTGTGAGTGGAGTGATCGAAGTGAGCGATGAAGTGCAGGACTTCCACGCGACTCCCGGGGATCTTGGAAGTCTTCAATCCAGACGCCGCCCCCACCTCGCGGGAGCCCATCACCTCCCCGTTCCTCATCGCCGATGAGGAGGTGCAGGAGGACGACAAGGATGCTGCCGCGCAAAGGGCCGCCGAGTGGGGCCTCATCCTCCAGACCGACAAGCACACCGGCCGGCCGCAGGGCGTCACCGCCCGCCCCTCCGGCTCCGGCCACACCAGCGAGAGTGGAAACTCCCTCGACGACAAGGCCGCCGCCGGCATACCTCGGGTGTCGGAGGAGCTACGCGCCGCGCTCTCCGCGTTCCAGCAGACCTTCGTGGTGTCCGACGCCACCCGCCCCGATCACCCCATCCTCTACGCCAGCGCCGGATTCTTCAATATGACCGGCTACTCCTCCAACGAGGTCGTCGGAAGGAACTGGTGGGTCGCTCCCTACACTTGTTCGCCTAATTAATATAATATATATGTATATTATTAATTAATTGATTAATATCTGTGCAGCCGCTTCCTCCAGGGCTCCGGCACGGACCCTGCCGAGATCGCCAAGATCAGGCAGGCGCTCTCAGCTGGCTCAAACTACTGCGGCCGTCTTCTCAACTACAAGAAGGACGGCACACCGTTCTGGAATCTCTTGACCATTGCCCCCATCAAGGATGAGGATGGCAGGGTCCTCAAGTTCATTGGGATGCAAGTAGAAGTGAGCAAGTACACGGAAGGGACCAAGGATACGGCTGTGCGCCCCAATGGATTGCCAGAATCACTTATCAAATATGATGGTATGTACTAATTAATTAATACTGCTAGTTAATTTGTCTGTCATTTATTTTCCAAACCAAAGATCAGCAATACAAAGTTACTATCAAACTGAATAATGCAGCAAGACAGAAGGATCAGGCCCGTAGCTCAGTCTCTGAGCTTCTGCTTGCCCTCAAGAATCCTAGATCATTGTCTGAATCAAGAAACAGCACCTTAAAAAGAAAATCACAGGAAGCAGAATGTGTCTTTTCGACTCAAGTTCCTGGCAAGAGAACCTCCGAAAGTGGATCTCGTCGAAGCTCTCTGCAGAAAATCAGTGAAGTACCCGAAGGAGGGAATAAAAGTGGAAAATCTGGCTTGCGTTCATTTATAGGGTACGGTAACAAATAAATCATATATATCATGTAGTCACAGCATTTGCTTTCATATATAATTTCCTTGCTGAGTCCCTGTTCCTTTCATTTAATTTACTGCCACATTTAATTCTTCTATGCAGTTTTCTTGGTATGGGCCATGGAAATGTAGAGAAGAACATGCTGAAACCAAGAAAAGATCTGCTAATTGACAGTGCCGATGAAAGACCCGAAAGCTTTGATGATGATTTCAGGAAGAAAGAAATGAGAAGGGGTATGGACTTGGCTACTACACTTGAACGTATTGAAAAGAATTTTGTCATCACCGATCCAAGGTTACCTGATAATCCAATTGTAAGACAACAAAGAATTAACTCAGATCTCTTCTACCTCTAGCATCTATCCTTTCTTCTTTCTGTTGACATGGATACCAAATTTCCCTCAAACTGCATCCATTGTTTGGTCCTTGTAACAGATATTTGCATCGGATAGCTTTTTGCGATTGACAGAGTATAGCCGTGAAGAAATATTAGGAAGAAACTGCAGGTAAATGATAACCTTTCAACTGCTCATAAACTAGATATTAGAAAAGAAAATGGAGGCATGTATGCTACCTGCCTGCCCCTTGCAATTTTCATGCACCGTTTAATCATATATAGTTAGGTACAGTGAGAAAATCTTCAAACTGAACCGATTTGTTCTTTATGTTGTAGTGGCTAATGAATCGCTTGGCATTTACTTCTCTTGCAGGTTTCTTCAAGGACCTGAAACTGACCGTGGAACAGTAAAGAAAATAAGAGATGCCATAGATAACCAAATAGAGGTCACTGTTCAGCTGATAAATTACACAAAAAGTGGTATGTAAGATCATGATGCAATTTTTTATGACCCAGATATATCGAATGTAGTTAGATCCACTGCTTTACTAATACATGATTAGTAAACTACAAATTTCTGGCATATAGAGGTTGATAATGTGCAAATATCTATTTTCTATGATTGCGAGCTTAATAAAGTTGCATATGGTTGTTTAACACTTGACCAGGTAAAAAATTCTGGAACCTCTTTCACTTGCAACCAATGCGTGATTAAAAGGTACTATAATATGGGTCATGGTAATTATATTGTACTCCAGATATTTGGTTTGCAATGTTTTGCATGTGAATTGAGATGTATCTTACTTGACTGTTGATCAGGGTGATGTTCAGTACTTCATTGGGGTTCAGTTAGATGGAACTGAACGTGTTCGAGATGCTGCTGCAAAAGATGGTGCCATGCTGGTTTGTGCCTACTTTACTAAAAACTAGCATATCTGTGCTCGCTATCTCATCAAGTACCAGGAAAGAAAAGAAGAAGAAAATACCAGATATATGTGTGGCAGCTAATATGTTATCAAAGGAAGCTTTCTGTAGTGCGTGCTTACACTATTTATTAGCATTTAGCAACATCAAACTTTTATTGAATATTTAGCTTTCTTAAACCCTGGTGGTCAACATTGGTAATAGTAGACTCGTGGTATTATGACATCCTAATATAAAATCTCCATAGTTGGCATCCTTTAGGTTAATTCATGTTCTGGTGGCTTCCATCCTTAATTGGCTTGCCTTTTGTTTTAGTTTGAATAAAATAATTTTCACCACTAAATTTTGGGTACCTTAATTTCTAAATTTCATAGATGAAAAATGTCGTACACGTTAACATTCAATTGTTCATTTACCAGGTTAAGAAAACTGCAGACAACATTGATGAGGCTGCAAAGGAACTTCCTGATGCTAATTTGGTCAGATAAATAAATACTCATTTTGTTAATACAACTAAGTATGGTTGGGTACTTCTAACAGAAATTTATGGTCATATTAGAGTCCGGAGGATCTATGGGCTAATCACTCAAAACCAGTCCTACCAAAGCCACATATGAAGGATACTGCATCATGGAGAGCCATCCAAAAAGTATGTTATACGCCTATATGAAATTTCACCAAATAGCTACTACTAGCATGCCATTTGCGAGGCTACTGGATGAAGGGAACAATCATGGAGACACTTGAGAGAGCAACTCGCATATATTCTGCAGTAGAATTTACTAGTCTCTGCAGTATATATAGCTAATCAGGAGGTTATTTGAGACAAGTGCTTATAACATTTTTTAAATCTCCCTGATTGAACATGCAATTTTTTGTAGGTTCTTGAGAATGGTGAAAGCATTGATTTAAAACATTTCAGGCCAGTAAAACCTTTAGGATCTGGTGACACTGGCAGGTAAGTACTTCTTTATTTTGAATGGAAATAGTACTGGATTAATTTACCAATTATAGTTTTAGACAATAAAAATGTGCATTATTTTTGAATCGCAGTGTCCATTTGGTCGAGTTGCTTGGTACAGGTGAATACTTTGCCATGAAAGCTATGGATAAAAGCGTCATGCTTAACCGAAACAAGGTAGGACTTACAAACTTCATGACATATGAAATTTTAGCTATTACCATCTTCAATTGTCTCTTTATATATCTTTATAATACCTCTAGGTCCATAGAGCGACCGTTGAACGACAAATCCTTGATATGTTGGACCACCCATTCCTTCCCACATTATACGCATCATTTCAGGTTTGTTACATAAATAAATATTATTCTAACATGCTATGATGATACTTGACTGGTTAATATTTATTCTCCTTATTTTTATTCTTCTTTTGTTGATGATATTTTGATTAATTTCTAGCATCTCAGTATTGCCATACATATGTCACAGACCAAGACACATATATGTCTTATTACTGACTACTGCTCTGGTGGGGAACTTTTTATGCTCCTTGATAGGCAACCTATGAAGGTTCTAAAGGAAGATGCAGTAAGGTATACATTGACTTGAAACTGTTTCTTTTGCTTAGATGTCATGCATTATTCTCCATTGTTTTATGTGGCTTAAGAAGCTGTTAACCATATAAGCTGTTTGGAGACATGACTTTTAGAACTTGTAAGAAGAAAATATTGAATAAATATATTCTTAATTGTCATAGACATGTTGATCTGGTCCATAATTTGGTGCTTGTTATAGTAGGAGACAAGAAACATTGCTTGATATATTGCTTCACGATTGTTTCAGGTTTTATGCTGCAGAAGTGGTCACAGCACTTGAATACTTGCATTGCCAAGGTAGCCATGCACACCATATTACTTATTCTATACATGACATTCTCTTGGAGTGGTGGTGGATAATAGCATATCTATCAGTATATAGATCAATATTAAATAGCATACTTGAATCCATTTATATCTTGCTTGACCAATATTAATCATTTGGCCACCTCAAATGCATATTTTGGATAAGAATTTAACCATTCGTGAAAGTGGTGGTCTTCCTTAGCCGACAAAAGGGGGAAAAGGAAGTTCCTTGCACTTGTTCATCACACATGTACTAGATTTACCATTTCTAAGTGTCTGTGGCCCCCTCTTCTAATCTATTCCCCCAACAGGTATAATCTACCGGGACTTAAAGCCGGAAAATATTTTACTTCATAGAGATGGGCACATTTCCTTGACGGACTTTGATTTGTCTTGTTTGACATCCTGTCTACCACAGGTAAAATAACTTGAGAGTTGAGGGCTATTATTTCAACTTCTTAATCTTGTTTTTCTTAGTAGAAATTGATAACTAGTCCTGTCGTTTGATATGATAGGTGTTTCTTCCGGAAGATAATGATAGGAAGAAAGGGAGGAAGAAGAGCAGGGGTTCTCCCATATTCTTTGCTGAACCAATGCGAGCATCAAATTCGTTTGTTGGTACAGAGGAGTACATTGCGCCTGTATGTGTATTTCTTTAATTTATCCAACAATTTCTTGTCTATATTTTTCGTGCATGATAGTCAGTCAGCATGGTTTGTTGAATGGATCCTGGTATACATGTTGCAGGAGATCATTACCGGAGCTGGGCATACAAGTGCTGTCGATTGGTGGGCTCTAGGTAGCTAATGTTGTGCCAAACAAAAAAAAAACAAAAAAATATGCATTACATGCTATACAATAATGAGTGAGGATTCATGTTTGTTTGTTGGATCAGGAATTCTTCTATACGAGATGTTGTATGGTTACACCCCATTTAGAGGAAAAACAAGACAGAGGACCTTTGCAAATATTCTGCACAAGGACATCAGATTTCCTACGAGTATAGAGGTGAGTATTCAGTAATAAATATTTGATTCCCTTAATTTTTTTTTATGGATGGTGTGAGGATGGAATGCAGGTGAGCCTGGCGGCGAGGCAGCTGATGTACCGGCTGCTGCACCGAGACCCTGCAAACAGACTGGGGTCCTACGAGGGCGCTTCGGAGATCAAGCATCACGCCTTCTTCCGCGGCATCAATTGGGCTCTTGTTCGGACCGCCGCACCGCCCAAGCTAGAGGTGGCTGATACAACTGTTGCTGCTAGTCACACGGATATCTTCTAAATTTTAGAAGAAAAATGGTATGATAAAGTTGGCAAAAAGAAATCAATTGATGGTCAACATGGTAATGATTGTTTCAAAAGTGTTGGCATGTCGTCAGGATGTGTGATGCAAATGTAATGTAATGCTAATACTCCAACACCATATGCTAATTTACCATAGTCATCGTAATTAAACGAAATAAACATGCCTTCTCTCTATCTTTTTTTGGTTATTATTCTTTTAGAGGATTTTCATTTTCTTTGGTTAATTAAGATCCACAGGGGAAAACACGGGGGGGCTGGGGGCAGCGCGCGTGACTGGGAGCAGTCACGTCGCACAAGCCCCCTCCCACTCCAGATTTTTTTTGCCTAAATAAGCTCAACAAACAGGCCTACATGTAATCCAATTAAATTTATTTTAGAATAAAATATTTCTTTGTTTTGGAACAATTTTTAATTGTTCCATCAATAAAAAATTTTATTTGGAAAAAAGAAAATTGTTCGGGAACAAAAAACTAGTTATTGAGCGTTGTGTGATGGTTTGACTGCCAGTCGCCTGAGCGAGGAGCGCTACTGGGGTCACGTTGGTGACCCCAACAGATTTGTTACCCACTTGTCACACCCGGTTTTAAGGACAAAACCGAATGCATAGCTATATGTATGCCAGGATCAAGTTTCATACATATAGAGACATCATAAGTGAATAATCAGTAACAGTATCACGAAAAAGAGAATAAAAACAAATAAAAGACTATCAGAGTTTACAGCTTATCCTGAAAACGAAGACTCCAACTTCACAGGCAATCGACTGGGGGCTGCGTACGCCTAGAACTCAGTAACATCTTCAATAGACTCCACCATAACTTTCTCCTTCTGAGCAGCAGTAAGCAAGGGTGAGTACACTTATGGTTGGTACTCAGCAAGGCCACAAGAAATAACCAGAATGTGATTTATATCCATCTTTAAGTTTATTAATCATGTGAGGGTCCAAGCCGCTCCTGACCGTGAGCACGGCTAACCGGTTAGTTTTAACTCTGCAGAGGTTGTACACTTTCACCACAATTCGCGTAAAAGTTCCGAAGAATTTTGAACCCAACCACGCAATGTGCTAGCTAGGCACAATATCACACTTCCGAGGTGTGATTGCATAGGGACGCTACGAGGCCTTTACAAAGATTTCCTAACCTATGACAATCCGCTAAGGATTCAAGTCAAAGCGGTCATAACACTGTCCTAATGAGGTGGTACCTTGCCAAAGGACCATTAAACAATACCAATTGCCCCAAGAGGACCGAGCTATATCCCGTCGATGCATCCCCTCTTGCCCTTTCGGTAAGACTGTCACAAGCAAGAGTCTCTAATTAATCAGCCAAGACCAGAGCCATATAGTATTGTGGTTGTAATGTTTTCTTGGGTGGTTCTCCATGTTCCAATTAAATCATCATAATACTCTTGTAAATAAGCATAGACAGAAAGATGGTTAGGGTCACTTGCCTTTCTCCAACAAAAAGTTACTCTTACTGCTCTTCAGCTTTTGCTCACTTGGAAATCTTGATCTTCAATCCTTGAAACAGCGATCCTTCTACTCGGAGCAATCACCGGGCAAACATACAAAGCAAACAAGAAGATACATCTAAGAACAATACACCAAAACAAAGAAAGTCTTTAAAAAAACGCACTAAAGGATAGGGTTCGTTGCTATGGTTACGGAGGCGCAAGAAACACAGAAAACGGAGCTAAAACGGCGATTCTATGGGTTAAACGGGGAGTTAAGGATTTAGTCACGATTAGCCAAAGGGTTAAGGACTAATGGAAAAGATTTGTAAGACACAACAAAGTGTGCTCACAAAGGATAAAAAGGTTATAAAGCTATCGCACACGTCACAAGGATCACGTGAGTGCGAGAATCGCTGAAAACGGAGTTGAAACGTGAAAGATATGGCTAAAATAAGGTTCTAGGGGCTTATTTATGAAGAAACAGGGTTTCCAGGGGCTAGATCTGAAGAAACCAGGGACTAAAACGAAATTAAACCTAAACTACAGGGGCTAGCTTGAAAAACTACAGGCTAAGGACGGTGGGTTCTATTTTGGAAAAGCTCAGGGGTTAAACCATAAAATAAAGGACTGGTTTGTAAATACTTTTCAACTGCATAGGACGGCGGGTTGATTTTCTAAAAGACCAGGGGCTCTTTTGCAAAACTTCCTCGATTGACCGGTACTAGTTGGGTTGACTTGGGTCGAAACGGATCACCGTTGGATCTAGATCCAAGGGCCGGGGCAAAAGGGGGCGTCAACCGGTGGCTATAAGTCCGGCGGACGGCGGCGCTTGGCCGGGGGCTCACCGGAGTAGGCGTTCTAGACGCCCCGGGCTCGATTTGGCTCGGTACTTGGATGGGGAGGGAGAGAGCGATGCAGTGAACTCATCTGGGTGCTCGGGGCAGCGAGAAAACGCGGCGGAGGGAGCTACGGCGGCGAGGGGCGGAACGGTTGCGCCGGCGAGCAATATTATGCGAGTGAGAGCGGGATAGGGGTGGAGGAAAGGGGACGCGGCGTTGCTCACCCTGCTTCGGAGCTCTGGGGATGCTCAGGCGCCGAGAGAAGGCGGCGGAGCGGCGGATCCGCATCGAGCCCGAGCTCGGCGGCTCCAATGGCGACGGCGCGGCTAGGGTTTCGCGCAGGCGAGGGCGGCGGCTTGCTAGGGTTGGGGCTCCAGGGGGTGCGGCAGCGCTATTTAAAGGGCCGCGAGGCCGCCTCGGCGTGCGGGTCCATGGCCGCAGGAGGCGTGCCCAACACGGATTCGGTTGCCGAATCCCGGTCGAAAATCGAATTGGAGTCCGGTGCGGTTGCGGCTCGCGTGGGATCCGGGTCGGCGCGTGCGAGCGAAGCGGAGCTGCTGGGGGCCTCGGGACCAGCTCGGCACGGGCGGAGGCCCACGGCAGCGGCGGAGCACAGCGCGGGGCCAGGAGCACAGAGCAGAGGCGGGCTAGAGGGGGAGGACGGATCCGACGAGCGGGACCCGCCTGTCGGCCGGGAGAGAGAGAGGGGGCGCCGATCTGGGCCGAGAGAGAAAAGTGGGCCGGCGGGAGGGGGAGTTTGGGCCGCGGGAGAAGAAAGAGAAAAGGAGGTGGGCTGGGGCGGCTGGGCTGAAAATGTTTTTCTCTTTTTTTTCTCAAAACCAAACAAACAAATTCAATTCAAATTCAAACACAAAGATTTGAATTTAAATTGAACTTCAAACATTAAAACAAAGCAAGGAGGCTTGAAAGCAACACACAAACAACTTCATTTTATTTTTTTAGAAATTCAAACAAGTTTTATTTATTTCCTCTAAATTCCCAGCGAACAAAAGAAAATGTTGCAAAATTTTAAAACTATGAGAAAATCGTTGCTTTATTATTTTCTTTTAATCACATCCTGAAATTTGAAAATTTCAGGGTGTGACACCACTACAGATTTTCACTACAGATTTTATGTTGCTGGGCCTAAATTGACCCATAGTCAAATTTGTTCTAAAAACAAATTTATTTTATTTCGGAACAATTTTTAATTGTTCTAGCAATACAAAAAATTTGTTCGGGAAATTTTTTTATTCTGGAACAAAAAGTAATTATTGGGCCTTGTGTGATGGTTTGACTGCCAGTAGACCGAGTGACTCCTAATATTTGCGGAAAACACATCTGCATAATTTTTGTGGGCCGTACCGTACTTGCATACTATTATCTTGGGCTGGGCTGGGCTGGCCTTCCCCCATCGTTTTCTTTTCTTTTCTCTTCTCTTTTGGAGAAAGGAAGAGAGAAGCCACGCGAAGCCAAGTTCAAGCGACGTCCCTCCGAGCGAGGAGATAATGGCGCCGCCGTCCCGGTTGCTGCTGCCGACGTTGCAGATTCTCCGGCACCGCTGCCACTTGTCCACTTGTCACACCCGGTTTTAAGGACAAAACCGAATGCATAGCTATATGTATGCCAGGATTAAGTTTCATACATATAGAGACATCATAAGTGAATAATCAGTACAGTATCACGAAAAAAAACTAAAACAATTAAAAGACTATCAGAGTTTACAGCTTATCCTGGAAACGGAGACTCCAAACTTCACAGGCAATCGACTGGGGGTTGCGTACGCCTAGAACTCAGCAACAACTTCAATAGACTCCACCATAACTTTCTCCTTCTGAGCAGCAGTAAGCAAGGGTGAGTACACTTATGGTTGGTACTCAGCAAGGCCACAAAAAATAACCAGAATGTGATTTAAATCCATCTTTAAGTTTATTAATCATGTGAGGGTTCAAGCCGCTCTTGACCGTGAGCACGGCTAACCGGTTAGTTTTAACTCTGCAGAGGTTGTACACTTTCACCACAATTCGCGTAAAAGTTCCGAAGAACTTTGAACCCAACCACGCAATGTGCTAGCTAGGCACAATACCACACTTCCGAGGTGTGATTGCATAGGGACGCTACGAGGCCTTTACAAAGAATCCCTATATGTATGTGTTGGTTCCTGCCGTGCGGTCCCTCAGAAGACGCAGCTTCCTTCACCCGCTCCACAACACAAACTCATAACCACCAAGCGGAACAACCCCAACACAACATACAGTTCATCTAATTACTCAGCCAAGACCAGAGCCCATTAGTATTATGGTTGTACTGTTTTCTTGGGTGGTTCTCCATGTTCCAATTAAATCATAGTACTCTTGTAAATAAAGTATAGATAGAAGTATGGTTAGGGTCACTTGCCTTTCTCCAACGAAAAGCTACTCTTACTGCTCTTCAGCTTTCGCTCACTTGTAATTCTTGATCTTCAATCTTCGAACAACGATCCTTCTACTCGGAACAATCATCGGGCAAACATACAAAGCAAACAACAAGATACCTCTAAGAACAATACACCAAAACAAAGAAAGGCTTTAAAAGAACGTACTAAAGGATAGGGCTCACTGCTATGGTTATGGGAGCGCAAGAAACGCGGAAAACGGAACTAAAACGGCGATTCTATGGGATAAACGATGCTTCAGGGATCTAGTCGCGATTAACTATAGAGTTAAGAGCTAACAGAAAAGATTTGTAAGACACAACAAAGTATGCTCATAGAGGATAAAAAGGTTACAAAGCTATTGCACACGTCACAAGGATCACGTGAGCGCAAGAATCGCT
The DNA here is from genome assembly GCF_016808335.1 of Panicum virgatum. Taxonomy (NCBI): domain Eukaryota; kingdom Viridiplantae; phylum Streptophyta; class Magnoliopsida; order Poales; family Poaceae; genus Panicum; species Panicum virgatum. The sequence goes on from NC_053143.1 coordinate 159,867, forward strand.
GAAAACGGAGTTGAAACGTGAAAGATATGGCTAAAACAAGATTCTAGGGACTTGTTTGCAATAGATTTAAACTTTCAGGGGCTAGCTCTAAAGAAACTAGGGACTAAAACGAGATTTAACCTAAGATACAGGGGCTAGCTTGCAAAACAACGCACTAAGGATGGTGGGTTCTATTTTGGAAAAGCTCAGGGTGTTTTCTGTAAAGATTTGGACTAAAACAGAAATAGTTTTGAACTGCGATGGACGGAGGGTTGACTTTTGAAAAACGGAGGGGTTTATTTGCAAAAATGACCACGGTTGAACGGTATTTGGTTTAGTTGACTCGGGTCATATTAGATCTGGGCCGCTGGATCTAAATCAGACGGCGGGAGTGGATTGGGGTGGGCTGGCGGCGGCGCAGAGCTAGAGCGGGCGGAGCGGAGCTCGCGGCGGCGCATGGCGGATGGCGGCGACGGCGAACAAGACCGAGCGGAGCAGAGCGAGAGAGAGAGGGAAGAAAAGACGGAGGAAGTTGCTCACCGGAGAAGAAGGAAATTGTCGGAGTCGAGGAAGAAGGCATGGGGTCAACGGCGAAATGGCGACGACTCACGAGAAGGAAGACACCACGACGAAGAGGACAACGAGCTGAGCACTGGGGTGGCGTCGGATTTCACCGGAGATGCACGGATGCGGAGGATGGTGGGATTATGGGGAAAAGATTATTTTAGGGATTTCCAAACAAGGAGCCTCCCTACGGGTAGTCTATATTTTTGTGTGGAGTTGCAATGAGAGGTTGGTTTAATATATAGAGAGAAAAGTCTCGCCATCCCACATCAACTAGCAATGTGGTACTAAACCTTCCTCCCATGCTAATGAGCTTTACGTCCCATGCTAATGAGCTTTACGTGCCTTTAGCCCATTAGGGAACACATGAATGGGCCCTTGAGGTCCATTAGGGATTTATGCACTTTTGATAGACTTAGCCCATTTAAAATTTCGGAATTAATTATTTTCGAAATTAAAATAATTCTAGAAAAATCTAGAATTCATATTTAAAGTCCGAAAAATATTCCAAATGGCCCGAAAATTCTAGGAAAAATCCTAGAAATATATTGGGACCTAACTAACTCAAATAAAATATTTGGAGCTCATAAGAAGATTTGGAAGAGCCTCTAAAAATTAGAGTTTGCTCTAGAGAAAATGGAAAAAGAATCCAGAAAATTCCGGAAAATTCCCGGGAAGAATTTTTTGATAATAGAACACGTTTGGAAAGGTTTTCACACTCAACAACACTATGCATGTGACATGAATGCATCACCAAAAGAACAACATCATTTAATTTGAAAAACAACCAATATTTATTTTCTTTTACACTAAATTTTCTGTGAAGAAAAATAAATGTTGAGAAAATTTTAAAATTTTGAGAAAATTATTATTTTTAATTTTAATCACATTCTGAAATTCAAAAATTTCAAGGTGTGACGCCGTCCAAGGCCGTGCTCTACGACGAGCATGGTGCCCCCGAGCAGGTGCTGAGGGTGGCGGATGCGCCGCCCGTCCATCTCGGGGACCGCGACGTCTGCGTCCGGATGCTGGCCGCCCCCATCAACCCCTCCGACATCAACCGCATCGAGGGCGTCTACCCCGTGAGGCCACCGCTCCCCGGCGCCGTCGGGGGGTACGAGGGGGTGGGCCAGGTCCACGCCCTCGGCCCCGCCGTCACCGCCCCGCTCTCCCCCGGCGATTGGGTCATACCGTCCCCGCCCTCTTTCGGTAATGCTTCGCTTGCTGTGAGTTCCAATCAGCAAGCCACTGAATTTAATTTGGCCGCCTGCCTGCAGGGACATGGCAGACCTACATCGTCAAGCACCAGAGTGTCTGGCACAAGGTCCGCAGCGATGTGCCCATGGAATACGCCGCCACCGCCACCGTCAACCCCTTGACCGCGCTCAGGATGCTCCAAGAATTTGTAAAACTCAATCCTGGTGCTCTTCTCACTCGCTTCATCCATGCTTGCTACTCCAAGCAAGCAGAATACTTACTCGTCATGGCCTTCAATCTCCACTCTCAGGTGATGCCATTGTCCAGAATGGTGCTACCAGCATTGTCGGCCAGTGCGTGATTCAGCTCGCCAAGCTACATGGAATTCACACAATCAACATTATAAGGGACAGGTAACTCGTCTTCTCAAAACATTAGATATCAGGGATTTTGTTGCTGTCTTGGCTTTCTACATGATTGTGGCAGTTTTCTCATGCTTGCCCTCTGAAATTATTAAGTAATCTGTACCTGTATTGATTTAGGCCGGGCTCAGAGGAAGCAAAAGATAAACTCAAACAACTTGGTGCGGATGAGGTGTTCATGGAATCTCAGCTAGACATGAAGAATGTCAAGAGCTTGCTGGTACTGCTTCACTACCTGCTTTATCAAATTACTGATCATCATTGACCTTGTCAGCTAATATAATATTTTGTTTACTTGCCAATTCTTCACAAAAGCCATGCATTGTCTGGTAAAAGTTGAAATTCTTTGCTTGAGACAACTGAGAAGGGACTTTTTGCTCAACTTAGGAAGGTTACAATCTGAGGTTGGCAAATACAGTTTAGATTAGTTCTACTAATGCAGTAATGAACCATGAACTCATTGTTTTTTTTTTCTGCTTGTGCTATTATTGCTTTATACTGGCATACAGCTTCCAGTTTGTTTATCTATAAGAAGTAAGCTTTTTTCAAGTGAACCAATCCATTATCTATTTAACGTTTTATTTTGTGTCATGTTAGGGTGCTTTACCAGAACCTGCATTGGGATTTAACTGCGTTGGAGGAAATGCCGCTTCTCTGCTACTCAAGTTTCTGAGGTAGTGAGGTTGCGTGTTGAATTTGACAAAGTTAGAATGTTTATTTCATGCATAACCATAACCCTTGTTCTTTAGGCAAGGAGGCACCATGGTGACTTATGGTGGAATGTCCAAGCGACCTGTCACTGTTCCTACTTCATATTTCATTTTTAAGGTCAGTACACCAGACCCTGCTTGTGAAATTGTGCTTCCCAGTTTTGCACTATATGATACCGTTATGCCATCTTAAATTTTTTAATGCTAATAGTAAAGCGCCTAGAGTTCATGCAAGCAATGTTTCTGCATCAAAATTGTCACATTTGGATTATGCCCCTATCTCTCATTAGATGAGAATGAAAAGAAACTAGTACTGAATTTTTAGCATGCTAAGACAATGAAACTATTTGATAGATGATTTCCTCCAGGATAGTTGTATTGATTTCCCATTGGTTATATGTAAGCCGCTAAGTTACTTAACATTGTGCAACACTTTGAAAGGATATTTCCCTGCGAGGGTTCTGGCTACAGAGGTGGATGAACTCAGATAAGGCAGAGGATTGCAGAACAATGATAGACTACCTCTTGGGCCTGGTGCACGAAGGCAAACTCAAATATGAGTATGCGATGTGATGTCATTCTACTCTTATTGGATTGCAGTTGATCTTTTTGGCATGCTCTCTCATCTGGAGGATATTGTTGTATGAGGCATGAAGACAGAAATGATGGATCACATTAATTTGCATGCAGGATGGAGCTGATTCCGTTCGGTGAGTTCAGCTTGGCTCTGGAGAAGGCCCTGGGAAAAACATGGAAGCCAGCCAAAGCAAGTTATGAGGTTCTGAGATGAAAGATAAGAGGGGCTATAGGGATTATCAAAGTATCCCTCCCATTGATGTGTACATTCTTACAGTTGGTTATGTCAAATGTTTGGCAGAGCGACTTGGGAGTTTTGTGAAGGAAAAAAGGCCGCGCAGTCTTGATGCTAGATTCCTGTCCGAGCGAGTTCATCGATCTTTCATTGCAATGAACTAATGAAGGGGCTAAGTGAGTGAATTACCACGAGATAGCAGTTGTACACATGGGTTGTGCGTTAAGTATTTTTGTTTCTGGAATACGCTATCTGCGTCATTAGTTTGTTTAGGCGGATGGTTAATACGAATTTAATAGAGATTTGTTTCTAATAGTATATCAATCGTTTTTGTGAAACACATAGTTTGGATAGTGAGGAGAACTAGTTGTTCCCCTATTTGCTAAGGAATCAAGCAGAAGCTCTAGGTGTATGGGCCATTATAGTAGTAATAATATGAAATAAAAATGTTCAGTGTCTAAATCTGCTAAATACTCTCTGTATACATCAGGTAAAAAGTGTCGGTGTCCCGACCTGGGGGCCTGGATCCCAACTAATAAATATTGCGTGTTTCCTCGTCTCAGATGATGATGCAAGAGGCAATCACAAGAACGCACGGTTTATTCTGGTTCCGGCCGCGGGGCCGTACATCCAGCAAAGGGGGTGTGCGAGGGCACTGTATTATCTTACACCCGGAGTGCTTGTAGTAGGGGATACAAGCGAGGTGAGAGAGGGAGGGAAGCTCCCAAGTCTCTGCTAGGAGTGGAGTCGGTTGAGATGAGTGCTCGGTAGTGCTGAAAGTTCTCTTGGGAGATAGAAACCAGAGAGAGAGACTAATTAGCCAGCAGCCTAGAGTCCAGTTAGAGCCCAGAGAGGCTTAAAGGGTGTCCGCCTCCTCCTTTTATAGTCACAAGGAGGGGGCGGCGTACACGAGTGTAGGGGCGCGGAAGTCGTCGTTTTCCCCCGAATCGCGGGTACAGTGGTCGAACACTGTAGGAAGTACATTGTGAGAAGGCGGCGCGCGTCGCAGTCGTCCTGGACATTGTCCTTGGTCCTGTGAAGATCGCGCCGGTCATCCTGCAATGTCCCGCAGGCGGCGTGGTGGTGGTGTGTAGTGGGCCCTGTGGACTAGCGGTAGTAATGGCGCGTGACGGTCCCGGACCCCATGGTGGGAGTGCGGGCGTGCACACTAGAAGGTCCGGGGGACACGTGGAAGTCCCGGACCCCTTCCCCAGTGGGAGGCGAGTCCGGATGGTCGGCGTCGGTAGAACAGTGATGGGAGCAGTGCCGAGCCCATCTTGTTCCGCGTGCAGGTCCCAAGGCACTGCTACAGCATCCGGGATGGCGGAATGGTGACCGGAGTCAGCGGATGGGGACCCCGGTCACATCCACTGTGGGAGTGGCAGTCTGACGCCGCCCGTCCTTTGAGCCGTGGCGGAGTGGCTGGCCTTTAATGCCTTCGTACGGCGGTCGGTTGGGCGGCGGGGCCGTTTGTCCCTTGTGCCGAGAGACGGCCTCGAGCGAGGCAGAGATAAGTCACCTGCTCGAGGGCGGATCCGCTACCCTCGACCGAGGCGGAGATAAGTCACCTGCTCGAGGGCGGATCCGCTACCCTCGAGCGAGGCGGAGATAAGTCACCTGCTCGAGGGCGGATCCGCTACCCTCGAGCGAGGCGGAGATAAGTCACCTGCTCGAGGGCGGATCCGCTACCCTCGAGCGAGGCGGAGATAAGTCACCTGCTCGAGGGCAGATCCGCTACCCTCGAGCGAGGTGGAGGTGAGTCACCTGCTCGAGGGCAGATCCGCTACCCTCGAGCGAGGCGGAGGTTGTCCGGCGGGCCCGAGAGGGACCCTCGAGCAAGGCAGAGATCGTTCCGCGGGTTCGAGGGGGATGCGAATGGGCCGCACGCTGGGCTTCTTTGAGTCCCTTCCTTTCTTCCGAATGGGAGGCAGGTCGTGGGCCTTTGTGGGCCCAGTTATTTTAACAGGTGTTCTGTGTTTTTGGAGCGATCTTAGTACCCCGATTAGGGTGTCCCTAATTGTGATACCCGACAGTAGCCCCCGAGGCTTTGGTTGAATCAGTGGGTTCGACCAAAGGGTAATTCGGGGATTTCCCTTTTGACGTGATCAGTCAATGTCGCGCACCCGCCAGACGCGCCTGAGCGCCAGCCCGGCGGATGTGACAACTCACCGGTCGGGGTGGTACGCCCGTGGGAGGAGTGCTTCGAGGCGCGCGCCTCTTTGTTTGTTTGTTTGTTTGTTTGAAGGACAAGACGTGTCCGCGCGCTGAGGGGGGCCAGGGTGATGGTAGCGCCCGCTGCTGGTGCTCCCATTGCGCTGTCCCGCACGTAGGGCCTTGGCCCCGGCGTTCCTGGTCGCTTTACGGTGCGCCGTTCGAGGGCATCCGGCCAGTGCCGATGCTGCACCGCTTAGCGTCCAGGGGATCAGCTCCGCTTTATTTTGCTTGGTCATGTCTCGGCGCGGGGACCGAGGACATCCTTTGCTCGTGGAGCGCCGCTTCGTCACGGGCGATACAAGCCTCTGCTCTTTGACAAGCTTGAAGCTTTGTGCCCGGTGCAGCTATAAATAGGGGTCGCGGGGTTCCCCTTCTTCTCCAGCCTCCCAACTCTTTCTTCCAGCATTGCCTAAATCTTGTAATGTTTCCTTTGCCTTTTTGTGACCGGCCCCCAGATGGGGTGGCCTGGCTTTTTTAGGCTTTTGGCGCTAGAAGAATGCTTGCGAGCGGTAGGGGAAGACCGGAGTGGGCGTGCGCTCCATCCCCCAGGCTCAGTGGGATCAGCAGAAGAGCATTGGGCCCGTGGGGTCATGCTTTTGTGATGTCCCCTAGCCTGAAGGGGGATGGAGACGCCTGACTGGGGCGCTGGCGCCAGGTCCGGCGGCTGTTTTTCGCATCATCCCCCCCCCCCGGCGACAAGGTTGCTCTCGGGGAGATGGTGCGGAGGGCGCTGTCCGCCAGCTCGACCCTCCGCGTGGTCTTCGGTGGAGGAGACGCTAGAAGAAGGCTTGCGAGGAGAGCATCCCGCTGGACCCGTGAGGTCTGGGGGCCGCTTCTCGCATCCCTAGCAGCCTCGTTGTTGCGTCAGCTAGGGGCTTGGTGCCTTTCTTCGTCGCGTGCTCCTCCCCAAGACAGGGAAAATTGCCACGTAGGTGGCAACGTGTTTGTATCTTTCGACGGCTTCGCGCCGGTGACCCTTTGTAATCTCTATTTGCATTGAGCAATAAAGTTCCCTTCCTCCTCTGCGGGGAGGATCACTGAGGGTATAGGGGTGTACATAGAGTCACGACCCTCGAATATGTGTGAAGTCACCTTCGCGGGGGCGCGTCAGCGCACCCGCGGGTGTAGCCCCCGAGGCCTTGGAGGAGAGTTTGTGCTCGTCCAAGGGCTATAAACGTTGTCCCGCTGGGTAGCTTTACCGGGATGGCCGTCCATCGTCTTTTTCAGCCGGCATCGGCACTTTTTCAGCCGGCATCGGCACTCTCAGTGCTGGTACAGCGACCCGGCATTCAGCTTAGCCGTTAGGGGAACGTACGCTAATAGCGGTGGGTTCGGTTTACACGTGGAGCTTCATAAGTGACGGTTGTCGATTTATTCGAGGGTGTGGTTTTGAACCATGGTGTGCGAGGAGCCCCCGAGCCTAGGCCCGTGTGAAGGCGTTCAGGGGAAACCCTCGACTTCTACTATGACCCTCGTCGCCCTTCTGCAGGGAGGAGGGGTGAAGCGCACCATGCTACCCATGCCCGGGCCGCGAGCTATGGCTGCTTCAGTGAGCTATTAGCGTGTTGTTCAAGCGGACGTCCGTGCCCCGTTCGATAGGGGTCGGCTCGTGGTCCATAGAGACGTCCTATAAAGCACTCGCGAGGGTTCGTTAGGCGGGGCTCGGACCCATTCAATAGGGTCCGAGGGCTCGATGCTCTCCCTCGATGGGATCCCCCTTCTAGGCACCCTCGACTGGCCTTGAACACTGCGTAGGATGTCTCGAACTCCGCGTTCGAGGGTAGCTTGTACGGCACATCCCTACAGTCCCTGACTCTGGTGATCTGGGGCGCCTGTCGAACCCCCTGAAGGGCCAGGCTTCGACCCCCTGATCAGTAAGGCCTCGAAATGTGATTCCTTCGAGGGTGAAGAGACCCTATGAAGGAATATTCCGTCATGATCTGAAAACGTCGCAGAGCCGTGAGCCACATGCGTGCGGGTCTTCCGCCGGTAGCGGGCAACGTGGGCGCGCCTTTTCAGGCGTCCGCCTCGGGCAGACGAAGCGGCGTGGGCGGCGGCTGACGGATGGGATAGCACAACAGTCGCGCCGCGCCCGCCGGTTATCGTGACGCATTTATTGTTGCGTGCGCGCGTGGGAGACTCCGCGGTCGTGGGGCCCATCCGTCAGCGATAGCAAAATTTACCTCATTCAATGCGGTAGATTTGGGACATGGCTGCGGATGCGCCCGTCATGGTGAATAAATATGAAGAGAAAGGGGAGGTTCCGGATTCACCTGGCCATTTGCCTTCATTCTGCTTCGCCTTCTCCGCCTCCCCTGCATCCTGAGCCCGCAGCCAAGAGCGGAAGGAAGAAGAGAAAGGAGAAAGAGAGAGAGAGAGAGAGAGAGAGAGATAGAGAGAGAGAAGGGAGAAAAAAACACCTTAGCCATCCAGAGCTTTCGCTCCCACATTCCCCTTCGAATTGAAGACATGTCGGACATCCAGGAGCCCTTGCCGTGGGGGAAGTCCTCCGCCACCGTGGCGGTCCTGGAGCAGCTGGTCGCCGACCGGCTGCTGTCACGGAACCCAGACTTGGGGGCGCCGGCATGTATTTCCCCGCACCCGGACGAGACCGAGCCGAAGCCCCCGCAAGGCTACGTCGTGAGCTTCGTGCGCCTCCATGAGCGAGGCTTCGGCGTTCCCGTCAGCAGGTTCATGCGGGCCTTATGCGACTACTACGAGGTGGAGCTGCACAATTTCAGCCCCAATTCCATCTCGCAGGCGGCGGTCTTCGTCGCCGTCTGCGAGGGGTACCTCGGCATCGAGGCCCACTGGGACCTCTGGGTCCATCTGTTCCGCGGCGAACTCTTCGTCGAGAACGGGGCACGGACGTCCGCCCGACCCGGAGGAACCTTTACATCTCGAGCAAGATGACGACGAACAACGCCGGGTGGAGCCGAGGGTGGTTCTACCTTCGGAACCACAAGGACGCGCTTCCGGCGTTCACTAACAAAGTTCTCCGGGAGCGACCGCCGAAGTGGAACTGGGGGGTGTCGCCCCCAGCGCAACAGGCCAAGCTCGAGGGCCTCACCGACGCGCTAGTACGTCTGGCGAAGAAGGGGCTGACGGCAGCGGCCGTCATCGTGAACTTCCACCGGCAGAGGGTTATCCCTCTCATGGAAAGGGCCCTGCCGATTTTCGAGCTCACCCCCGGGAGCAAGGTTGGCTCGAGGACGTCGAGCAAGCTTCTCTCCCACACCAACGCCGCCCGGAGGGCGAAGTACGCGGTGGCAGAGTTCCCCCAAAATCCTGCAGATCTTTGGAGGATCAAGATGCGCCCCGAGCCGGGGTATAGTTCCCTGGTAAGTTTTGGCTTCGAACTCGTCGTGCGTCGTGTAGTTCCCCTTTCCTGACCCTATCTCCGGTGTGTTTTACAGGAGTTGAGGTGCGGCACCTCAAGGCCCCCGGTCCCAGAACAGTGCCTGATCAATCGCCTCCACGCGGAGAAGATGAAGGGGCGGAAGGACGCGGCGAAGACAAAGGCCGAGAGGAAAAGGAAGAGGAAGGCGAGGCACGACAAGGCGTGCAAGCTCGCTCGCGCGGAGGGGAAGCCGCAACCCGCCACACCCGAGTCCTCGGAGGAGGACGAGGAGGAGGCCTCGGACGCCGAGGACCACGCTCCGAGGAGGGACGGGGAGGGCGCGAGCCCCCCACCGTTCTACCTGTGGGACGAAGAAGAGGGAGCGACCGTGGCGCCAGAGGAGCCGGAGGCCGTAACAGGATCATCGGCGAATCCCTCCCTCGAGGGTGCGGCGCGGGAGTCATCCCCGCCGGCGGCCGTCGAGGAGACGCCCGCGCCCCAGGTGCTGATCCGTGGCGACGAGGCTGCGGCGGGAGAGGAGTCGTCCGTGCTGGCAGCCTCGAGCCACTGGGCCGACACGAGGGGGGCGCCTTCGGGGCAGTCTTCGAGGGATAGCTCGATGCCCCGGGCTCGAAGGAGCGCCACGAGGAAGCGGAGCATGAGTGCTCGATCTGGGTAAGTATTTTGGATTTCATTTTTTGTTACGTATTTGGTGGATTTCTCGATCCTGCTCAACTTGCGTCTCTTGATTTCCAGCCCCGGGGCCGTTCCCAAGGATGCAGTGCGGCTTGCCCCGGCCAAGGCTCTCAAGACTGGGGCACGCAGCACTCCGCACACGGCGCCGCAGCCCCAGCCCGCCGTGGATCTCGAGGCGGCGGCAGCTAGGCTACGGGAGGCCATGGCGCGAGGGGCCCAGGCGGCGCAGCAAGCTCGGGCACAGGAGGAGGAGGGTGACGCCGGCCAGAGCGACGCCGGCCATTGTGGTGCCGAAGCGGCTGCTCAGTCGGCCGATGCCGGCGAAGAGGCCGGCCAGGGCAGTGTCGGTAGCGCTGCCCAGGTGGCCATCGAATTGAGGCCGGTCAGGGCGACACGGACAGCGCCGCCCGACCAGATACGGAAGGTGAGACCGGTGGGGGCGCGCAGGAGCGCCTGCCGACCGTGTGGAGGAGACCCTCATCTTCGAGCCCTCGAGGGCCGAGGACGGGGGCGTCACGGAGGAGGGTATGGCGCAAGAGGCGCCGGCGGTGGAAGGAGCCCCTGCGCCGGGGCCCGCGGAGGCCCTGGACGAGGGTACCGTTGCGGTAGTGCCTCAGCCAACAGCGCAAGGGGGTGTGACAGCGGCGGTGGAGCTGCCGGACAGCAGCGAGGAGTACGGGGATTCGATGGACATCGACCTCGCTGCTGCGGCAAGCGCTGCCGCACACATTGCCGAGTTCGCGTCGGCCAGCGCGGGCGTGCTCGAAGCGGGGGCGTCCGAGGGGAGCCACCTCCGGGCGATCGTCCCGTCCGGGGTCCCCTCGGAGTTCCTCCGCAAGGAGCAGGAGCAGGAGGCCTGGGACAAGCAGATGGGCGTCGGTCGCGAGATCTTGCAGGCCCTCGACCGCGCCTATCAGCTCCATCAGAATGAGGATTACCAGGTCAGCCAGGTAAGTATTTCCCCCCAGAAATTGCTCGGATTCGGTTTTAGCTTTTACGCGTCTTCACCCACGCCCTCCCCCTTTGCAGCAGCTGAGGGAAATCTCGCGCGAAAAGAGCGTCGAGATGAACCGGCTGTAGTCCCAGCTGAGCCAGCTCGGGCAGCACAACGCCGAGCTGGTACTCAAGAACATTGACGCCAACGCGAAGATGGCGGATCTGGGAGCGCGTCAGCAGGCACTGGAGGAGGAGCTGGCGCGGGTTGCTGGTGAGCGGGACGTCCAGAGGGCGGCAGCGGAGGAGAAGGCCCAGGAGGCCGAGGCACAAGCTACCGAGCTGCAGCGCCTTCGGACGGCGTTCGAGGAGAGGGCTCGCGAGGCGGAGGTGCAGAGCACTGAGCTGCAGCGCCTCAGCACGACGCTCGAGCAGCAGAAGGCCGAGCTCCTCCATAAAGAGGTGGCCGTGGTCGCGCTCACCGGGACCCTCCGGGAAAAGGGCGAGGCCCTCGAGGGGAAGGAGGTAGCCCTCCAGAACATGGGGGCCGCCCTTAGAGAAAAGGAAGCCTCCTTGTCCTCGCTCGAAGAGGCCGCCCGTACCCAGAGGGAGGAAGCACAGAAGAACATGACGGGTGAGTACCTTCGATTTTTCGTCGATTTGCTTTCTTTCGTGGCTAATGTCGATTTCCTTTGCTCAAAGCTGAGGCAAAAGGTGGCGGACGAGACCGCGGCGAAGGAAGCGGTCCACACCGCGCTCACGGCGGCACAGATGGAGTTTGCTGAGCTGGAGCAGACCGCCGTGAGCGTGTGTCAAGAGCTCGAGGGGGAGGGTGCCGTCTCGAGTAGTTCGGTGATCAGCCGCCTGCGCGCGCTGGGCAGTCGGATTGCCGAACATGCCAAGAGCACCTTCCGCCTCGGTGTCCTGCGGGCTCTCGCCGTGGCCTCGATGCATTACCTCATGGATCTCCAGAGGGTGTCGTCGGGGTACGTCGTTCCCGATGATGCGGATGCGGACGCCGCGTCGGTCATTATGGATGAAGCCGATGCAGCCGCGGAGGAGTTCGCCACCGTCCTTGCCGAGATGCTAGAAGCAGACATCCCTCCCATTGCCGAATTCGACGCCCCTGAAGACCCGCAAGGGGGGGGGATGGTAGCCTGTAGGAAAGTTGGGGCTCGAAGCCCATTGTAAACAGATTATTGTTTATATCATAGTCGCGCTTTGTAATCGCATTCTATGAATATAAAAGATTTTGTTTCGTAATTTGAATGTGTGGCCCGTCGAGGCCTTGCGTGTTCGAGCCTGTGTTCCTTTACTTTATTCCCGTGTTCTTGTATGTGACTTGGACGAACGTCTGCGAGGGGGTTCGCGTTCATAAGCAACGTAGGCGTAGGGTGGTGAGGGGGGTGCCGTATCCCGGAGGCGTAGGCGGCCCCACGACTCGGCCGGCCCTGTACCGTAGTTGCTTATGCCTCGCGTCTGTTTTTTCCAAGGATACGAGAAACTTAGGGTCGAGACGGAAATATTTCGAAAAACATTGGCGACTTTTTGGGGACGTTCGGGGGTTCCCCCCGTAGTAGCCCCCGAGGGAGGCTCGGGTTTGCCGAGGGTAAAGCCGAGCGTACCTCAGAGTTAGCACGCATCCTAGCCTTCGAGGGCCCGGATGGTTCCCAAAAATAAACCAGTAAAGCGTACTTTATTACTTCGGGAAATTGAAAATGCGAGTACGAGCAAATGTACAAAAAACTTGAAGTTCTAGGGATAGAAGCGACGTAGCTGTTGTATATTCCAAGCGTTGGTGAGGACTTCGCCTTTTTCGTTTGCCAGCTTGTAAGTGCCGGGCTTGAGCACCTCGGCGATTATGTACGGTCCTTCCCATGGTGGTGAGAGCTTGTGGCGGCCCCTGTTGTCCTGTCGAAGCCTCAGCACCAAGTCCCCTTCGTTGAGGTCTCGGCGCCGGACCCTCTGCGCCTGATACCTTCGCAAGGATTGCTGGTAGCGCGCAGAGTGTAGGAGTGCCACATCTCGAGCCTCTTCCACTTGATCCAGCGAGTCTTCGCGAGCTCGCTGGTTTTGTTGCTCTTTGTATGCCTTGAGCCTTGGCGACCCGTACTCCAAGTCAGTAGGGAGAATGGCCTCAGCGCCATAAACGAGGAAGAACGGGGAAAAGCTCGTGGCTCTGCTCGGGGTCGTCCTTAGGCTCCAAATGACCGAGGGTAGCTCTGTGAGCAACCTCCAGCCGAACTTGTTCAGCTTGTTGAAGATCCTTAGCTTTAGTCCTTGGAGGATCATGCCATTGGCACGCTCCACTTGCCCGTTCGTCTGTGGGTGTGCCACAGCCGACCAGTCCACACGTATGTGGAAGCTGTCGCAGAACGCCAAGAATTTCTTGCCTGTGAACTGGGTGCCGTTGTCGGTGATGATCGAGTTCGGGACCCCGAACCTGAACACGATGTCGGTGAAGAATAGAACTGCTTGCTCGGATTTGATCTTGCCGATGGGTCGAGCCTCGATCCACTTGCAGAATTTGTCGACCGCCACCAGCAAGTGGGTGAAGCCCCCGGGCGCCTTCTTCAGCGGGCCGACGAGGTCTAGTCCCCACACGGCGAATGGCCATGTGATGGGGATGGTCTGCAGAGCATGGGCCGGGAGGTGTATTTTTTGAGCATAGAACTGGTAACCCTCGCAGGTTCGCACGACGTCGGTGGCGTCGGCGACCGCGGTGGGCCAGTAGAAACCTTGCCGAAACGCGTTACCCACGAGGGTGCGCGGCGCGGCGTGATGGCCGCAGATGCCAGCATGGATGTCGCGGATCAGCTCCTGGCCCTCGGGGATGGGAATGCATCGCTGCAGGACACCCGAGGAGCTGCACTTGTGTAGCTCGTTGTCAATCAGAACGAAGGACTTGGCCCGCCTGGCGAGGCGCCGCGCCTGAGCACGGTTCGAGAGTAGGTCCCCTCGAATCATCCAGTCTAGATACTGGACGCGCCAGTCTCGCGAAGCGGGGGCCTCGTCGACTTCCATTGCTTCGGCCTCATCCGCGGAGGTGGTCTCGAAGTCAATGTCCATGGGCTCGACCTCGTCCGCCGGAGAGTTCCCGCCGGAGGGCCCAGCAGACGAGGGGCCTGACTCCGTCGGGTTCGTGAACTCGACGGAGGGATTAATGATGTCTTGAGCGAAGATATTTGGGGGGATGGTAGTCCGCCCCGACGCGATCTTCGCTAGTTCGTCGGCGTCCTCGTTGTACTTATGTGGGACATGATTGAGCTCTAGGCCATCGAATTTGTCTTCGAGGCGGCGCACTGCATTGCAGTACGCCTCCATCTTCGGGTCGCGACAGCTAGACTCCTTCATTACTTGGTCGACGACAAGCTAAGAGTCACCGCGTACGTCGAGGCGTTTGACGCCGAGCTCGATGGCGATGCGAAGGACACTGAGAAGGGCCTCGTACTCCGCCATGTTGTTAGAGGCGGGGAAATGCAAACGTATCACGTACCGCATGTGTTCTCCGAGGGGTGAGATGAAGAGTAGGCCGGCTCCAGCGCCGGTTTTCGTCACCGACCCATCGAAGTACACTGTCCAGCATTCGCCCTGGATTTGCGATGGAGGTAGCTGAGTGTCCGTCCACTCAGCCACGAAGTCGGCCAAGATTTGGGACTTGATCGCCTTGCGGGGGGCGTAGGTGAGTGTTTCTCCCATCAGCTCCACAGACCATTTGGCAATTCTACCCTCGGCTTCCCGGTTGCGGGCTATCTCTCCCAAGGGGAAAGATGAGACCACGGTGATGGGGTGAGCCTCGAAGTAGTGGCGCAGCTTGCGCCGAGCCAAAACCACTGCGTAGAGCAGCTTTTGAATCTGCGGATAGCGTGTCTTAGTTTCAGACAACACCTCGCTAATGTAGTACACCGGCCGCTGGACGGGCAATGCATGGCCCTCCTCTTGTCTTTCGACCACGATCACCGCGCTGACCACTTGGGTCGTCGCGACTACATACAGGTAGAGGGGCTCGCCGTCCGTGGGTGGTGTGAGAATGGGAGCGCGAGTGAGCGATGCCTTCAGCCTTTCGAGGGCTTCTTGAGCTTCGGGGGTCCATGCGTAGTGCTCGGTTTTCCTCAAGAGTCGATACAGGGGTAAGCCTTTCTCGCCGAGACGCGAGATGAACCGACTAAGGGACGCTAGGCATCCGATGACCCTCTATACCCCCTTTAGGTCTCGGATCGGTCCCATCCGAGTGATGGCCGAGACTTTGTTAGGGTTGGGTTCGATGCCCCGCTGGGAGACGATGAAGCCCAAGAGCATGCCTCGAGGCACCCCGAACATGCACTTCTCGGGGTTAAGTTTTACCCCTTTGGCTCGTAGGCAATCGAATGCGATCCTGAGATCAGCAACCAGGTCGTCCGTCTTCCTGAATTTCACAACGATGTCATCGACGTATGCCTCTACGCTGCGCCCTAGATGGTCTCCGAAAATGTGGAGCATACACCTCTGGTATGTGGCTCCGGCGTTTCTGAGGCCAAAGGGCATCGTGACGTAGCAGTACATGCCGAAGGTTGTGATAAAAGAAGTCGCGAGCTGGTCAGACTCTTTCATCTTGATTTGGTGGTAACCGGAATAAGCTTCAAGAAAGGATAAGAGTTCGCATCCCGCGGTAGTGTCTACAATCTGATCGATTCGTGGCAAAGGAAAGGGAACCTTCGAACATGTCTTATTTAAACTAGTGTAGTCTACACACATCCTCCAGTTTTCACTCTTTTTCTTCACTAATACTGGATTAGCTAGCCACTCGGGATGGAATATCTCTTTGATGAATCCGGCCTCCAGAAGTTTCTGCAACTCCTCGCCGATCGCCCGGCGCTTGAGCTCGTCGAAGCGTCTTAGGCGCTGCTTCACCGGCTTGGAGTTGGGTCGGACATCAAGAGAGTGCTCGGCGACCTCCCTCGGTATGCCAGGCATGTCCGAGGGGCCCCACGCAAAGATATCTGCGTTGGCGCGGAGGAAATCGACGAGCACCACTTCCTATTTGTCGTCGAGGGTGGCGCTGACCTGCAACGCCTTGTCGTCGGAGTGGCTCGAGTCGAGGGGCACCTTCTTGATACCCTCGGCGGGTTCGAAGCTCCCGGCATGTCGGTGCGTGGAGTCCAAGGCCTCGCTCGCCATTTTGTCGAGGGTGGCTGCGAGGGCCTCGTCCTCCGCTTGAGCTTCCGTGCGCTCAACCCACTCGACGTCGCACTCGTAGGCGTGCTCGAACGAAGAGCCGATGGTGATGACGCCCTTCGGACCCGGCATTTTGAGCTTGAGGTAGGTGTAGTTGGGGACGGCCATAAACTTGGCGTAGCAAGGACGACCAAGGATGGCATGATAGGACCCTCGAAATCCCACCACCTCGAAAGTGAGTACCTCCTTGCGGAAGTTGGTTGCTGTGCCGAAGCACACAGGCAGATCGATCTGGCCGAGGGATTGGACCCGCTTCCCTGGCGCGACGCCATGGAATGGTGACTTGCTGGGGCGGAGCTTGTCCAGCCCGATCCCCATGAGCTCCAAGGTAGGGGCGTACATGATGTTGAGGCAGCTGACTCCGTCCATGAGCACCTTGGAGAAGCGAGTGTTGCCGATGATGGGGTCGACAACGAGCGGATACCGTCCCGGATGCGGGACGTAGTCGGGGTGGTCCTCGCGGCCAAAGGCGATGGTATCCTTCGACCAGTCGAGGTAGGATGGCGTGGCTTTGGTGACGGAAAAGACTTCGCGGCGCTCACGCTTGCGCTGCCGAGAAGTCATATTCGTCATTGCTCCTCCAAAGATGAAGAAGGCGTTCTCCACTGGGGGGAACTCGTCATCTCCACCTTTGTCGCCCGCGTCCTTCTTCTTGTCTTCGTCGCGATGCGCGATGCGGTTGTAATACTTCTTGAGCATTTCACACTGCTCGAGGGTATGGTTGACCGGGCCCTTGTGGTAAGGGCACGGCTTCTTGAGCATGTCATCGAATTGGCCACCACCACCTCGTGGGGGGCCTCGAGGCCCTTTGCGGTCTGGGGCGGCAGCGAAGGCCTCCTCGGAGTCCTCTGCCCGCCCCGGCTCACGCTGGTTTGGTGGGACCGGCTTCTTTCCCTTCCTCCCCCGCTTCTGTTTCTTGGCGGGGGCGTTGGGCTTGGCGTTGCTGCCCTCCGCGGGCGCATCGTCCTTGCGCTTGCTCGATTTGTCGTCGAAGATGGCGCCAACGGCCTCCTCACCGGCAGCGTAGTTGGTGGCAGCGTCGAACAGCTCATTAGTGTTGACGGGTCGGCTTCTCGCGAGCTCATGCACCAGGTTCCTGCAGGTCGTACCCTCGAGGAAAGCGTTGATGACCTCGACGTGGGTGACACTAGGGAGCTCGGTGCACTGCTTGGAGAAGCGTAGCACGTAGTCACGCAGGGACTCGCGGGGCTTCTGGCGACACCCTTTGAGATCCCAGGAGTTCCCAGGGCGCACGTACGTGCCCTGGAAATTGCCCACGAAGATATGGACCAAGTCGGCCCAGTTGTGGATCTGATCCGCAGGCAGGTGCTCGAGCCACGTTCGTGTGGCGTCGGCAAGATGAAGAGGGAGGTTGCGGATGATGACCGCGTCCTCCGTCGCACCGCCTAGCTGGCACGCTAGGCGGTAGTCATTGAGCCAGACTGCAGGATCAGTCTCGCCCGAGTATTTGACGAGGGTGTTGGGTTGTCGAAAGCGCGGGGAAAAGATGCTGTTCGAATCTCCCGGCTGAACACCCGGGTGCCCGGAGGCTCCGGTGACTCACCCCTGTCGTGCTCAGGGTCGAAGCGTCCACCCCGTCGAGGGGTGTACCTCCTGCCGTCGATGACGTTGCGGGCGTCGCCGTCACCAGCGTGCCCGCGAGTATCACAGGTTCGCTCCCTTACGGGAACTCTTCCGATGCACTCGTGCACCGAGGGTGCCCTCGCGCCGGGCGCTACGGCTGCCTTGCCCTTCCCCGCTGGGGGTGTGTGCACAGAAACCTTGCGGTCCTGATGCGCAGTCCCATCACGCTGCTCTGGGGTCTTCGAGCGCATACGAGACGCAGAACTCTCGGCCTGCTGCACGACAGCTTGCTCGATGAGCTCCTGTGCCTCGCGGCGCAGGTTGTGGCCCGAAGGTGTCGATGGCTCGGGCATAGCTTGGAGTAGGTAAGCCACAGCGACGAGCTTCTCGCTCGCCGTCTTCAGTTCCGGGGATTTGTCGACGTTGTCGTCGGCCAGGATGCGCTCCCGGGCAACACGTCCCGCCGCCTGGGTGTGTGCACCACGCACGGTACGCTGCTGCTCGAGTGCGGCGCGTAACTCCTGGGTTTGTTGACGCTGCTCGTCGAGCTTGGCTTGAAGCTCGTTGAGCTGCGCCAGTTGAGCTTGTCACGCCGCTGAGCTTGACGGGGAAGGGGCTGCAGGCGGGACCACCGGTTGCTTTGCTCGCACGTCCGCCCTGGCGTCCTCATCGTTGGCTGGAGCATTGTCGTCTTGCTCGTCCGCGAGGTCCGCCATGAAGCATTCCCTGGAAGGATCGAAATCCCCCTCGCTGGAGTCTTCGGAGCAGGGGAGGCAATAAGCCGTCGCCAGCTGGAACGTGCGGAGAGCGTCGGGGTCGCGGACCCCGGAGTAGTCCTCGGCCTCCTCGGCTACGAAGTTGTTCATGAAGAAGTCGATGTCGTCGGCGATCGAGCTCGCCGTCTCGGGGTAGGATTCGTCAGGGGACGACGCGATGGGGCTGCGAATCGACCGAAGATGATGACCCGGCAGATCCTCATGCTCGATGAAGCTAGCGCTGGTTAACGAGGCGTGGGCGGCAGCGTTGCGCATCCCGAAGGGGAAGGGCGATGCCGAAGTCAAGCCCCCCCTGGGAGGCACTAGTGCCGCAGCAGGTGACGATGTCGGCGCAGATGACGCCGAGGCACGTGATGACGAGGCGGTGGCCCCGCTAGTTGTGATGCTGAGCAGCGACATGCCAGCCTCGACCCACGTGGGCGAGTTGTGGCGTGCTGCGCGACGCCGCTCCGCCCGTGCCTATCGCGAACGTTGGCCCGAGCACCTGTTGCGTCGGGCTGGTGAAGTCGGGGTGACGGGGTTGCGTCCGGGCGAGAGGAGCTGCATGAGGTAACCGTTGCCGGTTGCCCTGAACTCGAGACTCCCGAACGAGATCACGCGTCCCGCTGGGAACGGATCCGAAACACCCATAGGGTATGGGTTGGATTTGCCCGCCATCCCTGCAGATCAAATGGAAAAACGAGAGAAAAAAGTCACGCAGCTTCCCCTACCTGGCGCGCCAACTGTCGGTGTCCCGACCTGGGGGCCTGGATCCCAACTAGTAAATGCTGCGTGTTTCCTCGTCCCAGATGATGATGCAAGAGGCAATCACAGTAACGCACGGTTTATTCTGGTTCCGGCCGCGGGGCCGTACATCCAGCAAAGGGGGTGTGCGAGGGCACTGTATTATCTTGCACCCGGAGTGCTTGTAGTAGGGGATACAAGCGAGGCGAGAGAGGGAGGGAAGCTCCCAAGTCTCTGCTAGGAGTGGAGTCGGTTGAGATGAGTGCTCGGTAGTGCTGAGAGTTCTCTTGGAAGATAGAAACCAGAGAGAGACTAACTAGCCAGCAACATAGAGTCCAGTTAGAGCCCAGAGAGGCTTAAAGGGGGTCCGCCTCCTCCTTTTATAGTCACAAGGAGGGGGCGGCGTACACGAGTGTAGGGGCGCGGAAGTCGTCGTTTTCCCCCGAATCGCGGGTATAGTGGTCGAACACTGTAGGAAGTACACTGTGGGAAGGCGGCGCGCGTCGCAGTCGTCCTGGACATTGTCCTTGGTCCTGTGAAGATCGTGCCGGTCGTCTTGCAGTGTCCCGCAGGCGACGTGGTGGTGGTGTGTAGTGGGCCCTGTGGACTAGCGATAGTAATGGCGCGTGACGGTCCCGGACCCCCTGGTGGGAGTGCGGGCGTTTACACTAGAAGGTCCGGGGGACACGTGGAAGTCCCGGACCCCTTCCCCAGTGGGAGGCGAGTCCGGATGGTCGGCGTCGGCAGAACAGTGATGGGAGCAGTGCCAAGCCCATCTTGTTCCGCGTGCAGGTCCCAAGGCACTGCTACAGCATCCGGGATGGCGGAATGGTGACCGGAGTCAGCGGATGGGGACCCCGATCACATCCACTGTGGGAGTGGCAGTCTGACGCCGCCCGTCCTTTGAGCCGTGGCGGAGTGGCTGGCCTTTAATGCCTTCGTACGGCGGTCGGTTGGGCGGCGGGGCCGTTTGTCCCTTGTGCCGAGAGACGGCCTCGAGCGAGGCGGAGATCGTTCCGCGGGTTCGAGGGGGATGCGAATGGGCCGTACGCTGGGCTTCTTTGAGTCCCTTCCTTTCTTCCAAATGTGAGGCAGGTCGTGGGCCTTTGTGGGCCCAATTATTTTAACAGGTGTTTTGTGTTTTTGCAGCGATCTTAGTACCCCGATTAGGGTGTCACTAATTGTGATACCCGACAAAAAGTTTGCTTATTAATTGTCCCGTTTTCTTATTATTTTTATAAATCCTGTATGGGAAAAAAAAGGGGGGGGACAAAGGTCGTCTTAAAAAACGAGGGCCCACATGTCATCCTTTGGCCTGTATCTTCGATCTCCCGTTCCCTTGCTTCCATTGTTGGCCTGGCCTGAATCCCCAACATCTGGAAGTGCTCCAGCTCCGCCGCCGCCAGACCCCGCAGTGATGGACGACTACGCCCGGGAGATGATGGAGCTCAAGACGCTCGTCACCCGCACCCTCGAGAAGAAGGGCGTCCTCGCCAAGATTAGGGTTCGTACCTCCCCATTTCTCCCGTCCCTTCCTTGATCCGCTGCGCCACGGATCTATCTTTCCTGTCCCTCTGCTTTAGGGATCTACGCCTCCGCTTCCGCGATTTCCATCCGCATATCCTTTTTTCCCCAAAATTTTAACGTGCACATTTTGAGTGCCTGGCGCCGTTGGTTGCCACTTACTTAGGATATGAGAATGCTCACGCATTGCTGAAGAGGGAAAAAAACAACTTGTATGATTTTGTTTGTCTAGTTGCCATCACGAACTGGTGTACTCATTCTTGACGAACTCGTTAGTTTGCTGCTCTACTTTTCAATCGAAAATGCTGTGTTCATCCTTGGCAAACTCAGTTAGAAGGAAATGTGCCAGCCATGGTACATGGAAACTTGTTTTTTCTGGGTCCTCTGTCGTGACTACTGGGCCTACATTTCTCCACGGTGGGTTTGATCCTAATGGTGTGATGTCAGCAAATCATGGTTTTGACTGTAGTCAACAACAGTTTCTCATGAAGTTTGGAAAGAAAAATGTTGTCTGGTTTTCTCGTGGAAACTTAATTGTTTGGTGTTTATTCAGTTAAATGTGTGTCATGCATAGAGAAATATAGTTGCTGATGAAAACAGTGGCTATCCATCTTTTTCCTGTAGTTTTCTGTTGACAGTCAATTGTTATATTTTCACTAGTTTCCTCATGGTGTTTCTTCGCTGCATGACTAGGCTGAGCTGAGAGCAAGTGTGTTTGAGGCCATAGAAGAGGAGGATCGGGTGGTAGAGAATGAAGATGGTGGGAATCCTGCTTTGCTTGGTAGCTGCAATGACCGGGCTAAGCAACTGCATGCTTCACCTTCAGGTTTGCACTTCAAATGCGCCGCGGTTACATTAGTTGTTTCAAAATTTTCTGTTATCCACAAGTTACAGCTTATCTCTGATGCTCCTATGCGTATGCAACCTTTTTTTTCCCCTATCATACACATGCCTCTAGAAATATGTACTACTCATTCTCAATATTCCACAAGGATAAAGGGTTGCATGATAATCTTTCCCCTCTGGAAGTTGTGACCTTTTTTACATATTATATTTTTAGCTAAAAAGTTAGGACTATACCTGAAAGATACATATTCTCTTGGTTGATGGTTTGTGTGAGTCTCTGGTTTTGAATGATTCTGCATTGGTGTTAGTTCAAAGAAGCAATGTCCATGATGTATTTTACTGTCAATATTTATATTATTTTAAGTTTCATCACAGGATGATGTTCAGTACTTGATGGATAAAGTATAGCCATGTGTTTTGCAAGCTGCCCATATGATGGAATGGTTTACATTCTATAATTTCTGTGACTTTCAGGTAGGTTGTTAACAGCACTTGTATGTGAATACCTGGAGTGGGCACAACTAAGTCATACAATGAAAGTTTACTTGCCAGAGTGTAACCTGGTAAGTGGTGGTCATTCTTGTCATATTTTGTTTGTGCATTTTGGAAATCAAAATCCACTAATGTTTCCTGTTTCATTTGCAAATCAGCCCAAGGACTTCTGGAAGAATGAACTGAAGGATTTTTCTAACAAAAGTGGAGCTGAAGGGAGCAGGAGTGCTGAAAGTGGTCCCATGCTTTTAGATGTTCTCGAAGGTTATCTGAAATACGAGGTTCATCTCTTGCATGATCATTAACATAAGCAAGAATCATCTTTTTATTACTTTAAGTTTCCCAGTAAATAAAAAAGGGAAAAGATTTTGGGCAACCTACCCAGTATTTGTTTCTTCCTGAAAAACCATATGGTTCTTTATGGATCCTCTTATGCATTATGTTTGGTACCAAGGAAAGTTTTGAGACAGTTATGATACCCATGAAAGTGATGCCTTAAACAAAAGAGGTGTTGTAATTCTGGATTCTCAGCTTAATGAGATGGATATAATCAAGATCAAGCACATCTTCACTGTTTTTAAGTTTGCTAGAAAGATTAAACATTGGGGGAATGCAGACGATGATTCTAAGCATAATCAGAATTGATGGAAATTGATATACGGTTCTTGAGTTTGGTCAGTTGTCTTACAATGCATGGCATTTGTTTATGTTTACAATACCTTATTACTATCATCATACTGAGATCTGTTTACATATGATTTGTTGATCTCAACGTATTGATATAAAGATCTGTGGTCAAGATCTCCTTTTGATGATCTGTGTTGCTTGGGGTATGAGCTGCATTTATTCTGCTTTCTGTCTATGAACTTCAGTTCATTGCATATAAGAATTTTGAGAAAATTCAGCATGGTTTTCGCTGTCCCTGAGCAAGCAAAGGTGCTTTACATACTTTAACTCTTATTGACAAGGTTTTTGTCATTGATCTCCAAATATAGTCGACAAAACTTTAGCTTAAAATTTATGGTTTTCCACAGTGTGCTTTGGTTGTCTAACTATGTTGTGTTGGTCAGAATTTATCTCAAACAAGGATGGGTGGTAGGAGGATGATGAGTTCAGAATCTGAACCATCACTAAATGCTGAAAATTGGAACATGAGGAGGCCACCATCATCATCAATTGGGAGCCTGCCTCCTATGGGAAGGTAAGCATGATGCCATACTTTTTGCCACTGTACTTATGCGTCAGCTATTTGTTTTTAGCATTAGGTGTGAGGGTAACATATTTTACTTTGGTTTTGCCAGGTCAATCTCATCATCGCATACATCAGGTGTGTGTCCTGATGTGAAATTCGTTCAGTTCTTCATATGTAGTGCTGTTGTAAAGTCTGAAACAAGTGCCCTCTGTACTTATGTTCAGATCGCAGAGGGGGATCCTCAGTTTCCAACACAAGGAAAGATGAGTACAACTGGAGATATGATGCCGATGATATATCTGAAGAGGTGCTGCGGGCATCAACTGCTCTAGAGAACATCCAGTTAGACCGGAAATCTCGGAATCTGCCGACATCTTGGAGGTAGGTGCAATTGATTGATCATCCCTCGTAATGTGTTTAGGTGCGACCTCTTGGAGGTAGGTGCGATTGATTGATCACTCCCTCATAATGTGTTTAGTTGCGACATCTCGGAGGCAATGCAATTAACCAATTACTTTTGATCGAGAATGCCAAGTGATGATTGTACTGTGTGCTTTTGCAGGCATTCAGGGGATGGTGCCGAGTAACAAACAACAAAGGCTTCGTTCGGAGTTGTTTGGCTGACCCTGTATTGTGTAATTTGTACCATTCATTTGCAGTGCTATGATGCTTTGAGTGAGTGGGATTGCTACTATTAGAGAGATGATGATTGCTTGACTGGTTATGACTTTCTTGTAACAAACAACAAATGTTGCTGCTTAATCAAGGTTAAGTGATTAGATTATTATTTCTTGAGGCCTGCCTTTAATGTGGAGATGGTGATGAAGCTTTGAACTTTGGAGGGTACAGTATTATTTGATATGACAGATGAAGGAGGCTTGCGCCTCCCTGCTGATCACCTTGCATCGCCATCTCTACTAGATTGTTATAGATAGATAGTACGCCTGGCTGCACACCACAGATTGCATCTCCTTCAGTTCAAAACACCATCAAAATTAATGCACTCATGGTTTCCCACACTTTTCAATACATGTACTGAAATGTGTACTGTGTGAGAGACAACAAACACAGGCAGCACATCTGTGAAAACTGTCATTGTGGTAATCAAGATGGAAGTTGCAGCTTGTGTCCTTGTGTGTTACCATTTCGAGTTGCAGCTTATATCCTTGGGTGTCCATTTCTTGTGCTGCTTTTTTAGACTTATGAGAACCCAGAATTGAACCTTCAAGTACAATTTATGTGGTTTTACACTTCTTTGCCTATTTGCCTATGGATTTCGATCATGTGTTTTCTCCTGTCTAGCCGCAGCAGTGCTAAGGTGATTTATTGCTTCAAATTATTTGTTGAGAAGGTAGTAAGGCAGAGCGGGCAATAAGAGTAAATTGCACCTCAGGTCTCCAAACTTGTCCCGATATTTCGCTTGGGTCCCTAGACTCTCAAATCGTGCATCTAGGTCCCTAAACTCTATTAAGTGTTTCGTCTGAGGTCTCAAATGCGTCATGCAAGCGTCCGAAGCCAACGAGGCATGCCACGTGTTCTCACACTAGCAAATATTTGCAAAAACACCTCTCCAGAGTTTCATCTTCTCCCATTTGACCCTTCCTCCCTCCCCTCCTCTCTCTCTCTCTCCTCTACTCCGGTGGAAGGCGCCCCTCCTCCTCCCACACCGGCGCCGGCCCTGGCTCCCTCCCTCCCTGCGCCGCCGCCGGCCCTAGCGCCATCCCTCCTCCCAACCCGTGAGGGGCCATGGCGCCGCCGCACACGGAGGCTGGCAGGGAGGAGCGGCTCCTTCGCCGCACCCGGCCGTCCGCGCACACCTCAGCTCCTCCGCCGCAGCTGCGTGGGGCGAGGCGCGATGGAGGCCATCGGGCGACGGCACCTCCCCTTCGTCTCCCTCTCCGGCGGGCGTCACCGAGCGAATCCTCGACGGACCCGACGCGCGGCGCTGCTCTAGCCTCCCTCGCCTCCATCCCCCTCCTCCTCCCTCGAGCCCCAGCGGGCGGCAGCCTCCACGGCCCCGGCGGGCGGCGAGCTCGGCTCGGCTCCAGTGCGCCCGCCCCGCACCTCCATCCTCCATCCTCCCTCCCCCTCCGCGGCAGCCCTGGAGCTCGCGCCGCCAAGGCCCGTGGGCGACCGAGCTCCGCGCCGCCGCGCCCGGGCCATGGCTGCGGCGGGCTCACAGCCGGGCGGAGCACCCCTCCCGGGGCAGGAGCAGCTCGAGACCATGGCGCCGAGGTGGAGGCACCGTCCGGTGAGGGGCCTCGAGCTCCCCTCTGCTCTGTGCTCTGTCCCAAGCCATGGAGGCCGCAGCGGTGGGCGAGGTCGGGCCCTGCGCGCGCGGCCGGTATCCTTCCCCCTCACCGGTGCGCGCGGCGGCTGTGTCCGGCGTCCCTCGTGGCAGCGGCGGCTCCTCGTCGGCGGGACCAAGTGGTGGACGACCAGGACGCGGTCCCCGGCGAGCAGGCGAGCAGGCGGTGGCGCGCGAAGGCCGGCCTCGGGCAGAGCAGACCATGGCGGAGGTGCTCGACGAACGGAGATGGAAGGGAGAGAGAGAGGGAGGGAGATTAGAGAGGAATGAAGAAAAGGAGCATATGGGAGAAGATAAAAATATACAGGGGGATTTTTGCAAATATTTGCCACTGTGGCAACACGTGGCAGGCCACGTCGGATTCGGACGCTTGTGTGGCGCATTTGGGACCTCAGACGAAACACTTAACAGAGTTTATGGACCCAGATGCACGATTTGAGAGTTTAGTGACCCAAGTGAAATCTCAGGACAAGTTTGGGGACCTGGGGTGCAATTTACTCGGGCAATAATAAGGACCTTGATCAAGTGAGCATGCAATTACTTTGGTAATTCTGTGGTTCCTGTCGTGGTGCTGCAAACCACAGCCGGGTGGCGGAAGGCACCCGCCCTAGCCCAGAGGGTGTGTACTCGGGGGTCAGCTAGTCTTAGATCAATCTTCCTCAAGAACTCGATGAACACAGCAAGATTTAGAGTGGTTCGGGCCGCCGGAGCGTAATACCCTACGTCCACTGTGTGTTGTATTGCCTTCCCACGAGAGTGAGAAGGTGTGAGAGTTTTCCTGTCTGGATTGTGGAGATATCCCTGTGCACAGCGGGCACCTCCCTTTTATATCTCAAGGGGGCGCGTACACGGCTGTTGGATCCCCGACAGGTGGGTCCAACGATGCGATATAAAA
Source organism: Panicum virgatum (assembly GCF_016808335.1). NCBI lineage: Eukaryota > Viridiplantae > Streptophyta > Magnoliopsida > Poales > Poaceae > Panicum > Panicum virgatum. The sequence continues at coordinate 186,287 of NC_053143.1, forward strand.
TTACGGGGTGTTCATACATTATGGCGTTGCAGGCGAAGGAGATCTCTCTCTTGGATTCGCTCGCCTGCTCCCGGAGCCCTCCGTCCATCATGTCTTGGTGCTGTCTTGTCGAGACGGAGCCCGACGCAGCTAGTAGCATCACCTGTTACGTAGCTGAGCGGCTGTGTAGGGAGCGGCGTAGGTGGCATGATGGAAAAGTGCCGAGCCGTCGTATCCATTTAACGCGGCAGACGGGCTCTGCGCGGGCACGGCTCAGGCGGCTCCACTGTGCTCCTTGGTAATACGCGGCGCGCAGCGGGGCCTGACAAAAGGCTGTCTTGTGTACCACGGTGGCAGAGCACGCCTTGTCCATCGCATTAAATGCGGTAGGTGGGCGAGTCTTCCTGCGGAAGACTCGCGCACAACCCCACGTCTCCGGGACACGCGGCGGCTCCGGACCCCTACTCGGTGAGGGGCGTCTGGACGGGCGCAGGAGGTCCCGGACCCCTCTGGGGGTCCGAGGCCTCGGCGGTCAGCTCGGAGCTTCCCTTTGGTGTAGACACGTGGCGTCACCGGACCCATCCTCAGGCGGGGAACGGTCCGGGGCCGTTGGCCTGGTGAGGGAAAAAACTGGCCTGTGGGGCCTGGCTACTCCATCTTTCCCGCGCAGCTACGGGTAACTACGCGGGTCCTGCCTTACTGCAGTAAAAGTGGGTATCCCAGTCCTGGGGTACCGACAGTGGCCCCCGGGCCCACCTTGGGAGAGGTACGAACCCACAGGTGGGGCCACTTCAGCGATTTGGCTCTGTATAGCTTGAAGCTCCTTTCCGCAGGGGTCTTGACCGGCTTTGACCGCCCATCGGGTTGGTTGCTGCTTCATCACGTCGCAACAGATTACTGACTATGGGCCCCACTATCAATGGTTCACCTAGTCACACACGCGACGTTCGGCATTGCTGCGGCCGGAGTAAACGGGTCATTTACCACCGGCGTAGCTCGAAGCTCGGCCACGCCTGCGATTAATGCGCGCACGTCAGCTCGGCTTTCGCCTTGCTTCACGCGCGCAGGCGACGGTTCGGATCCCGCCTTCTTGCACCCTCGTTGATTACCCACCCTCCCTGACATGTGGGCCTGGGCCCCCACATCATGGACTGGGCGGCCAACTCCGGGTGCGGGCGTCGCTTGAGTTCCGGCGACGGTTCCGGGGCGCGCCGCTTGAGTCAGGCTTTATAACGGGGCATACCGCATTCCACGGTTGCTTTCCCGCATTCGTCTTCTTCCTCCAGCCTTTGCGCCCCTTTGCCTCCGAGCCTTCCTCGCCCTTCTCTTCCCTTACACAGGCTCCTTCCTCACCCACCAAGGGATGGCAATCCCTTGTTCATCCCCATCGCTTCCAAACCGAGGGAGAGCTGAACACAGTGCGCCGCCTGCTTGGGTGGAGTGCTCAGGAGACCGGCTGGGGGGTGCGAGCAGGCTCGGTTCCCCTTGGCAACCTCCGCGCCGGGGAGTTCGTGCTATTCACCTCGCATGTCTCCGCCGGCGTGGGACTGCCGATTTCTTCATTCTTGCTGCTGCTGCTGGAAGACTTCGGCCTCCAACTTCAGCATCTGACGCCGCACTCCCTCCTCCTGACATCCATCTTCGTGCACCTATGCGAGATGTTTGTAGGAGTTCGGCCCTGCGTCATCCTCTTCCGCTACTTCTTCATTCTGGTGAGGTCCGGAAGGAGCAGGGACGAAGTGGGAGGGTACTACTTCCAGATAAGGAGCGACCTGCCGACTCCTTACATTCCCGGCCTTGCTGGCGGAAGGTGGGAGGAGTGGCGCAGGGATTGGGTGATCGCCACCACCGAAGCCAACGAGCGCCTTGCCCTGCCGATCGCGGGGCCCGCCTCCGACAAAGCATCCTGGAGGGCCAAGCCGTCGCTGCAGCCGGAGTTCGACTCCGTGCTGGACAAGATCAGGTCGCTGGCGGAGAGCGGCCTCACCTCATGGCACGTGCTCGGCGACTTCGTGAAGCTGCGGATCGCCCCCCTGAAGCAGCGGCCACGACCGGCGTGGAGCTTCACCGGCCTCAACGATTGCAGCAGGACCCACCGCGGGGAGGGAAGCGACCTGACCCAGGAGGCCTTGGAGGTCCTGGTGCGGAACGTGACGGGAGACACCTTCATCCCGGAGAACCTGATCCTTCCGCAGGGCATAGTCCCCCTCTGCGAGGACTCCGCGAGGGTGGCAGTGCTGGCAACCCTGCCGACTCTGGACGACGGGGGACTGGCCCCACGCCAGACCGGAGGCGACGCGAACCGCGGGCTCCGGATCCCTGGCACGTCCGGGGATCAGGCTACGCTGGGCGCTGCGGGGTCCGGCATCACTACGAAGGGGAAACAGGCCGCGGCTAGCAGCGCGGCCGCGGCCGGTTCTAGCCGGGCTCAGAGCAGCTCCGGTGCGTCGTCGGGGGACGCAGGCCGGCGGAGGCTACTCCGGGGCGACGGGACCCTGGTCTCGGAGCCCGCCGCGAAGCGCCAGAGGTCTTCTGAGGGCGCAGGCCAAGGTAGCTCCCGGGCTGCCGGCCCCCACGGGTCCTCTGGCGCAACTGGACCACCACCATCGCCGCCGAGGAACTCATCGCGCCGGCAGCAAGAGCAGCAGCAGCAGGAGCAGCCGCAAGAGCAGCGGCAGCAGGCACGCGGGCGGCAGCAGCAACAACAGGTGCGACCTCGGGTTGCACCCATGCCGCAGCCGCAGGAACAGCAGCAACGGGTGCAGGCCCGGGTTGCGCCTGCATCGCAGCTGCACGGGCAACAACAGCAACAGCAACAGCAGCAGCCACAAGAGAAGAGGCCCGGGCTCTGGGGACGCTGGGTACCCGGTACTGCCGGGTTAGTGTCATCCTGCTCTCCTTGCCTGCGCCGGTGTTCTGTTTGTTTGTTTTTGTTGATGGCTTTTCTGCTTTGCTACCAGGGGTTCCCGCCCCAGCGGTTCTTCTACCACCGTTGGCACATCAGCAGGTGCCCGGGCGGCGGCGACCTCAGCATCGACAGCGACGGTGGCAGCAGGTGCGGGACCCTCAGGTACGGCGTCCTGCTGCTTACTCCGTGGCACATGATGCGATGCTGACTGTCATGCCATTTCCAGACTCTGCAGTGCTCAGTGCAGCAGCGGCGGCGGTGGTAGCGCCGGTGCTGGGTGCAGCCGCACCCGACACGGTGGTGGAGGTGCCAGTGCAGGGCGCAGCCGCTCCTGACGCATCGGTGGAGGGGGCACCCGATGCGGCCGCGTCCGCTACGGCGGCAGCGGGAGTGCCGGAGTTAGGCTCGGCCGCGCCCGACTCGGCGGCAGCGGGGGCACCGGAGCTGGGCCCAGCCGTGCCCGACTCGGCGGCATCGGCGGCGCCAGAGCTGGGTCCGGCCGCGCCCGATTCGGCAGCAGCAGCGGGGGCGCCGGAACTGGGTCCGGCCGCGCCCGACTCGGCAGCAGCGGGGCGCCGGAGCTGGGTCCGGCCGCGCCCGACTCGGCGGCGGCGGAGGCGCCGGAGCTGGGCTCGGCCGCTCCCGACTCGGCGGCATCGGGGGCGCCGGAGCTGAGCTCGGCCGCTCCCGACTCGGCAGCAGCGGGGGCGCCGGTGCTGAGCTCGGCCGCTCCCGACTCGGCAGCAGCGGGGGCGCCGGAGCTGGGCTCGGCCGCTCCCGACTCGGCGGCGGCGGAGGCGCCGGAGACAAGTGCCGCAGCGGAAGCCCCTACCTCCAGCTCCGGTCCTGTTGCGGAGGAAGAGTTGGAGGTGGTGTTTGGTAGACGGCTCCTGCAGCTCCAATCCCCGGAGGAGGATGCGATTCCGCTTCCTCAGGTGCTGTTGCGAGTTCGGCGGTCGATCGAGGAGGCAACCTCCTCTGCCGAGGCGGCCTTCCGGCGGGAGTGGTCTGCGCTGGAGAGCGAGCGTCAGCACCTCTCCGACTGGCACACCCGCCTGGAGGCGCTCACGAAGGCTGAAGCCTCCCACGCCGCGGAAACTCGGTCAAAGCTCAAGGCGGACCAAGAGGCCTACCGAGTCAACCTTAAGAAGGTGTTTGACCGAGAGCTCGCAGTGTCAAACCGAGAGAAATCCTTGGCGCAGCGGGAGCAGGACTTCACCCTGGAGGTTGTTGGCTTCGCTGCTCAACGGTCCGACCTCGAGGCCCACCTCGCAGCCCAGCAGTCAGAGCTGGAGACTCGCAGCGAGGACCTCGAGGTCCGGAGGCAGGAGCTCGATGTCTTCTCTACGACTCTGCAGGGATGGCGTGAACAACTGCAGGAAAGAGCCTGCCAGCTGGCTGCCGACGAGGCGGATTTGGAGGAAGACCGGAAATCTCTCGCCAAGCGGGAGGCTCACGCCACCGGCATAGAGAAAGAGCTTGGGCGCCAGCGAGAGTCGCTCAAGAAGCGGAAGGTATATGCGGAGCAGAAGGAGGCCAAGCTGGAGGAGCGGTCCCACGAACTCGAGGGGAGATCCCGCGAGCTCGAGGAGAGGTCCCGCGAGGTGGAGGTGGCCAAGGCGGCCTTGGACACCCGGGTGCAGGAGGCTGTCCGGGAGGCGGTCCGGAAGCATCAGGAAGACCAGCGCGTCGAGGCCCAGCGGATCGCTGACTGGGCAAGCGAAGCAAGCCTGGCGCTGGTGCCACTTGGTCTGAGCCCGATCCAGGTGGCGGTGCCGCCAGCTTCGGTAGCTGACGCCCTCCCGGTGCTGAGTTCTGCTTCGGATAGGCTCCAGCGCCTGGGGCCAGTCCTTGCTGGATAGCTTGAGTCTGAGGGCCGCGAGCTGATCCGGATGGTGGCGGAGCACATCCTGACCTGCCTCCGGAGCCACGACCCGGCCATCTCGCTGGCGCCCGTGGTCGATGGCCCTGTAGCAGAGACGGAGGCCGCCGCTCGGGACAGCGTGCGGGAGGTCGTTAACTTCGTCGCCGCCTACTTCAAGCGAGAGCCTGCGGACCCTTAGGCTGGGGATTGTATCTTTTTTCCTTTGCATTATGTAACAAACATTGTATTAGTTGAAAGTTTTTGAAATAGAAGAAACTTCAACTTAGCTGTTTGTCGGTTGTTGATTTGCGGTATGCGGCACCCTGGCGCCCTGGCCCCCTGGCGGATAGGTTCAGTTGTTTGGACCTGTCTGCCACGTGAGCCGTAGAAGATACTCCGGACCTCCTTGGCATGGGTGTCACATAGTTTGTAAGACGAGCAAGCGTCTTGTTCCCTGCGTAGCATACAGAACTACAGAGAGAAGAATCAAATTTGCTTATATGGTAGCAATGATACTGCAACTTAGCTGTTTGGCGCATGCAGAATCCATTCATGGTGTCTGGGACAAGGTGGATGCTCGGGCCCCCTGGGAGATAGACTCAGTTGTTTTGAGTCTGTCTACCATTGAAACCGGACCTTGGTCTGCATGAAGGCTTTGAAGCGGATGCCAGGACCCCCTGGTAGGTAGGCTCAATGGTTTGAGGCTGGCTACCACCCTAGAGGCGGCTTAACCTATGTACCACTTCAAATTCACAGCTTAGTAGCAGGCCCGCGGGACTCATCCCTGACCAGTGCCAGGCTGGTATAGGGTCCGGGGCTCAAGACGCGCAGGTCCAGGTTGGTCAGTGCTTGTTACAGAGTGGTGGAGTGCGTAGGCTTAGGGTCGGAACCAGGCTAAAGCGCTACGCAGGGCTCCGGACCATTCCAGGAAACAGCACGATCTTTCCGGACCTGGCTTCACCGTCCCAGACCCTTCGCAGCAGTGGGTGAGGTCACTTTGCTGTGCTCGATCCTTTGAGATATAGTGCTGGACATGCCGCGTTGGACTTAGGAAGCCAGCTCTTGAGTTGGGACGAGGTCCGGGCCCCCAATTACCCGGCTCCAGGTACTAGAGCACTCGTTACAGGGTGGTGGAGAGTGCAGGCTTTTGGGTACGGAACCAGCTAAGCGGCTACACTGGGCTCCGAACCGCCCCAGGAAACAAGTACCCGCTCCCCAGAGTAGGTCTCTAGGGGTCCGGACCTCTCTCCAGCAGCAAGAGGGTCTGGACCTGTACGGTAGTCCAGCAGCTCAATGCGGATCTTAGTTGCAGCAACAAGAGTGGAGGTCCCGCGGGGGTTAGAAAAAGGCGAAAATTCCGAGAATCGAAATGCGTAATTTAGCTTTGACACAAAGATAGAACTAGGAGAAATTCTTTCCTTTGCAATCTCGATGTACATGGCTTGCACGATGGATGTCAGAGGCCGGGTTTACGAGGTCGGACCTCTACCGCTCTGAGCCGCGCGTTAGCCGACGGTGCGATGGATGCCAGAGGTCGGGTTTACGAGGGTGGCCCTCGACCGCTCTGGGCCGCACGCTGACTCTATCTTATTACAAAGGAAAAGTTATTTCCCTGCTCTGCCTAGGTGTAAAACTTACGCAGATGCTCTATATTCCACGGGTTGGGCAGCGGCACTCCGTCTTCTGTGGCGAGGCGAACGCATCCGGGCCGGCATACCTCCGTAACCTTGAAAGGCCCCTCCCAGCTGGGTGAGAGTTTGTGGAGCCCCGCTCGGTTCAGGATCCGCCTGAGGACGAGGTCGCCAGCCCGGAGCTCCCTACTGTGCACGAACCATTGATGATAGCGCCGGAGCGCCTGGTTGTAACGTGCATTTCGGATTGCTGCTCGCCACCTTCGCTCGTCAACGAAGTCCACGTCATCGCACCGCAGCTGCTCCTGCATGGACTCGTCAAAGGCCTGGACCCGTGGGGAGCCCAGGTGAATTTCTGGGGGAAGGCATGCTTCGGCCCCGTAGACCAGGAAGAACGGAGTCTCCCCGGTAGCTCGGCTGGGTGTGGTCCGGTTCCCCCATAGTACACTCGGAAGCTCGTCAACCCATTTGGCTCCATGCTTTTTCAAGCAGTTGTAGGTGCGGGTCTTGAGTCCCCTGAGGATCTCTGCATTCGCTCTCTCAACCTGTCCATTGCTGCGGGGATGTGCCACGGACGCAAAGCATAGCTGGATGCCGATGTCCTCACAGTACTCTTGGAAGAGTCTGCTTTTGAATTGGGTCCCGTTGTCCGCGATGATGCGGTTTGGGACACCAAATCTGCACACAATGGACCTGAGGAATGCGACTGCAGATTTCTTAGTAATATTCACCACAGGAGTAACTTCCGGCCACTTGGTGAACTTGTCGATGGCGACATAGAGGAACCGGTACCCGCCGACAGCCCGGGGGAAAGGCCCCAGGATATCCACACCCCACACAGCGAATGGCCATGAGGGTGGAATCATCTGCAGGGCTTGAGCTGGGGTGTGTATTTGCTTTGCATGGAACTGGCATGCTTTGCAGGACCTTACCAGCTCAGCCGCATCCTGGAATGCTGTTGGCCAGTAGAAGCCATGCCGAAAGGCCTTGCCAACAAGCGTGCGAGAGGAGGAATGACTTCCGCACTCGCCTCCATGGATCTCCGCGAGCAGTTCGCGGCCCTCTCCCTGGGAAATGCATCGCATGAGGATTCCGTTGGCGCCACGGCGGTAGAGATCCCCTTCTACCACCGCGTAGCATTTAGCCAATCGGACTATGCGCTCAGCGGATACATCGTCATCAGGGAGGATGTTATCCTTCAGGTAGCCCCGGATCTCGGAGATCCATGCATCGGGAGCTCCCAAAGCAGGTAGGAGTGGCTCCGTGAGGACACCAGGTTCCTCATCAGAACACACAGCCCCGGTTGGGCACCATAGGTGGAATGCTGCCGGGGCCGCTAGCTTCGAGGTGCCAGCTTGATCCCCCTCACCCGGCTCGGCAGGCTGGGCGGTAGGTTTCAGCAGCCGTCTTTCAAAGACACCCTCGGGCACAGATGCCCAGGTAGATGCTCTTGCAGAGAGATCATCTGCTGCTGAGTTGTGCTCGCGGGGAACGTGTTGCAGTTCCAAGGCGTCGAAGTCCTTCTCGAGCTTCCTCACGTGAATGAGGTATGCCGCGAGCTGGGGATTGTTGCAGTTGCAATCCCCTCGGACCTGCTTGATGATCAGCTGGGAGTCCCCCTTCACCAGAAGCTGTCGGACCCCCAATGAGAGGGCTTGCGTCAGGCCGAAGATCAGAGCCTCGTATTCCGCCATATTGTTAGTGGCCTTGAACTCAAGGTGCACCATGTACTTCAGCTGATCTCCGTTTGGGTCGATGAGGACCACACCAGCCCCGGACCACTTATCGCGGGCGGACCCATCAAAGAAGAGTGTCCAGTGAGGCTCGGTGAAGACTGGTGTCCTGATTTCCGGCTCCGGGGGTCCAGCATTTATGACCGGACCCCCAGGGTTGCTTGGGGAAGGAGTCCACTCCGCTATGAAATCAGCCAGGATCTGGCTCTTGACCGCGTGGTGTGGCTGGAAGTCCAGTTGGAATTCTGCCAGCTCTGCTGCCCACTTGGCGATATTGCCTGTGGCGTTGGAGTTGTGTAGGATCGCTCTTAATGGGTAAGAGGTCACTACAACAACTCGGTGTGCTTGAAAGTAGTGGCGCAGTTTCCTGGACGCAATAAGTATTGCATAGATAAGCTTATGCGTCTCAAGATACCTGGCCTTTGCCTCGTGGAGGACTTCACTGACGTAGTAGACTGGCTTTTGGACGGTCCGGACCCTAGTTCCTGGGTCCGGCTCGCCCGTGTCCATCACATCTGTCCCTTGGGCCCCCAGTGGTTCTGGGTACCCACTGGGATGAGGCTCCTCCGGACCTGCCTGTGCAGGGCCCGGACCTTCAAGCTGGGGTGAGGCTGACGGGCCCCTGTGTCCGGGGTCCGGCTCACCACCCTTGGCCAAGGAGTCCTTGGTGCTCCCCTGGGGAGTTTGCTCCATCCTTTCGGCGACCAGCACCATGCTGACCGCCTCCGCAGATGCAGCAAGATACAGAAACAACGGCTCACCGGGTTCTGGAGCCACCAGTACTGGCAGCGAGGTGAGGCGCTGCTTTAGCTCCTGGAAGGCTTGTTCAGCCTCTTCGGTCCATGAAAATGGACCGGACCTCCTCAACAGCTTGAAGAAGGGAAGGGCCCTCTCAGCCAGCCTCGATATGAAGCGGCTAAGAGCAGCGAGAGATCCAGTAAGCTTCTGGACGTCCTTGATACGGCCAGGAGGCCTCATTGCTTCGATCGCCTTGATCTTGGCTGGGTTTGCCTCAATGCCTCGATGTGAGACCAGGAAACCTAGCAGCTTCCCTGCTGAGACGCCGAAGATGCACTTCTCTGGGTTCAGCTTGGTGCGCGTGGCGCGAAGACGGTCGAAGACGAGGGACAGGTCCTCCACTAGTGTTGACCCTACCTTAGTCTTGACCACAATGTCATCGACATAAACCTCAACAATATTTCTAATGAGATTACCGAAGGTTTTGTTCATAGCTCGTACAAACGTGGGTAAGGCATTCCTTAGACCATACGGCATGACAATGTAGCAATAAAGCCCATCTACTGTTACAAAGGCAGTATGCTTCCTATCCTCTCTAGACATCTGAATCTGGTGGAAACCAGAGTATGCATCTAGGAAAGACAAAAGTTCACACCCGGAGGTGGAGTCCACGATCTGATCGATACGCGGAAGAGGATAGGGGTCTCTTGGACATGCCTTGTTGAGGCTGGTGTAGTCGATGCACATCCGGAGCTTCCCATTGGCCTTTGGGACGACGACCGGATTGGCCAACCACTCGGGATGGTGGACCTCCTCGATGAAGCCGGCGTGTAGGAGCTTGTGGACTTCTTCGCGGATGAAGTTCTGCCGCTCCACGGACTGCTTCCGAGGCTTCTGGCGCACCGGCGTGGCGTCAGGGTAGATCCTCAGATTGTGCTCGATCACTTCCCTGGGGATCCCGGGCATCTGTGACGGTTCCCAGGCGAACACGTCGACATTTGCCCGGAGGAAAGCGATGAGCGCGTCTTCCTATTTCTCCTCCAGGTTTCCCGCGATGCGGGTGGTCCTGGTGGGGTCTGTTCCAATCTGTACCGACTTCACAAGAACTTGGTCCGGGTCAGATGGTTGGACCTTGGGAGCCTTTGCAGGCGCCCTGGGTTGCGAGGTGGACGGATCCTCCTCGGAGCGTGCAGCCTCTGCCGCCAGAGTATGCAGTCTCTCAACTGCAGCGACGGCAGCGGTGCGGTCACCCTGCACGGTGAGGACTCCGGCAGGGGAAGGCATCTTCAGGACCAAATACCCGTAGTGGGCAATGGCCATGAAGCGGTAGAGTGCCGGTCGGCCAATGATGGCGTTGAACGGGAGGTTCACCTCCGCAACATCGTACATGACGCTCTCTGTGCGGAAGTTCTCCTCGGTCCCGAACGTGACCGGCAATGTGATGCTCCCCAGGGGGAACACCGGGTGTGGGCCCACTCCGGAGAATGGGCGAGAGGGAGTCAGCTTGGACTCTGGGATCTGCAGCTGCTTAAATGCTGCATAACTGATGACGTTGAGACCAGCTCCACTGTCAATCAGCACGTGGTAGAGCCTCACGTTGGATATGACAGGAGCGGTGACTAAAGGTAGCACACCAGCTCCGGCCATATTCTCCGGGCAGTCGGATGGCCCGAAAGAGATGGTGGTGTTCATCCACCTCTGGTGCGGCGCCGCCCTCGGGACCCCCGGCTTCACCGAAAGGACCTCCCGGCGAAGGGTCTTCACGTCCCGCCGGGAGACAAGCTCCCAGCTCCCGCCATACATTACGTACAGCTTCTTGCGGCGGTCGCCGTTGTCGGAATCGGAGTCGTCGTTGTGATAGACGCCCTTTAGCTCTCGGGCGGGGGATTGGTACCCCAGCTCCTTCTCCCCGGCCGCGGCCCCACTGTCAGAGGCCTTCTCCTTGCCGGCCCGCTGGCGAGGAGGGGGTGAGCCATCCTTAGAGGACTGCTCACGCCGCCCACTGACCCGTTTCGCGAGCTTTTGGATCTCGCGGCAGTCAGCGGCGCTGTGGCGAGCGGTGGGATGCACTGGGCATGAACCTCCGCTTCCACCTTGCGGGCGAGGGCGTTTGCCGTGGGTATTCTGGCCCCCAGCCACTGCAGCCGCAGCCGGCGCCGCTGCTGGCGCTGCTGCTGCAACGACTGGTCCGCCGGAATGCGGCTCCCCGCGACCCCGGTTCTTCTTCTTCTTCTTGCCACCGCCCTGAGCGGTAGCACTGGAGCCACCAGCTTTGGCGTCTCCATCTTGGGGGGCTGAGTGCCATGCACGGCCCTCAGCGGCCCTGGCACACTTGTCTGCCAGGGAGAAAAGCGTAGTGACGCTTTCCACCTCGTGCGTCGCCAGCTTCTCGAGCATCTTCTCATCACGCACCCCCTGACGGAAAGCAGTAATAATAGATGCATCTGAGATACGAGGAATGGTACCCCGTACCTTGGTGAAGCGCGAGATGAAAGCCCGAAGCGTTTCCCCGGGTTTTTGCCTCACGGCGTGAAGGTGTGCCTCCACACCATGCTGCTGGTAGGCGCTGGCGAAGTTCGCTGTGAACCTCGCACAGAGCTCTTCCCAGGACTGGATCGTCCCGGGTGTGAGATTCATGAGCCAGGTCCGGGCTGGCCCAGACAAGGCTACATGAAAGTAGCTTGCCATGACGGCGCCGTTGCCACCAGCCGCTGTGATGGCGGTAACGTACACCTGCAGGAATTCCGACGGGTTAGTAGTACCGTCGTACTTTTCCGGCAGGTGGGGGCGGAACTTGGGTGGCCACGCCACGGCGCGGAGGTGCTCCGCAAGCGCAGCACAGCCCACCCCGGCCACCGGTGCGCCCGACTGAATCCGGGCGTTCACCGGAGGCCTGGGTGCTGCCGCGTCCAGATCAGCATTGAGGTTGCGTCCCTCAAAGTTGAGGCGGCGCTCTCGCGCCCTCTCGACAGCGATGCGGGCATCCTCCCCCGCGCGCCGGCGGTTGAGCTCCGCCCGCAAGTCTTCTATTCGTGCACCCCTCACGGTAGGGGAGCGCACAGATGCCGATGCACCGCCCTGACGCTGGTGGTAAGGTACCACCGCGTTGCCAGGCGGAGGTCGTTGCCCAGTCTTTGCAGAACTGGGGGAGGCCTGAGCCAGATGGAGGAGACGATCGACGTCGTCCCGCCACTGCCTCAGGGCGTCTGGTGAGGCTGCCTCAGCCGGGGGGTTGCGAAGCAACTCCCTAGCCGCTGCCAGCGCTCCGCCGCTCGCAGCCTGTGAGGGGACCCTTGACGGGCGCCCTGACTCTTGCCGGCGGGCGGCGCGCGCCACCGCCAACGGTGCCTGCTCCACAGGCACAGTTGCCCCTGGAGCAGGAACGCGAGAGGCATGTGGCGTGGAGGACGCCACCCCCCTCCGTCATCTCCACGTCGTCTACGCGAACCATGGGGACGAAGAAGATGATGGAATGCGACCAGCTGTTCCCCTACCTGGCGCGCCAAATGTCGTGGTGCTGCAAACCACAGCCGGGTGGCAGAAGGCACCCGCCCTAGCCCAGAGGGTGTGTACTCGGGGGTCAGCTAGTCTTAGATCAATCTTCCTCAAGAACTCGATGAACACAGCAAGATTTAGAGTGGTTCGGGCCGCCGGAGCGTAATACCCTACGTCCACTGTGTGTTGTATTGCCTTCCCACGAGAGTGAGAAGGTGTGAGAGTTTTCCTGTCTGGATTGTGGAGATATCCCTGTGCACAGCGGGCACCTCCCTTTTATATCTCAAGGGGGCGCGTACACGGCTGTTGGATCCCCGACAGGTGGGTCCAACGATGCGATATAAAATTACGGGGTGTTCATACATTATGGCGTTGCAGGCGAAGGAGATCTCTCTCTTGGATTCGCTCGCCTGCTCCCGGAGCCCTCCGTCCATCATGTCTTGGTGCTGTCTTGTCGAGACGGAGCCCGACGCAGCTAGTAGCATCACCTGTTACGTAGCTGAGCGGCTGTGTAGGGAGCGGCGTAGGTGGCATGATGGAAAAGTGCCGAGCCGTCGTATCCATTTAACGCGGCAGACGGGCTCTGCGCGGGCACGGCTCAGGCGGCTCCACTGTGCTCCTTGGTAATACGCGGCGCGCAGCGGGGCCTGACAAAAGGCTGTCTTGTGTACCGCGGTTGCAGAGCACGCCTTGTCCATCGCATTAAATGCGGTAGGTGGGCGAGTCTTCCTGCGGAAGACTCGCGCACAACCCCACGTCTCCGGGACACGCGGCGGCTCCGGACCCCTACTCGGTGAGGGGCGTCCGGACGGGCGCAGGAGGTCCCGGACCCCTCTGGGGGTCCGAGGCCTCGGCGGTCAGCTCGGAGCTTCCCTTTGGTGTAGACACGTGGCGTCACCGGACCCATCCTCAGGCGGGGAACGGTCCGGGGCCGTTGGCCTGGTGAGGGAAAAAACTGGCCTGTGGGGCCTGGCTACTCCATCTTTCCCGCGCAGCTACGGGTAACTACGCGGGTCCTGCCTTACTGCAGTAAAAGTGGGTATCCCAGTCCTGGGGTACCGACAGTTCCATTCAACAGCTTTAAGTCACCAGGGTTGTGATATCGACTTCTTTCGATGTGTTGGTTTGATTCATTACAAACTTTTATTTAAAAAAATAATGGTTTGATTCATTGTCATATCTGTGAGCTCGGATAATGATTTTGATATGTTGGTTCCCAACTATCTCCATAGTTTCGCTATTCTTTCAGTGGCAGAAAACGTGTCTGTCGACAGAGCCGCTTGCGGTTATTTCTTTAATTTCAAGATCTGTCAACCCTCGTGATATAAATGTTCGTGCATGCATATGAATGTCTTGTGCGTTTATATGCGTGTATATGAGTGATTGTGCGTGTATCTGTTGGTCCTCATCAGGTCTCGTGATATTCATCACCCTGATGAAGATGTAAGCTTTGGCCAAACTAGCTAGCTAATCATTCTCGTTGTGGCCACTACAAAATTAAATGTGCTTGCACAATGACAATATATATAATGTTGGAGGAATCAAATTAAATATGGATTGCTTGGTCTACTGACACGATGCTGATGTAATGTAAGACAAGAACAAGAGGAGGAGCGGTTTTGCTGGCTATGGGTTGCCGTGGAAGAAGACGAAGATGATGGAGAGCATGCAGTGCTCCGGTCCGTGGACGACGCTTGTCTGGATTGTCAGTGTCTGCACTGTTTCCGTTTGCATTTTTATGCGAACGGAAGAGGAGACCCGGAAGGCATCTGGACGGCCGATCATGCCTCGCATGCATCATCAGCTAGCCGCCGCGCCGCGCGGTTGCTGTCACGGAAAACCGGCCTGCCGTTTCCACTTCCACCTCACCGCGCGCCGGCTGCAGCCCACAGCCCGCCCGTCCTCACACCATCCGCCCGCCCGTTCCTCTCTCTCTGTACAAGTAGTAGTGAAGCCATCCCTCTCTCGCTCAGTCTGCATCTCTCTCCCATCCTCTTCTTCATTCCTCTCTCCCATCAACGAGAGGGATCGGATCAGATTGGGTGCTTCTTCCTAGTACTTGTTGAGGTTTGATTCATCCACAATCGCGCTGATGATATGGGTGTCTTTGTTTTGCTTTGATCGATCGATCCTAGCTTTCTTTACTTGGTAGCGGGGCTCATCAAAATCTGATCCTTTCTTTGCTATATACAGCTTGGTACGGTGTGAGGATCGGAAGAAAGGATGGAAGGATCCATGGACATGATCTCCAACACCACCACCAGCAACGCTACTGCGCCATCTGCTCTCCAGAACAAGCAGCAGGTAGATACTCCATCGATAATCAGCTACCGCTTTCCATATACACATCCACCAATCCATGTTTATTGTTACATGTTTATTGTTTGTCTTGCATCAGTTCCTTGCTCTTTTTGATTGCAGCTAGTAAGGGTAAACATGCAGCATACTACCTAAGAAGTAGTGCCCTAGCTAGTAGCTGCAAGGTACATTAGCATTTGTACAAATACTCACTCATATCGATCGATAATTCACGCATGCGTATTCTCCATATATATGGACCGGATCAATTGGGCCACCTACCAATGCAAATGCAATCCGGTTCTCATCAAAGGTGCAGGGATGGATGAGTGGATTCATGTATCTGTTTTCCTTATATATAGCTACCTATTATGCAAATTAAAGGCCGAGGGAAGATTCGTCAGGCCAGTTTTGGAGGAGATGTCCACCCCATTTTGGGGTCTCATATATAGAATCTTCGCACTCTATAGTCAGCGCCTTCTTCTTTGATAGATTCCGGCGACATGTCGACTAGGTGAGCGAGGGTTCAGAGTAGGGACCTCGCTCATTGGAGGGGGCGGGGTGGGGCGGGGGGTGGCCGGCGGACGGCAAGGCGGTGTTCCGGGGTTGTCGGGGTTCCAATGAACACCTAGAAGAGGAGGCCGAGGGCGGGGGCGGCCTGGTGGTGGAGGCGGGTTGGGGGCGGCGGTGGCCCGATGGTGGAGGCGGGTTGGCCGGCAGACGGCGAGGCGGCGCAGGAGCGCCGGCGGCCGGGCGGGGCTAGATCCTCGGTGGGCGATGACTGGCGGCGAGAGTGTGCAATGTGTCGGTGCCGCCCTGCATATGGGGTGAATAGACGCCCCCGGAATTAGGCAGATGGAGGCTTTTTGAAGTGGCTTGTTGGAGTTGGATGACGGTGGGCCATGGCTAGTGGCGGCGGCAGAACAAGAAATTTGGGGGTCGATTTGGAGAAAAGTTAGGTCAAAGTATTATGGAGATGGACCGTTGGATCACATGGACTGACGGCCTAAAATGTAGAACCCAAATATGCTATAGTTGGGTCTTGCTGGAGATCGATCGAATATGCTATAGTTGGGTCTTGCTGGAGATCGATCGAGAGAAACGAAGTAGGTGGAGAACTGGGCTACAAATCGACAGCCCAAAATTCAAGACATGCCCAAATAGGCTATGGTCGAATCCTACGTGAGAATCATGATCACGATAGATTAGAGAAAAGAAGTTGGGTGAAGAAATTGGCTCTTGGATCACATGTGTGGCAGACTGGCAGCCCAAGATTTTGGATATGCCCAAACAATATATCTATATAGCAAAATCCATGAATATATCGAGAAATGGGCCGTTGAACCACATGAATTGATGGCCCAAAATTTAGAACATGCCCAAACAGGATATAGCCAAATACCGAGATAGGGCCGTTATAGTGATGGATTGAGAGAAAAGAACCGGGATAGAGAAATGGGTTGTTGGATTGGATCAGCCTAAAAGTTTGGACATGCTCCAATAAGCTATAGCACTATCCCGTGGATTAATCGAGATAAAATGAGTTAGATGGAAAAAAAATATATAGGTTGTTGGATCACACGATCAAATTGATGATCCAAATTTCAACATGCATCCACCATAGGCTATACCCGGATCCTATAGATTGATCATGATCGAACAAGGCATGAAAAAATAAGTTGTTGGATCACATGAAACTGAAGCCCGAAATTTAGATATGCTCAAAAAGGCTACAGTCGGATCTTATGGGAGAGTTGTGATCGTGATTGATCCAAAGAAAAGAAGTGGGATGCTTATTTAGGACTGGCTATAGCTAGCTATAGCTAGATCCTTTTCGAGGATAATGATCGATCATGATCAATCAAGAAAAAAAACAACTTGGTAGAAAAATAGCTTGAGATAAAAGAAGTAGGGTGCAGCAATGGGCCATTTAATGGCAGGAATTGACAGCCCAAAATTCAGGACACTCCAATAATAGGCTATTGTCCCATACCTTCAGGGAGGCTCCGAGTCGTGATCGATCAAGAGCAAAAGTTTGGAAGATAGTGGGTGTAGGAAAATGAGCCATTGGATAAGATGGATGGAAACCAAAAATTCAGATGTATATTGGTGGACGAAAAGGCTCGAGTTAACCCGTAGATAGTAAACCCGGCGGGCACGGATACGGGTCTCAGTATGTACCCGTGGGCATAGGTGACGGTACAACTTTAAACCAAACAAATATATACTAACGGGTACGAATTTATTATACCCGAACCTGCAGACCCGTCAGACTTGCTGACATGTGGGCCCAAGTACTCATATATATAAAAAATCTAGGGTTTCACCCTCATTTTTCCTCTCAACCCCCTCCCAGCCAACACCAACCGTAGAAGCTCATGCGTCACCGCCCTCATCCCCTTCGGGTCTCGGCGCCTCCCCCTCCTCCCTATGCAAAGCTCGGGGCCGACGGTCCCCTCCTCTTCAGCTCCTTCCCAAGCCCCTATGCGCCGCTGCACCTTCCTCTGTTCCTCCCGCCAGCCATCCTCCCCCTTCCTCCATTTGTCCCGCTGGTCATCTGCCCCCTCCTCCCTCCGCCGAGGCGTCGTGACTGCAACCCGCGCTCCTATCCGGTCGGCGCCGAGTACGGCGCCATGACAAGCCACGGGGACGCGCACCACGCTGCCGCAATACAGCCCACAGATCCGACACCACGGGGACGGGACTGACTGCTCCCTCCTCTCTCCACCTAGGCGCCGAACCACAGCCCGTGCTCCCGGTCAGCGGAGCCGAGTGCAGCCGCGCAATAGGGGCACGCGCTTGGGTGTAGGCGTATAGCCATCCGACGTAGCCCTGCCGCTGCTTGAGCTGAGGATAAGGACACTGACGCCCCAACCATGGGTACACGGGCATGCGGGTATCCGCGGAAAGCGGGTTCAGGCGTCATTTCCTACCCATGGCAGGTTGCGGGCGCGGATGCGGGTACGAATTTTTGCTTGCGGATACGGATCTACGAAGTGCGTATCCATGCGGATTTTACCCGTTGCTATCTTTAGCTCAAGTACATTATGGGCAAGCTTAATTAAGTTTATACTACATGGTAAGTATTGGTTTAGACCAGGTTATAAGTTTGCAGACATTTCCTTCTAATTCATAGATTACACATGAGATGCCATTGAGCTATTTTTGTTGACAGCTATCATCATTAGCTACTAGATGATTGAGATAGATGTCAACATTCTTCAACATCTGGCGATGGATTTGTTTGTTTTTACTTATGCACGTGTTTTATGTCATAAAACCTACTTAGCCAGCTAAAAATGGGTAACAATTGATCTTTATTTGAGTGATGTGTTTGTAACGAGTAATTGTGCCCCATGCATGTTTTTCTAATAATTTGGTGAAGGAGGTGGCGATGGTGGCATCACCGGCTAGGGAGGAAGCTACTGCAGCTAGGAACGTCAAGGCCAAGCAGGCATCAGGTGGGGAACGTAAGCCGCGGCCGCAGCATGAGCAGGCACTCAATTGCCCACGCTGCGACTCCACCAACACTAAGTTCTGCTACTATAACAACTACAGCACAACACAGCCGCGCTACTTCTGCAAGGCCTGCCGCCGCTACTGGACACAAGGCGGCACCCTTCGCAATGTCCCAGTCGGCGGCGGCTGCCGCAAGAACAAGCATAAACGCACCGGGGGCTCCGGCGGATCCTCCTCCTCGGCACCTTCTGCATCGTCCTCCAGTTCCAGCGACCCCAAGAAGGTGAACATCACGCAACAACTGATGGCGATGATGCCTGTTGCTGCTGCTGTGACAACCGACTTCCCCAATGTGCTCCCGACGCTCATGTCTACAAGCGGAAGCTTCGAGCTCCCCAACTATGACCATCAGCTGCCTTTTGCGCCCCTGTCTTTATCGCCCAACCCTAGCATGACGACGTCATTCCTAGACATGCTGAGAGTAGGGTTTCTTGACGGCACCAGCAGCAACTATGGCGTCAGAAGCAATATTAATAATGGGATGGTGCTGCCATTTCTTCCGCCATCACCATTTGGTGCGATGCAGCATGGGCATGGGGTGATTGGTGACCAGCAGCTGGTAGGGGGCCTGCAAGATGTGGAGGAAGTGAAGCCCATAGCAACTGAGCATGGGAACATCAACGGTGATGGTGGTTTGTTTGGTGGTGGATCGTCCAGTGGAGGAGCAATGCAGCAGGGGCAGCAAATTGTTGGTGGTGATGGTGGCAACAACAACAACAGCAACAACAACAGCAACAACAACAGCAACAACAACAGCAACAACAACAGCAACAACAACAACAGGGCCGCGGAGTACTACTGGCAAGGAGACCTCATCAATAACAACTCCCTCATCTGATAATGTGGGTGCAACAATCACCATGCAGTGCTGCTCATCGTGAAAAAAGAATCAAATAAGGAAGGGGAACATCCAATGCAATTCAGTACTCCTAGTGTAGTTAATAATCAGAGTGCACAATGCATTTGTGGTCATGATGTCAAGTCATCATGCTTCACATTTTTCTTCATCATATCCATGTATGTGTTAGTTCATATATGAAAGACTTTAGTTTTCATAATCAATCCATCATATCGTTGGACCATTAGCTATCATGCATTTATAGGATCATCTCATTTTCAATGGATATTTTTCTTCATTTCTCCGCTTCTTTATTTATTACTTTAAATATTTTGTGATTTTATTGTATACCATTTAATTAGTCTCTGGTATTAGCTCTCCATCCCCCCCCCCAAATGTTTAATTAGTCAAGGCCATGAACCCATAGTTCGTGGTTCAAATCTAATTAAGGAGTACCAGATGTTCGGACGCTTTTAGAGTATTTTGTACAGTTAAATGGTCCAACATCCTGCACTTTCCATTTGACCTAAAGGATAAATGACATGCATTTCTATTAGCTAAGGGCTCTACATTCGGTCTTGTTAGGGACAACCATGCCTTTTTCATCTTTGCAAATCCAATTATTTTCTTGGGATTTCAAATAGTAAGTAGTAAGTATACTTAAAGAATGAAATATTTAGGGGTAAGTTTCTTGCTTGCGCAATATCTTGGCTTACTAACCAATAGAGTACTACTAAATGCATCTTGACCACAGGAGCAGTTTCGTTGGGAGGAGAATTTTGCACAGCACCATTCTTTTGTTCCAATATTTTCTAAGAAGAATATATCCACCATTTCAGACTTAGATGCAAAACTTAGTCAAATATTTTGGAATACATGTTGCATTGTTAAATGGGTTCCTAGTTATATTCCATCCTCAGGTGTTGGGCAAAATACAAAGACCAAAAAATTATTGGTGAACTAGGTTTTATCCTGTTCTAGTATTCACTAGTTATTTGTTTGTAACTCATGCTAATTGACCTGGTTCTATACAGTAATTATATTATATGTACAACATACCATGAGAGGTATATATGGATCTGGGCAAAAAAAACATGCACCTAGATATCAAGACTACAATCTGGAAAGTTGGCATTTGCTCTATACTAAAGAATTATATTGACATGAACATGAACATGGTAGCAACTTATGAAAATATTTAGTCTGACAACTAGTAGATATAGGAGTGCCAAAAACTAAAACTAATAAACACATGTCATCATTGGGAACAAGTCATACACATAAAGATTATCTAGACATAGTTTTGTGTTTTATTTCAGAATAGTTGTCAAAGATGCGGTACTTTGCGGGACTGTAGCAACAGAAGGTTGGGACTTTTTCAGCACTCCTGGCATCTAATCTGTAGGGGATGAGTTTGGTACTTTCTTCTATGTATAACTAAGTTAAGATAAACAACATTTGTAGTTATGAAGAGAAAGTTGTAACAACAGTTTGGATCGAGAAGGTGGCCCAGTCCTACTGTTGTTAAGGAAAGAAAAACTAAATCCTGCCCAATCTTGCACAAGACATTGTAAGGATATGTAGATCCTCAAGGTACTTGTGTTATGCATCTTCAGATGCTTCTTGAAGAGGTTTTGTTTTGGATTTTGTGTAATTGGTATCGTAGAGAACTAGCAACTTTGTTGGATGATCCTTGGTACTACAACCATAATAATAAGAATGTGGTTAGTGTGAACTGACCATGGATTCTCTCCTTCAGTTCCTTTTAGGAGTTTTCACGAAGAAAACAATTCCCTTCCCTACTTTTCAGTGCTGGAATTTTTTCACATGCAATTTTCCGCGAGAGTTCTCTGCATCTTCCTTGAGTACACACAGTAGCAGATCTCCTAGAGCGGTAGAATGGGGATATTCACTACAATAAAACATGTATGTAGTGGCACTATTTTTAGTTTCTAGAGACATTTTAGGTTGTCTCTACGTAATCGTAGTCATTTTTTACTATGTCGTAGAGGTGCCACTACATCCGGTGTCTCTTTGATAGAAGAGACACTTTGTTAATTATCTCTATATTCTATAAGACAAATTAACTTGTAATGACACACTATTATGTCTCTACCCTCTAGGTGCACTAGAAAATATTGAAAAATATGATACTACTTGAATGATGCAGCTTTGAAGCTTCAAACTCCAGACCTTACATCATATGGAACAATGCTCAGCCTGGTAACCATCTCACATTTACAACAATTGTTACTCATATACTAAGTATAATTCTTATGATCAGTATTCTGTAGTGCACCTCAATGATCTAAATAGTGTCTCAAGATATTAAAAGGAATGACTCAAACTATGCCCCTATGGGGCTAAGGTCAAAAATTAAAGTGTCTCAAACTTGCCCCCAAGAATCTGTATTGACATTTTACAAAATGACTTGAAAAAATATCTCTATGATTTAAAATGCCTCAAATAGTGTCTCAATACATGTGATGCTTTCGAAAGTGCCACAAAAAATGTCTCTACAATACATTGTGACATATATGTAAACGCAAATTATGAAATGTCTATGTAGAAGTGTCTTTATATTGGATTTGTGTTGTAGTGATTATACGACCGACCCGAGGTAGGGCTCGTATTTGCCATGAGTTCAAAGCTGAGAATGCTCCGAGTTATCCAAAACCTCTACAAAACTAAGCAATGTTGCTGAGAAAACTCAAGCGGAATCCATTGTGCAACTAATTGGTGTACCTTCTTCGGTGAAGAAAGCAGAGTTACATGCAATACTTTTCCTCAAGTTGAAACTTGCAGGCTTCTTGTTTGTGTTTGGTGAGGATGCCCCTCCTGCCCCCCTGCGCAGCCCTGGGAAATCTAAGGCAATGTTTCTTCCAATAACATTAGCTAAGTTTTCCTTATTACCTGTATGTCAGGTGATTATTGCATCTGGAACGCTAACAAGCATATGGAGCTGTAAATAACACCCAAGCAAAGTTAGAGTAGGAAGGGCAGGGGGCCAAGAGGAAAAGATGTGAGAGACGAGGCCTCACCAGTTCTGGTGAGGAGGTGGTGCGGCGACGCCATGAGTAGCAGGATCTCAATTTAGTTCAGTTCAGGATGGGGGTGGGGTTTAAGGACGGAACTGCCTGTTTAAAGCTCTTATCTCTATTGCCCGTTGCAGCTGAGCCAAGTGTATTGATGAAATAAACCCAGCCCACCATGAGATGTAGGCCCAGGCAGCCAACCACTACGAGCAGTTCGCCCTCGCTTCCTCCACCCCGCCACCACCTCCACCTCGGATGGTCCTCGACTATGCACACCTCGAGCTCGCTGAGGCCATCCAAGCCTCCCTCATCCACTCCCCAAATGGGAGGTCGTGGCGTGGGTCTTCAAGGAGAAGTGCTGCTCAGGACGCTTATGCATCCAACATCCATCTATTTTATTTTATAGTGGTGCTATGGGATAAGAATCCTCTATATTACTTCTTCCTGCAGTTGGGTCACTGACGTTTGGATCCGATCCCCCACGTCGGTGAGAGAGTAGTACTGCAAGGAATATCATCCGGTGTGACGGTGATTCTCGGAAGGAGTTTATGTACTTGGTGATTCGTTTTCTTAGTTTTACCGGTTTGAACTGAAATCATATTCTACTTTTTTTTCTTTTGCTACTATACTACTAGACCTATTATAATTAGAAACATAAGAAAGTGTCAGAATTTGAGATGCCATTATGTAGTACGTACAACTGACAGTGAAGGGGGCACAGTGACCACCCTACTATCATCGTAGATTGATGCTACTGGTGCTCTTGCAGCTGGAGGGTGCAGAGCGTCGGCCGTGCGGACTTCCTGAGCCAGAGCGCACGGGTAGTAGCAGAGCCAGTGCAGGCAGTCGGTGAGGTCCGGCTTGCCGCAGCAGGCGTGGCTCACCGGCAGACGGAACCTCCGGCGCATCTGGATCCTCCAGAAGCCGCCGTAGAGGAGGCCTAGGACGCAGAGGAAGATGCCGGCGAGGCCCAGCGCGTCCCTGACGTCCTCGTTGTCGATGTTGATGGCGGCCAGGTCGAAGATGAAGAAGGGCGCCAGGCACAGGAGCAGGAAAGTAGCGATGTGCACGTACATGTTGCCGAAGCCGAGCCTGCTCATGTTCCACCCAAAGACGCAGCAGCTGCAGCACACGGAGAGGTAGGCCAGCGACATGTCGTCCCACACATCCAGCAGCCCGCCCGCCCATGATTCCAATTCCCTGCTCTGCTGCTGCTCGTCCCCGCTCTTCCTCTTCTTCCGTTGCAGCTGCTGCGGATTATTATTGTTGTTGCTGTCATTGCAGGAGGAGGAGGAGGATTCCTCCTCATCATCATCATAATATGCCTGATGTGCTGCCTGCGCCTCGTAGTCGTTCCCGAGGGGGATGAGGTTGTTGTACAGCCCGGCCACCGCCGGCGCGCAGATGGCCACCGAGATGGTGAGGGCGACTCCGATGACGGGGCGCTCCGGCCTACGGTACCCAAGGATGAGGCCGCACAGCGCGTACTGCGCCAAGCAGTTGAGATGCAGCAGCAGGACCACCAGTGCACCACCGTGATGTGCTTCCTCTCGCTGGGCTTGCAGGTGCCGTCCTTGCAGTAGACCTGCCGGAGCTGGAGCATGTCGCCGGCTCTCCACCGGCAGAGGAGCACCAGGTGGTAGAACCTCCTCGGGTGCTGGTACAGGCACAGAAGAGTGAAGAGAGCATTCAGGATCTGGTTGTTCACCTCGAACCATGCGTCCCTCTGCGGTTTCGTCGGCAGCACGCGGTTGAGCATCCCGGTCATCACCATGAAGAGGATGGCCCCTGACACCCGGACGGCGATGATCCACACCAGCAGAGCCATGTTCATGGGGTTTCTGATCCACTCTTTGGCCTTGTCCCACAGGGTGCCCCAGTCGATCTTCTTCACAAAGGCCACCGGTCTGGAAAGCATTTGGCGGGTGGACGATGGTGATGAGCTCGACTGCCACTCCTCAGATGGTGAGTCATCATAATACTGCTTGTATGAATCTGAACCGTTTCTTCCCATCATTCCTGCTGCCTGCTGTTCGCCATGTTTCTGTATGGGATCACCAGCCGATGAACTAGCCATCTTATCTATATCTTCTTCTAGTACCAACTAGCTAGCTGACGAGGGGCTCACAATTGGCCTTGGTCTGCAAGTAAACTGGACATTCATTTCTGCATGGTGATTGGTGAATGAATAATTAATCAAGGGCAGCACAGTACAGGGAAGAAATGATTGACCTGTCAATTTTGCAGAGAAAGGGTTGCTTGCGTTTGATTGATGAACATATGTATGCGGTATAATGATTAGTTCTGCTACGAAAGATTACAAACTTTCACTGTAATATCTAGTGGTCATGAACTGAAAATCTGCAACACTGCAGGATTATATGGTCTCTTGTTGGAACTTGCTCGATACATACATATACATACATGGGTTGGTTTATCTCTTGAAACTGATGAAGGGGAGGGGAGGGAGGAGACGGAGAGGGATCATCTCACCTGATGGATGGAGCTGATGAATCGAATTCCAACCGATGACTCCAGCCGCCCTGGAGGAGAGCTCGATCGCCTCCATCCAATGGAATGGAAATCGTTTCGTGGAAGCTGGGCGGAGCTTTCCCGGAGAGAGAAAGAGACTTGCTTCTTGGACATGGTCATCTTCCATCGGTCGACAAGTTCAAGGTCAACAATTACAATGTTAAGTTGGGGCGCACAAACACAAGTCGCACTTGGCGCCTTATTAAGCTACCGCTTTTTAAACAAGACAAACCCGTGCCTTTTTAAACTTCAACGAGTTCCAAGCCAAATGGTCATCGGATCAGAGTAAGTACAACAGACAATTTACAGAAGGACACTGCTATAGATCATCTTCAAATAACAAACATGAAGCGAGCTGTACTGTCCAGCAAAACAACAACAGCTCCAGCATGTGCCTCTACCCTATAGCCCTTTTCTCGTCTATACTGTACTATAAAGCCATCCCAAGGCCTACTGAAATTGAAATTCAGCAAATTTTCATCAGTGGAGGGAGAGCAAAAAAAATAGCAACCTAGAACTGAATACATGTATTACGAAAGGAACCAGATGTTCTATTGCTTCTCTGAGACATGGGCAGAAAAACTTGTGTCGCATGGCTTCAGTTTCTTTGCGCGCACCACAATGTTAGCCAGGCGAACGGAAGGTCAATCTCTGGAACCCACCATGGCTTTCTTCTCCTGTGCAGACTCTCTGGACTCGCTCTCATCTTTGATCATTGCCTTCTTTGCAAGCTCGTAGCCTGCAAAGTTCATTGCTCCGAGAGGAGCAATCCAGAAGAAGCGAGGGATCGCACCCTTGAACAGACCAAGGGGGCCCTCGCTTCCAAGGATGGAGAAGACTATCATCTGCATAGACACTGGTGTGCCTGGAGGGGCAGTCATCATCCGTGTTTTCATCACATCAAAGGGAGTGGTGACAACTGCTGCAAGTCCTCCAGATAATGCTCCAACTGCTACAATTTCCCATGGTTCCAAGTCCCTCTTCGCAACATGCTGTGCTGCCTACAAAAAAAAAGGTCGTCATCATTGAGACATGTGCCCAGATGTACTGTAACTACCATTCCGAAATTACGACAACCAAAATACATACTAGTGGCACTGATAAACATAAGGAACTGACTAATTAGTAACAGTGTCAAAAGTTCTACCCCTAACTCTCATCCATTTGGATCTACTCTAATGTGATAAAACAAATGAATAACTCTAGTCATTCAGATGTTTACATATTTGTACAAGAAAAAAAAAACCATTAAGCTGCCTCTTTGCAGTCAGAGGCATGGCATTTTTCAGATTGATAGAACAGATGGTAAGCATAAAAAAGGCCAAAGGCACTCAAATGTAAAATTTTAAGTTAATAATATACGTCACTTCGAAGGTGTGGTGAAAATACAGAACCATTAACAAATTCAGGGTACCTTCTTAGCTTCTGCATAGAGGCACATTCCAGCAACATAGAAAGGAACCTCACGACAAAGTGTGGCCCCAGTGCCACGAAAAAATCCCATTGGGCCATCTTGTCGCATGGTGCCAACAATCGCCTCCCCTACATTGTTGAAGATTCCAGCCTGCAAACGCTGCTTGAGAACCTCACAAGGGATGCGGACTGCAGTACCCAGGACTGTGCTGCAGAAGGAAGCCAATGATTGCACCTACGGAAGAAAAGGCAGATCATCAAGTAAGTTCAGTAAGCACAACAATTATCACAAAATTTTAATTTTTGCCTCTATCCTTGTTCAGATGCCAAGTAAGAGCTTTTTACAGATGGACCAACTTCCCTTTTAAGCTATGCAGGCTTTTCTACCATGAATAGAAGTAAGTTAGCCTGAATTTTACAAGAACAGGTAGCTCACTTGACGAGCTTACATTGATCAAATTGCCATACAAGCATGCTGTAGTTGAGAGTTTGCGGAAGATCAATTTTCTGGATAGTATTTGAGGTAATAGATAACGAGAAAGTTTGCTACTATTAAGAGGTTTTAAAAAGTTGGATCATGAGCTTTATAAGGTGACCTTGGGCCTGCACAGCAGATATAGAGGAGGCGAATTTTGCACAAGGTGGTAGTGGAGTACCAAAATGTACCTGAATCTCTGGAAGTGCTGGAGCTACATTAGTTAATACAAGCTTGCTTGCTTCGAAAATTCCTGTCCTCAAACCATGACTGCAAAAATGGCATGATTTGATTCCTACATCCTACAACGGATTGGGCATATAAACAATGGAATAGCACACACCTTGAAAACTGGCCGAGAATTGCTGGGATAGAACCTCGATACAATCCTCGAAGCCCAATTTGTGGAAGCTTTGAAATGAGCTCTGGAAATGAGAGCGTAGATGATTGGACACGAGTCTGATACAACACAGAAGATAACGCAAATGAATTTTGGATATTTTGGTCAGCAGACTGAAATTCTGTCATCCTGTACTTATCCACAAGATTACATTCTAACAGGTAATGCATTGGCATAAATATTGATCCGTGATGGGCAATCATAGTCATAAAGAAAGAGCTCAAAATGGGATACTACACACACAGAAAGCTCCAAACTGTGCTTTATTGAATCACTTGTTTGAATGAAAACGGTATAAGGAAGCATGCTACTGTACCTTCATCGAATCAATAGGATGCAGCAGAGAGGTAGAGAGTGCGCTAGCAAGGCCTCCAGCTAAAGCAGACTTCAAAACACTTCCAGTCGATATTTCAACAGGTGGGGGAACAGCAACAACAGTAGCAGCTTCAAACCAAATGCTCCTGAATGCATTTTTTAAGTGAAGAGAAAGTAAGATGGCAAATCGAGCACCTGAAACCTATTAAGAATTGGTGAATATTTCCAATCACATAGCCACTATTCACTAAAGCCAACACAGAACATACGTTTATCCTAACAGGATGCCACAAACATACCGAGGATCATCCTCAAGGCGTTCTGAAGGAAGTAGAAGCATGAAGTTGCGGAAATGGCCATATGAGATTGATCCTTCTGAATCTGAATTAAGATACCGTAGCATGGCAGAAGCATTATCTTCATTGGCCGGGAGGCCTGCACTTTTCAAGGAAGTCAAAATTTGATTCTTGTGAAGTGTTCCAGACTTGCTCAAACACAACGTGGTATATGCTCGGAGAATGGTTGGCTCCTTCTGTTCCATCAAGGATAGAAATTGCTTCCAGCCAATCGATTTTGAAAAAAAGTTGCTTCTGGTACGCCGTAACAAGTCCCGAGCATACCTCCTAGGTAACCGTCTCTTCCTCATTGCAATTTCGAGATCTTCTAGAGTGACTTGGCCATCACCATCTCTGTCTAACTCTTCAAAGAACCGCTTTCCTGCAGCGGCATAATATTATTGCAAATATCACCTCGTGCCACAACACATGAAAAGAGTA
This sequence comes from Panicum virgatum, assembly GCF_016808335.1. Taxonomy (NCBI): domain Eukaryota; kingdom Viridiplantae; phylum Streptophyta; class Magnoliopsida; order Poales; family Poaceae; genus Panicum; species Panicum virgatum. The sequence goes on from NC_053143.1 coordinate 214,236, forward strand.
ACCTTTCATAAGTAACTTAGAATTCCAGTTTGAAAATTGTATGATGGATCACAAAGAATAGTCTGACAAACATTACAGTACCACCCTGCTATTGCATGGGTTAATGACAATGTCTGATAGGCATATCTTTGATGGTAGCTCACCAACATTTTCTAGCTCATCAACATGGTTCTCTATTTTTAGTAATGGCTGGATATTTCACATTGTGATGCAGAGGCCGGAATATTGAAATGTTCCTTTATCTAAAAAATCAGAAGAGATTAATGAGGTAAACTGTAAACACAAATGGCATATACTGAATCTGCATATTTGAAGAAGCCCAGTGGTCAAACTGTGTAAAATCAGCCTTCTACATTGTGGAATGATGGCCGTTATCTAATGATTTATTGATTGGTTAGTACCAAAGGGCAAAACACATGAAGGACTGACCATTGTAGACCATCAGCCTACATACTTAAAGAAGCATGATACAGTGGACACCTCACAATTGAAAAAAGAAAAATGATGTTACCTTCAACTTCTGCATATCTGAAGAAGTCTTGCACAGAGAAAAGTTTCTTCTTGTCTGGGTGTCCATCTGCTGATGTTGATGATCTGCTCACCAGCTGTGGGACCAACTCGATGAGCTCTGTCAGTGAAACTGCAGACAGTGTGGAGCGCAGCCGCTCCACATTCGACAATGGAATGCTAAGCAGCCGAGCAGATAATTTCTGTACTGACTGTGGTGTAGCACTAGCATTGTCAACCTCCCCCCTGTCCTCCATTCCATCACCACCACCACCACCCTCCTGGTCGCTGACCGGTGCTGGGGCACCCATGATGGCTGCCGGGGGAGGAGGTGCCCCAACCTTTGCGAAACCGAGGTTGGAAACGAACCCGTCGAAATCTGCCCTCTTTCCATCGATTACCTTCCTGAGAAGCTGAAATTGATGGACCTGCTGGGTAGCGATACCAAATTCGGCGCCTTTGTGCTTGCAGGCGTCCTCCAGTAGAAGCAGGTTGTGCGAGAAGGCGTCGAAAGCAATGCAGAGGAGGAGCTCCAGCTGCTGCTGCGGGCCGGCTGCAGCGCTCCGCTCCCGGTCCCGGAGCGGCCGTGAGTGTTTGCCTCCCCGACGCCTAGGCTTGGGGCGGCGCTTGGTGTCGTCGCCGCGGAAGCATCTGGCGAATGACCTGAGGGGCTTGTGGAGGAAGTTGGTGACGACGACGTGGAGGTGGAGGAACCAGTCGGGCTGGGGCTCCTGCTGCGGCTGCTTGGGATTGGGATTGGATCCAGGGATGTGGATGATGGGAAGGTGAAAATGGGCGATGGCGCCGCGGGCGGCAGCGAGGAAGGCCTCGAAGGGGCGGTCGGACGCCATAGGCATCAGGGGCAGCCACTACTAGTACTAGGTGGTGCTTCCGGTGCGGTGGCGGTGGGTTCCGGCGTGCGGCGGGAAAGGCATAGCTGCAAGGTGAGAGAGACCTCACTCAGAGGACGCTCCGTGGATTGCTGCAAAGGCTCTTCTGGCCAGAGAGAAGATAGTAGTAGTGGTGGAAGTGGAAGCTTACAGCGAGCGGCGGGCGGTGGCGGAAGAAGCCGGCGGGCGAGGCGAAGGCGAGCAGATTCCGACAAACAGGGACACGGGAGGTGGAGAAGCGGCGAACCGCGACCATGAGAAAAGGCATTAAGGAATTATTTCCTTAGAGAGATGAAATGAATTATGATTTTCCAGATGTGGCCTGCCTTTCTTCCTTTCCGGGAAAATCAAGAGTTCAAGACGCTTTGTTTTCTTCTGTTGTGGTCAAATTTTTTAGGGTACACAAATTTTTTTTAATAAAACGAATAATCAAATTAAAATTTTAAAGTAAAAAATGACAAACGAATTATAATTTGGAACAGACGGGGACGGGTAACAAAACCATTGGCACTAACTATATTCTAAGCTCACATTTGTGAACCACGCCGCATCCAAAAAGACATCCAAATAAATGTTTGGCAAAGTACACAACTGCATCGTAAGGATGAACTCATAACGTGCGGATGAATTCATAACAAGTGCTAACAAGATTTGTTAATATAGAATATATCAATTGTAAATCAACCTCTCTATACAAACAATGCAAACAATAAAAAGAATGGACCCACATCAACGAAATGGATAAGGATGTCGATCAGATCATGACATGCCCTTCATTCTAAAGGATGATTTTATTTTCGACGCGAGCCTCCTGTCAGTGTCGACTGTCAACCAAAGAGTTGGCTGTTCATGTCGTATTTCGCATAAAAGCCAGTAGCAGAATGATTGAAGTTCCAGGACAAGCATGTCAACAATTAGAACATCAAATTGGAGCAAATACAAATTTCTGAAAGAACATCAAATTCGAACAAAATACAGCAGCCGATGTGCTGCTTCCTTCCATTATTCCAACAAAATCAATAGTATATACGTACATTCATGATCGCAAGATGGAAGTAACACCCCCTACTCTAATCTACACTAATAATCACATGGAGATGGAAGTATACACTACTAGTAATAATAATTCCTATTTCATAACTTTTACGTATAATACACAACACAATCACACTAGATGCACAAGAATTCTTTTAAAAAAAAAAACAAGAAGAAGAAAGAGAAACGCAATCTCTCACTGACTGGCTGACACAACTATGGACTGCTGCTGATGCCTAGACAAAATCGAAGCGCATGAGGAGCCTGACGGACTTGTACCTGACGCCCTTGCGATCGTGGAGGGGCACAGCACGAATGCCCTGCTTCAGCTCCCACACCGGCAGCACCGTCTGCCCGCCGAAGTCGTGCTTCTCCGACATGTCGTACTCCTGCACCTCTATCCTCAGCAGGGCTAGCTCCGGCACCGTCAGCGGGAACGTGAACTCCTCGTCCCACACCGGCACCCACTGGTCTTCCAGGACCCGCGTTTTCTTCATCACACTATCCGCCTTCACTCCAGCGATCCCTACCTGTTTATTCAGACAGCATGTATATTGGACCTTCTTAGCTACAACTTTCGTCCCACAATGTAACCCACTGTCTACCAAGAACCAATTCAACATCCTTGTTGCCTTACCCTGGTATAGAAATCTGGAGGCGAGAAGGAGTCGAAATGAGTTTTACTGAAATCCATGCGCCACCCATCTCCCATATATACTTTAACCTGCTTCCACATTGTACGATTTTACTGCTATGCTGGAGCATCTTCATTGATATTTTCAACAAGATCAGCTGTGACTGCCTTGGAAACATATACCTACCTTGAGAGTTGTCTTCACAGGCAAACTAGCTTTAGGGTCAAATACCTCGCCATTTGGACCTGTCGTTAGCAAGAAGTCAGGTTTTTTAACATACCCGCAGCCCCCATTGGCTCTGAAAAATCCTTGCATCAATCGGAGTGCTTTGTCATACCCCTGAAAAAATGAAAACACAAGACACTATGCTTTACTTCACATATATTGATTATAATACAGCTTGACAGCTGTGCAAGAGACCTAGTTCAGCCAAACAACTTAATAGTAACCACTATGTGACTATGAAAGGCATGAAGAAAGGCAAACTACTGACAGTTACAAACTAAATCCCACCTGCATGTTAAATGCAACCATCTGAGCGCCATGAATCCAGGCATTCATTGGATCATAGTTAGAAGAGTTAACCCTTGTGCCCTTTGGATACACCCTCAGTATATTCTTCTGAGTGAACCTGAATAGATTTAAGTTCTTCAGCAAGTCTGCGGACTATGGTAAACACCTTGAAGATATGCAATTTGGGATTGGTTAATGGTGAAAACTTTGTATCAATTATATTTTGTAGGCTACAATGGGAGCTTGACCTTTTACCGGATTACGAACTGTAGACTACAGTAGAAACATTGGTGAGCCCCTATGGTCTAAAACAGAGGAAAAAGATTTAAAGGCATAAGCTAAACACTGAGTTTATAAAACCCATAGAACTGATAGTATAACAATTTGATACGAAATCTTCTGGTGTTCTTGTGCATTGGACTTCAAATAGAATTAGATATTGGTACACACAAATTACCTTATGACTTCAGCGCCATGAGAAGCTATCGCTTTAGCTACCTGTGTCTCGCTCAAAGAGAGTCGCCTGACTTTGTCTGGGTCTACCTTTAGAGCATCCCGTAAATGGCCTTTTGGTTTGCCAGCTTGGATGGTGATCAATTTCCTATACTCACAGGCAGTATCCTGCTGAAATTTGGGGTCGTCCTCATCAGAATCTTCCTCGTTCATCCTGTTCATGACAATAAGTTTACTTCATGCGTGTTAAACAATGGGTGCCTGTCTTGAAAAGGCAATGATATTGCAGACCTTTCCATCAGATTCATCGGCATTTGAATCTATTCTCCTCAGGCTTCCTTGGTCTGGTAAATCAGCTATGTTTCCACTACCATTCTGATTATCCTTAGCTTTCAGAAACTCCTTGTATTCTTGCGGGGGTTTAGTTGAGATTATTATCCTCTTCATTAGAGCTTCTGGAGAAGGAAACTCTTTCAATGGCTCTGAACTAGGGATGAAAAGAAGATCTCCAAACGTTTCAATGAGCATCTATAGTAATTTCCAAGTTAGAACTGATGTTTTAAACAGGTGGGAAATGCAAGGAAAAAATGATACAGTAAGTAAACTTCACCTCAGCTACTTTGGCTTGGAGGTCTGCTGTTAGGTGATCCTCCAGAGTAATAACAAGAGGATAATTGGACGCACAAAAGGCATATTCTTTAATTGATTTTAAACATCTGATCATTTCTACAGGGGCAGTCAATGTCCTTTCAAATGCCAAGAAAAATAAGAGTCAGGGAAACATTTTGCAGAGTAAAAGAGAAAAAGGTTGGTTACAAATTCAAGCAGTATGGGTTATTTATAACAAACTAGACTGTGTAAATATTGAGCAGGGGTTTGTAGTGGGGAAATTCTTGTTCTTGCTACATTGTTGTGTAGTGAGAAAAAAATGCATTTTCCCTTCATTTTGGAGAAAGGGTGTCGTGGTATATCATGCAATAAACTGCGCACACTTCGGGTTTTTTATGTGTACCCAAAGTGTCATCCTCAAATGATATTGTTTTAGAATGCAAAAATATGCTGTAATCATTCCATGAGCCGAAAAAAATCAATATGGTTAAAGAACGGAATTCATACCCTCCATGAAGAATATCAACATTGTTCTTTGAAGAATTTGGCCACATATCAAGCTCAATGACTCTAACACCTCTCTGTAGTGATTTTATAATTGGGATGTCACTGGAGTCACTATTGAGCTGGTTCCCGGTAAGGTAGGAATTATGGCCAGTGAATATGAAATAATGAGAGAACGGGGCTGACATGTCCTGGTGAACCTGAGGGAAGAATGGAAGTAATGGTAAGCGATGAGGCAGAGTTTATGAAGAAGAAGCAGAATAATTAACTGCATGCTATGCAAGGGAGCAATAGCAAGCACATCTTCTGTATAAGAGCCTAAATACCATTGCATTCAATATACAGAGCAACGGGTCTTAGACTCTTAGTTATGAGCTCTGAACTGAGATGACAGTTGGTAGTAAGTCAAGCACATCCATTGGATTTGGATCATCTATTATCTTATTATTTGGCCAACAAACGGAGCTTCCACGTTCGCTCTCAAGGTCTAGAAATTCCCACGTTAATCGGAGAAAAATGAAAATTTGAAATTACCCACCACTGCCATTACGAAAAAAATAGTCCAAAATACCCATATACATATTTATAAATTACCCACCAGTGCCATTAAAATATATTTCTATTTATAAATAAAAATCTATCCATCATTTTGCATATATATCAAACTACATATCGTGCATGCCTATAGGATACTAGCGACGCAAACAATTAACATGTTTTACCACACACATATCTTATTATATCACCAAAAATCCAAATGGACCTTCATGATTATATTATTATTAGCCAAAATAATTCTAGGCTTTGCACTATATTAGACTACCACATGGCCTGTAGTGATCATGATGAGAGGGTGGCCAAAGTTGGGCCAGCGATGAGGATCATAGAGTTGGAGGCTAAGAGCAAGGGTAATCGCCGCGCCGCAAGGTTCTTCATCCTCCGTGGAGTCTGGAGACTGTCAATCATCTACTGCCTACTGGTGATTTTTGACGTGCATATCCGCAGACCCAATGCAAGCACAAGGCCACTGCACGTCCAACCTAATCCTTTTTCACAATCCTCCTGCATCACTGTCCTTGCCGATGGAGAGTTGTTGACATTACTCCAAAGGTTTGTTACCAACATTGCTACAAGACATTACCGCACCTTACAATTAACACCACAAGCTCAGAAAAAACTTAACACCACAAGCAGATCAGGAACTAGGACAATATCGATCAGACCATGATTTGTATAGTAAGCTCATCAGACTTAAACATAAACATAGGTTGCTAAAATTCTAAATGGAATCTTGTGCTCTGCACTATGGAGATTTGTTGGCTTTCAAAAAGCAAGAAACTTGGATCAATTGTTCCACAACAGAAACTAGACCATGGAGGCATGATGCCATGCAACATATGATAGAATTAAATATAGTAGCAACAGACGACCAAGAGGATCATAAAGTAGAGAAGCTAGCAAAAGAACAACTGAGTCAGTTGAACTGAGCAGTGGGCAGCTGCAAGGGTTGGTAGATAAAAAACATGCTACTACTACTAGCGAATGGTAGTAGCTAAGATCGAGGAGATAGGCAGTCGTGACAGGGTTACCGTTGTGCGCTTGCTATACACGGCCACATCACTGACAACGAAAAATGTAGGCAAAAGGAGGCACCACTGCACTAGCAGCAGAGAAGCACTCTTAATTACTGAAGCAAGTAGCATGTGATGAGAAAGATTTAAGTTTATAAATAATAATTAGATAAAAAGATATAAGATATATTTAGAATATCAATACTAGCCGCGCATTTCGGGTCACCTCACTAGTTTCTGAGTAGTCAAGCATAATAGTAAATTTCCTGAATTTGATGCAGATTTGCCTGTGTTGTGAAAAGAACTGGTACTGCTACTTGTAACCTGATGTGTGTAATGATTAGTTTGTTGATGACCTCATTTGTAGTCGGTTATGTAGTTGTGAGCTGCAATGTGAGAGCAGAGTGCAACAATACTACCAAATGGTAGCAAAAAGTGTCCAAAACTGAGCAGCACCCCCTGTACCTGTACTAGAAGGGAATGCGGACAGGCAAGCAGGTAGAGTTGGCCCAGAGAAGAGATGGATACATAGAGAAAGGAGAGAGAGCGAGAGGGACAGCGATTGAAATTGAATGAAGGTCATTCCCTCCGTCGCTGTCCCATCCCATTGCCATCCATCATCCCAAGGAGGAGGAAGGTTGTGGAATAAATAAAAATGGAATCTTTGAGGAGGGAGGGATGGAGTTGACCTCACCACGATCCATGGAAGCAGCAAGTCAACTATTGGTAGGAGAGAGCGAGTAGATGAAAAACCAAACCGGCGGATCAAGATGAACAATCATCATCTACTAAAAAGGAAGAAGTTCACGTTACCCCCCCTTAAGTCTTTCTGAAGTCTAAGTTTCAACCCCAAAGTCTAAAACCGTTCAACTGAGGTCCCTAAACTCCTGAAACCGTGCACCCCCCGGCAGCCTTCCAGCCCGGTTTTGCGCCACGCTGGCCTCCACGTCAGCCCCTGGTCAGCATCTCTCACCTCCGCGTCTTCTCCGCCTTCCGTGCCTTCCTCCTCGCGCGCCACCACCTCCCTCCGCCCCACCGGGACGAGGAGGTGGGAGGATGGGGGCGTGCGCCCACACCACGCATCGCCGGTCACCGTCCTCGCGCGCGCGGGGGAGGGGAGAAATGACCCGATCCTTCCCAATGGGCAACTTCACGTCGTGCACGCTAGCGAGGACGGGCAGCGCCGGACCACTTCCTGGCGGACGCGCACGTGTTGCAACCAGGCGGCGGGTCGAGGCGCTCCCAGCGGACAAGGGCCTCGCGCACGGGGTGTTGTACGCCGCGCTCCCCATGAAGCGCCTCGACTCCCCCGTTGCGCCCGCCGACGTGGCGCGCTTGGCGGCCGCGATGGTCGCGAGCGGCAAAAAGGCGCAGGCGAGGAGGAGGCTGAGGCCTGCGTCGTCGCCCGCCGCCACGGCCAAGGTGGCCGCCGTCGTCGTTGTGCCGCCCGAGGGCAGGCAGGCGGCACCCCGCCGTCTCACCGCCACAGGTTTCAGACCCGCCGAGGGTGGGCGCAGCGGCGCAGCCACGAGTCTCCTCAGGTCCATGAGCACCGCCCACCGTCGGCCGACGCTCCCCGCAACCGGCCTGTGCGAGCCGTGCGCGGCCTGCCCCGGGCCGCCCATGCCTGCTGCGAGCAGCCCCCGCCCCCGCACTCCGCGAGTCGTCACGGGCGTCCATGGTGCAACCGCATCTGCTGGGGCTAATTGCAGGCGTCCATGGAGCAACTGCATCTGCCCAGGATAATTGCAGGCGTCCATGCTTGCCAAAACCAGCAGCTAGCATCCTCTCCTCCCTGTCTTCCTCCTCAAGAACTCAAGCGCCACCAGCTCAAATCCCCAACTCCAAGCACGATGCTTCCTGTTCCTGAAGATCTCAGCTCAAATATGCCGATCAAGCGTCACCCTCTTAACTTTGGTGAGACAAATTGAACCATATCATCACTGAATCATTTACCTACCCCACGAGATGCTGCTGCTGGGGCGGCGGCGGCTGCATCGGCAGCGGGGGCGTGACGAACTTCGCATCCGCCAGTGGTGCGGATGGGGCTGGGTCGAGGACATGGAGGCCGAGGCGGAGGGGGAGGATGGGTTGGCGGTGATGGAGGACACCGTGAGTTGCAGGTCCCAGTTGTGCGCGGCAGAGCACATGGAGCAGGGGTGCAGACTGGGCAGTGCCTCCCGCACGCTGGCGCCGCGGCGCCGCCGCTGCGCTCAACACCTTTCCCGGGCCTGGACCTCGGCGAGATGCTGTCCAGAGGCCGACGTGGAGGCCAGCGTGGCGCAAAACTGGACTGGAAGGGTGCCGCGGGGTCAAAATGCACGGTTTTATGAGTTTAGGGCATCAGTTGAACGGTTATAGACTTTGGGGTCAAAACTTAGATTTCAGAAAAAGAGTTGAGGGGGGTAACGTGGATTTCTTCTTTTTTTTAGAAATCTCCGGTTGATCTATCTGCGCTGGACTCCCCATTCATAGAGGAGGAAATCTGGGCTGCTATTAAGGAATGGCCGGTTGACAGGGCTCCTAGGCCGGACGGTTTCACCGGCGCTTTCTATAAAAGTTCCTGGCATATCATTAAGAGTGACATCTTGGCTGGGTTTCGAGCCTTCCACCAGGCCAATGGGGGTGGTTTCTCATGCCTCAACAATGGCCTTGTTATACTGCTTCCCAAGCGTCCTAGCGCTGCCACACCTAGTGACTTTAGGCCCATCGCAATGGTTCACAGCTTTGGCAAGCTTGTGTCCAAGGTCCTTGCGTGTAGGTTGGCGCCTCACATGAAGCTGCTAGTGGGAGCCAACCAGACGGCGTTCATTCGGGGTCGGTCGATCCTTGACAGCTTCAAGTATGTTCAGAGTGCAGCCGCCTTGTTCAGAAAGAAAAGGATTCCAAAGATGTTGCTGAAGCTTGACATCTCCAAGGCACTCGACATGCTCTCTTAGGCCTTCCTGCTTGAAGTGCTCCAGGCTCTGGGATTCAGTACCAGGTGGAGGGACTGGGTGGCCGTGTTGCTTGCCTCAGCGTTCTCCCGTGTACTAGTTAACGGTCTTCCTAGTCCCAAGATTTTTCATTGCCGTGGAGTGCGACAAGGCGACTCCCTCTCCCCGCTACTGTTTTGTCTTGGCCATGGACAGTCTGAGTCGGCTTGTCAGCAGTGCGGTGGAGGCAGGCGCACTGTAGCGCCTCGAGCTGCCTCAGGTGAAACACCATTGCAGCCTTTATGCTGATGATGCTATCCTCTTCGCTAGCCCAACTCTGACCGAGGCGTCGGCGCTCAAGATGCTGCTGCACATGTTCGGCGTTGCTTCTGGACTCAAGGCCAACAACAGCAAATGTTCCATCACTCCAATTTCTGCTACGAGCGAGGACCTGACCGAGGTAGCAGCAACGCTAGGCTGCGTGGTCATAGACCGATGGACCGTGCGGTGAACGGCGGTGAAGGGCAGTCGGGACCAGAGCTCGGATCGGGCGGCAGCTGTGACGTCCACTCCTGGATCGAGGGCGCAAGCGGCGACGGAAGGCGGGTTTGTTGGTTTGCGCCACAAAACCAAGGAGGCGGACGGCGGTTGAAGACGCCAAGTCGTGGAGGTGACGGGCGTCGACGGCGTCTAGGGCCTCGCTGCCAGGGTTCACCAAACCGGCCGGAACCGGTCCGGTTACCGCGGTTACCGGTCTAACCGGCCCGGACCGGTTCCGGTTCCGGCCGGTTTTAAACCGGCCCAAATTCAAATTTTAAATTTGAATTCTATAAAATGGAAAAATCCCAAAAAAATCTTAAAAATACTTCAAGTTGCGACGAATTTAATGATGTCAATTTTTTTCAAATATTCGTTCATTTAGTATACTTTGCGAGCATTTGAAGTTAAACAAAAAAAACGTGCATACAAAAGTATACAAATACAATGTAAAAGTAGTACAAAAAAAGATTGGAGGGTTCATTTAGGCTAAAATATGTTATACAAACATTCATTTAGTATACTTTGTGGATATTTGAATTTAAACAAAAAAAGAAAAAAAATTGAATTTAGCGGGTTACCAGTCAAACCGACCGGTTACCAGTCAAACCGACCGGTAACCGGTCAAACCGGACCGGTAAACCGGTCTAACTGGCCGGTTAGCCGTTCGAAACCGGTATAACTGCGGGTTTTGAATTCAAATTTGAGTTTGACCGGTTTTTACCGGTAACCGGTCAAACCGGACCGGTTAGCCGGAACCGGGCGCCGGCGGTTCGGTCCAAACGGTCGGATAAAAAAACCCTGCTCGCTGCGAGCGAGGAGGTGACGGGTGTCGGGCGGCGTCTAGGGCCGTCAGAAGGCCGAGGCGGGAACGGCGTCGAGGGCCACGGCGTGGAGGCAGGAATCTTCCCGCGCGTGAGGTTTTGGCGGTTTTCTCAAAACCGCCCACCTACCCGGGTTTCGCGGACCCTCCAAAACCGCGGACTGGATCTTCATCAAGACGGCGGCATCGTAGAGAAGACTTCGTTCCGAATAAAGAACCTCGGCCGTCGGATGAGATCGTGTACAGGGGGTGCTGCAGGCCAACCGGTCTGACCGGTCCCTGGCACCGGTCTGACCGGTCTAACCAACCGGTCTGACCGGTCCAGCGTACCGGTCTGACCGGTCCAGCGTACCGGTCTGACCGGTCCCGCGGGTATAAATATCCCTTCACTTGTGTTAGGTTGGGTGCGGCTTTGGTATTGTGTCCGTGAATTGTTCTATCTCCCAGGCCGCCGCCCCTGTGTTCCTCTCCCTCTATTCTTCTCTTTAGAGTAGATTTGGTTGATGGATTTGTGAGACCTTGTGTGGATTTGATTGGGAAAGGAGGCCCTAACATCCTCGTGCCCTCTGGGATTTTTGAATCAATCCCATCTCCTCGTTTTGTGCCCTTCTGTGATGGATTTTCGACTTCGTTTTTGGCGCACTTGATTGCGAGGAGGCTACGAGTTCTTTGCTGCGATTCCCGTGCTTCTAGCCCTGTCCTAAACCCTCTGGAATCACGAGCTCTTTTGAATTGGATTTATTGAGTTCTTGAGAAAACCCCAATCCTTCTTGATCTCCCCTCGAATTCTCAAGATTCTTTGATCTTTAGGACGAGATCTCTTGGGGATGTGTTCACGGGGTAGGGACGAAGCAATCCCCCAAGTTTCATCGATTTTCATGGTCATTTGGTCGAGATTCACCGTTTGAATCAAAGTTCTTCGGGGTTTTCTGGGTGCTGCCGGTCAGACCGGTAGGCAAGACCGGGCAGACCGGTCTGCTCGCTTTTGAACGGACTCGACCGGTCAGACCGGTCCAGGCAGAGAAGTCTGCTGTTTTCTCTCGATTCGCTTCCGATTTGCTTCGTGTTTTCGCTCACCATTCGAGGCCTTTTCTGTTGGTTTAGCTTTTCTATAGCTACTCCAAACTTTGGTCAGAACGCTTGAGTGCTTGGGTGATTTTCGGGATATAGGCCGACGATTCAAATTTTGAAAGAAATTTTGATCGGCTCTCATTCACCCCCCCTTTGGTCGCCGGCTTCGGTCCCTCAATTGGTATCAGAGCCAGGTTGAGGTTTTCAGTACCTTAACCAGTTCGAAAACCACTCGGCGACCATGACGAGTCTTGGTAAGATCCCGGTGTTTTCCGGCGAGGACTATGCCTACTGGAAGGTTCGCATGAGAGCCTTCCTGCAGAGCATGGGAGCCGATGTCTGGGAGATTACCACGAACCACCTTTACGAGGTGTTTGCTGTTCGGACCACACCTCTCCAGGTGACCCAGCACGAGGCTAACGCCAAGGCCGTCAATGTCTTGTTCGCTGGCGTTTCTCGTGCGGAGTTCTCACACGTCCAGGTTTTTCAGGAAGCCCACAAAATTTGGACGTGCCTTGAGAACTACCACGAGGGTACACCTCAGGTAAAGGCCAGACTGTTCGAGACTCACCGGCGTGAGTACGAGAACTTCACACAGGAGCCGGGTGAGAGCATTGACTTGATGTTCAGTCGTTTTCAGTCGATTGTGAACAAAGTCAATGCGAACAGATCTGCTGGAGCCCTTGAGTACACAGAGCACGAGAAGGCTCTCAAGTTGCTCTACGCACTTGACTGCTCTGTGTGGGATCTCAAGGTGAACACGATTATTGAGTCTGCAGGCTATGAGACTCTGATCATGAACGAGCTTTTCAGCAAGCTCAAGGCCACGGAGGTGGATAACCAGACACGAGCCAAGCTCAATGGTGCCCCTCCTTCCAAAAGCGTCGCTCTTGTGACTGGCCCAGGTGGATCGAGCTCTAACGCTAACTCTGCTCTTGGCTTTTCTCTTGCCTCTTTGCCTTCTGTTTCAGATGAGTAGCTGGAGACGCTGGGCGACGATGACTTGTGCCTCCTGATCAGCAAGTTCCAGCGTGTCTACCACAACAGGTAGAGGAAGAAGAACCCCGGGTGCTACAACTGCGGTGATCTGAACCACTTCGTCGCCGATTGCCCCAAGAAGTCCGGCGATGGCCAGAACAACTCCTTCGACTACTACCGCCACCGTGACCGCGACGAGGGAGGCTCCAACAAGGAGCGTCAGCGCCACAAGCACCGCAGTCGTGACCAGGGAGGACGCTTCGACAAGGAGTCGCTCAAGAAGCGCTTCCAGTACAAGGCCAAGAAGCGGGAGAAGGCCTTCCTGGCGCAGCTCAGCGACCTCGACAAGAGCTCCGACACCGACCGCTCTTCTTCACCGACCTCCGACGACGACGACAAGAAGAAGAAGAAGCGGGACAAGGAAGCCACCGGCTTCATCGGCCTTTGCTTGGCGGCCGGTCGGCGCAAGAGCTTCTGCACTATGGTGGGCGAAGCCGATGGTGCTCGTGCGTCTTCGGGTGGACATGCTACACCGACGCACTCCGGCTCTTCTCCTGGATCCGAGAGCGATTCAGAGGTAAACTCCACGATCGACCTGCTTGATACAGAGGTTAGGGAGTTGTACGCCGCTCTCGACAACCAGAAGAGGCTGCTTAAGGAAGCAGCTAGAGAGCGTAGAAAGTTTAGGGCTGAGCTGGCTTGTGCTAGGGAGAAATCTAGTGAGGATGAGTGCGCTGGCTGCATATCTCACATGAATGATCTTATTGCTCTCCATGCCAAGCATGATGAGAACGTCGCGAACTTAGATATTGCTAAGATTTCGCTTTCTGACATGTCTCACGAGCTGGCCAAGGCCAAGCATGAGCTTGAACTTGTCAAGGACGCTCCCATTGTTAGTGATGTGCTTGAATGCGATGAGTGTCCTATCTTCAAGTCTGATCTAGCTTCTTTGCAGTCCAAGTTTGCTACTGTTTGTTTGTGAACTAGAGGAGCTTAGATCTAGGCCTGCTTTGCTTGGCGCTTGTAAGCTTTGTCCCACGTTTAGGTTGGAGCTAGAGGAGAAGAACGCTTTGATCAAGTCTTTTGGAAAGACTAAGGTCGTAGAGTCTAGCCCACCTATTGACTGCTCTGTTTGCCCTGGTTTGATTGCTGATCTGGATAGTCTTGCGGTAGAGAAAGCCAACTTGGAGAATGAGAATACCTATCTTAGGGCGATTCTGAGTTGGGTTTCTAGCAGTGAGCCGCAGTTGGGCATGATGATTAAGCAGTTCAAGCGTGGTGATGGGTTTGGGGTCGGTTACACATACATGAATTCAGACTTTGACAGGTTGTATGGTAAGATTGGCAAGGCTGCTGGAAACACTGCTAGCACGAGCACACAGCCTTCGCTTGTTGACCCCGCGGATGGTGTGCTTAAAGAACCACCGAAAGCACCTCCGCAGAAGCAGGTTTGGGTTCCAAAGCCCAATGCGCTGAGAAACCCCCTCGACACGCTCCCTGCTGCCACAGCCCAGGTTGCCCAGAAGAAGAGGGCCGCTCCTCCCCGTTCGCAGGCTAGGCCTCCACCTCCCAAGTGTGAGGTGAGGTACCACTGCGAGTTCTGTGACAGGGAAGGTCACCTGGAGGAGTTTTGCTTCAGGAGGAAGCGGGCTATGAGGAGAGAGCAGGAGAGACGGAACGCGGACATGTACTCTGCTCGGGTGCATGGTCCTTCTCGGCGTGGTGATAGGCGAGATGCTAGGGCGCGCCGTGTAGGTGGAGGTCAGGGAGACGGTGGTGGTTACCATGCTCCAGCGGGTGGTCGCTTTGCCGGTCGTGCTCCTGGTCGTTTTCAGTACAGCTATGGACCACGGGACCGAGGCTTTGGAGGAGGTTTTGAGGCTCCACGCTTTCCTCGCGGTGGTGTTCGTCAGTCACGCGGTAGACGGGACGGGGGATACGCTTTGTCTGGTTTTGCTAACCCTTCTGTAGAGCAAATGGCTCGACACTGGTTTGCTTCTCACTTTGCTAACCCCAGTGTGGATACATTTGCTCACCCTTTGTCTCACTACTGATGTGCAGGTCGGAGGCTTGGAGAACAGGTGGATCATGGACTCCGGTTGTTCGTGCCACATGACTGGAAATGACAAATGGTTCTCCAGCCTCACCCCGATGCGCTCAAAGAAGTACATTGTGTTCGGAGATAATGGAAGAGGAAAGGTACGTGGACTTGGCGCTGTTCGAGTTTCTGATCGCTTTACCCTGAGAGAAGTTGCTTTGGTTTCGAATCTTGGCTTTAATTTGCTCTCTGTTTCGCAACTTCTTGATGAGGGGTTTGAGGTTCGCTTCAAGGAGGGTTGCTCGCGTGTTCTGGATTCCAGGGGAGATTTGGTTTGCCGGATTACACCTCGTGATAGTGTTTTCTTGGTTGACTTATCTGGAACTCCTTTTGGCCCTTCTCATTATTTGATGGCTGGTCCGTCTTCTGATCTGTGGAAGTGGCATAGGAGACTTGGACATTTGAGCTTTGACTTGTTGTCGAGACTGAGCTCACTTGGCCTGATCCGAGGATTGCCCAAATTGAAGTTTGAAAAGGACCTTGTTTGCCATCCGTGTCGCCACGGGAAGATGATTGCCACTTCACATCCGCCTGTTAATCAGGTGATGACCTCTCACCCTAGAGAGTTGCTACACTTGGACACTGTTGGTCCTTCTCGGGTGATGTCTGTTGGTGGGAAGTAGTATGTTCTTGTGATTGTGGACGACTTTTCTCGCTATTTTTGGGTCTTTTTCATGAGAACCAAGGATGAGGCTTTCGAGTTTGTTCGAGACTTGATCTTGAGGTTGAAAAACGAGCTACCCCAGGCCATGAGAGCGATTCGCAGTGATAATGGCACAGAATTCAAAAACGCTCGTTTTGACGCCTTTTGCAGTGGTCAAGGGCTTGAACACCAGTATTCTTCTCCCTACACTCCACAACAGAATGGAGTTGTAGAGCGGAAGAATCGGACGCTGGTTGAGATGGCGAGGACGATGCTCGATGAGCATAGGACTCGTCGCAAATACTGGGCTGAGGCGGTTAACACCGCTTGTTACGTGTCCAACTGCATTTTCTTGCGTGCTTTCATGCACAAGACTTCTTATGAGTTGCGGTTTGGACGCCAGCCCCGTGTTGACCATCTCAGAGTTTTCGGTTGCTGGTGCTTTTGTGCTGAAAGATGGAAATCTTGATAAGTTTGAGTCTCACTCGTCTGACGGTATTTTTCTCGGTTATGCTTCTCACTCTAGAGCATACCGTGTGCTGATTATTGATACTAACATCGTCAGAGAGACTTGTGAAGTCACATTCGACGAGACTGCACCGTGCAATTCTTCTGTTTTTGAAGTTGCAGGAGATGATGAGCTCGGCACCTCCATCTTTGAAGATGAGGAGGAAGAAGCTGCAGATGGTGACACTGAGGCTACCACGCGTGCTGTGGACCCAGCTATCTCTGCAACGAGCTCGGACGATGACGACGGCCCCGACCCGACTACGTCTACTTCCCGGGGACTGTTCGAGGAGGTGACTCAGGCTTCACCAGCTGCACCTGTGGAGACACCAGCTTTGGTTGAGGAGGAAGCGACTTTGACACGGGAAGCACCGCGACACATTCAGCGCCGCCATCCACCTCAACAGATGCTAGGTGATCTCAACGAGCGAGTCACCAGATCCAAGGTAACAAGTATCGCTGGCTTTCGTCATTCAGCGTTTGTTGCCTCTTTTGAGCCCAAAGATATTGGACACGCTCTTTCTGATTCTAATTGGGTCAATGCCATGCATGAGGAACTTGAAAATTTTGAAAGAAACCAAGTTTGGGTCTTAGTCAAGCCTCCACCTGCTGTAATCCCATCGGAACGAAGTGGGTTTTCAAAAACAAGCAAGGTGAGGATGGGTTGGTTGTTCGAAAAAAGGCTCGTCTTGTTGCCCAGGGGTTTTGCCAAAAATGAGGGTATTGATTTTGAGGAGACTTTTGCCCCTGTTGCTCGTTTGAAAGCTATTCGAATCTTTCTTGCATTTGCTGCTTCCAAGGGTTTTAAGGTTTTCCAAATGGATGTTAAATATGCCTTCTTGAATGGCTTTATCGAAAAAGAGATTTATGTGAAGCAACCTCCTGGTTTCGAAAATCCCAAGTTTCCAAACCGTGTTTATAAACTTCAGAAAGCTCTTTACAGTTTGAAACAGGCACCTAGAGGTTGGTATGATAGATTGAAAACCTTTTTGCTGGCTCAGGGCTTTAAAATGGGATGTGTTGATAAAACTTTGTTCCTCATGCGATCTGGCACTGATTTTCTTTTAGTTCAGATATACGTGGATGATATTATCTTTCGTGGCTCTTCTCACGCCCTTGTCTCCAAGTTTTCTGAGCAGATGTCCAGGGAGTTCGAGATGAGCATGATGGGTGAGCTGCAGTTCTTCCTCGGGCTGCAGATCAAGCAAACTCCTCAGGACACTTTTGTCCATCAAGACAAGTACACTAGAGACTTGCTGCGGAAGTTCGACATGAGTGACTTGTCTCCTCAGCCGACTCCGATCAGCACATCTACGGCGCTTGATGAGGACTTGGACGGCGAGGCGGTGGACCAGAAGGAGTACAGGAGCATGATCGGCTCTCTCCTGTACCTGACGGCGATGCGACCGGACATCCAGTTCGGCGTCTGCCTCTGCGCGCGGTATCAGGCTTCGCCGCGCACCTCCCACAGGCAGGTGGTGAAACGCATCTTCAGGTATCTGAAATTCATCTCTGAATTTGATCTTTGGTATTCTGCAGATTCTTCTCTAGTTTTGGTGGGTTTTTCTGATGCCGATTTCGATGGGTGTCGGTTGGATCGCAAGTCGACATCTGGCACTTGTCAATTTCTCGGTACATCTTTGGTGTCTTGGTCCTCTCGCAAGCAGGCTGGCGTAGCGCTTTCTTCCACAGAAGCTGAGTATGTTGCCGCTGCTAGTTGCTGCTCCCAGATACTTTGGATGAAACAAACCTTGCAGGATTATGGCTTGAGTTTCGGTAGGGTTCCCATCTTTGTAGACAACCTGTCAGCCATTAGCATTCCAAAGAACCCTGTCCTACACTCCAGAACCAAGCACATAGACATCCGATTCTATTTCCTGCGAGACAACCATGAGAGATGACACATAGACCTGATCCATGTCCCTTCAGAGAGGCAAACCGCATATATCCTCACCAAACCGCTAGAGCAGGACACCTTTGCTCGCTTGCAAGGGGAGCTTGGGGTTTGTTACCCTTTTTGATCGCTGACTTTTCTTTGGTTAGCTTTGTAGGTCTTGTTTGCTCTTTTTTTTGTTTCCTAGGTTTGGTAGTTGCATTGTGCATATGTATTGTACATGTTTGCATTTTGCATTGTCTCACTTGCACTAGCATTCTTGTATACACTGCTATGATCTTCTAGTACCTGCTAGTGTGAGTTGATAAATTTGATCATGTATAGCTTGCTCCACTGTGTATATGACATCATCTGAGTTAAGCTATTTTGATTTGAAAAACTGAAAACATGATCACCCTATTTTGGCTACTAGCATGTTAGGGCGTGTTGATATGCTTTGCTATCTTATTCATGCTAGTGTGGCTTTTCGTTCAGCAATTCATACTTCAAATGATCTAAATCTGATAAATTTGCTTGAACTGTTCTTGAAATGGATTGAAAAGATCCAGGTGGGATTGCTTGTCGCACTGATCGAGCTTTTGGGACGGCTCACTTTGCACTTGTGAGAACCCGGGCAAGGCTGTGCATGACTGAAACGAGTACTTTAAGCTTCTGATTGTCTTTTGGCATAGGCTTGGTCTCGTTGCTAAGTAAAGCTTGACAAGCTTTCAACCCCTGGCATTAAGAATTGCATGATATAAATTTGATTGAAAAATGAATGTTGGCAACTTGTTTTGGCTGGTTTGGCTCACCTGTATGAGTTTGATTAGCACTGCTTTCCATTCCCTACTTGTTAGTGCTGGATCATGGGTGATGCTTTTATTTCTCCTAAACTGAACTAGCCTAGCTCTAGACTAATATGATATACTCTGTTGAGCTAGATGCAGGTCTTGTTTATGGATGCACACGTGCTTGTGACTAGATATTGCTCATATCCTTGTATCTCTGAATGCTTTCACTTACACCTCCTGTATTGCATTCATTGCATAGCATCTGTTCAGGGGGAGTTTTAGCTTCAGGGGGAGCTTTAGGTCTTTTTAGGCTTGATGTGTGCATGTGCCAACAAGGGGGAGAATTTTGAGAGAAGTGATCGAACAAGGGGGAGACTTATTTGATTTTTGAAAAACTTGTTGTGCACAGGGCTTCGAGAGTGCATCATTTTGGGAGAGTTGCACTTGTGAGAGGGAAAAGCTTTGCTTGTGGAGTTTCTGCTTTGTTCTTGGCTCCTGGTTTTCCTCGTTTTGCATGACTGCGTCGAGCGTTACCTCTGTCTTTGAGGAGTCATGTTTTGGCTTTTGATCGATTGCGTCGAGCCTTTGTCCTTGTCTTAGGGGATCGATTTTGCTTGAGTAAGTGACTGTTCCTGCCTTTCTGAGCCTTTTGTCACTTGCTTGTGCATCTTTGTTCTTTTCTGGTTTCACTTCTCTTGGTTCATTTGTGGTGTGTTGACAATGCACTCATCAAGGGGGAGATTGAGGAATGTTGAGTACTCTATTTTGCTTGTGATGAGTGAATTGTCAACCGTGCGGTGTGATCGTGCGCTTGGTCTTTGGATTGTAGGAACACGGGCGTGGAGTGTTGACGGGGAGCTGCCATGGAGGTGCTGTGGCCGATGGACCGTGCGGTGAACGGCGGTGAAGGGCAGCCGGGACGGGAGCTCGGACCGGGCGGCAGCTGTGGCGTCCACTCCTGGATCGAGGGCGCAAGCGGCGACGGAAGGTGGGTTTCTTGGTTTGCGCCACAAACCCAATGAGGCGGACGGCGGTTGAAGACGCCAAGTCGTGGAGGTGACGGGCGTCGCTCTCGAGACTGACGGAGGTGACGGGCGTCGACGGCGTCTAGGGCCTCGCTGCGAGCGAGGAGGTGACGGGCGTCGGGCGGCGTCTAGGTCCGTCAGAAGGCCGAGGCGGGAAGGCGTCTAGGGCCACGGCGTGGAGGCGGGAATCTTCCCGCGCGTGAGGTTTTGGCGGTTTTCTCAAAACCGGCCACCTACCCGGGTTTCACGGACACTCCAAAACCGCGGACTGGATCTTCATCAAGACGGCGGCATCGTGGAGAAGACTTCGTTCCGAAGAAAGAACTTAGGCCATCGGATGAGATCGTGTACAGGGGGTGCTGCAGGGCAACCGGTCTGACCGGTCCCTGGCACCGGTCTGACCGGTCTAACCAACCGGTCTGACCGGTCCCGCGGGTATAAATACCCCTTCACTTGTGTTAGGTTGGGTGCGGCTTTGGTATTGTGTCCGTGAATTGTTCTATCTCCCAGGCCGCCGCCCCTGTGTTCCTCTCCCTCTATTCTTCTCTTTAGAGTAAATTTGGTTGATGGATTTGTGAGACCTTGTGTGGATTTGATTGGGAAAGGAGGCCCTAACCTCCTCGTGCCCTCTGGGCTTTTTGAATCAATCACATCTCCTCGTTTTGTGCCCTTGTGTGATGGATTTTCGACTTTGTTTTTGGCGCACTTGATTGCGAGGAGGCTATGAGTTCTTTACTATGATTCCCATGCTTCTAGTCCTGTCCTAAACCCTCTGGAATAACGAGCTCTTTTGAATTGGATTTATTGAGTTCTTGAGAAAACCCCAATCCTTCTTGATCTCCCCTCGAATTCTCAAGATTCTTTGATCTTTAGGACGAGATCTCTTGGGGATGTGTTCACGGGGTAGGGACGAAGAAATCCCCCAAGTTTCATCGATTTTCGTGGTCATTTGGTCGAGATTCACCGTTTGAATCAAAGTTCTTCGGGGTTTTCTGGGTGCTGCCGGTCAGACCGGTAGGCAAGACCGGTCAGACCGGTCTGCTCGCTTTTGAACAGACTCGACCGGTCAGACCGGTCCAGGCAGAGAAGTCTGCTGTTTTCTCTCGATTCGTTTCCGATTTGCTTCGTGTTTTCGCTCGCCATTCGAGGCCTTTTCTGTTGGTTTAGCTTTTCTATAACTACTCCAAACTTTGGTCAGAACGCTTGAGGGCTTGGGTGATTTTCGGAATATAGGCCGACGATTCAAATTTTGAAAGAAATTTTGATCGGTTCACATTCACCCTCCTCTGATCACCGACTTCGGTCCCTCAACTCTGTTGCTCGCCGGCTTCCGTCTGCCCATGGGCCTCTCATGGCGAAGAGCGAAAGGCTAATTTGGGTGAAGTCCGTTCTCACAGTGGTACCGCTCTATGCTATGATGGCTGACCGCTTGCCACCTTGGGCACGCAAAGAAATCGAGGCCATTTGCAGGAGGTTTTTCTGGGCCGGGAATGACCCGTCGGTCCGTGGCAAGTGTGTCGTCGCTTGGCCGGTGGTTGCAAGGCCCACTGTTCTGGGCGGTTTTGGTGTAGCGGCCGGACTTGAGGCTTACCAGCATGGCCTTGCAAGTTAGGTGGCTGTGGTTGTAGAAAGCTGATGACGACCGTGCTTGGTCGGGGCTCCAGCTCAAGGTGCAGGATGACGTATGAGCATTCTTTGCAGCTTCTACCTACGTCCAACTGGGGAACAGGAACTCCACGCTATTCTGGGTGGACAACTGGATTAATGGTCACTCAGTGGCCGTCATTGCTCCAGCGCTGCTTGGCTCAGTTCATAGGAGAGCAAAGCGCTCCCGGACAGTGGCCGAGGCTCTCACGGGAAGACGATGGGTGCAAGACATATCTGGGGGCTGTCAGTGGCGGCCATCACCGGTTACCTTCGCCTTTGGGATGCCGTCGCTAACATCCAGCTCAGTGATTTGGAGGACAAGACGATTTGGAAGTGGACCGCTGATGGTCAGTACAGTGCCAAATCAGCTTACAGGATGCTCCACTCCGGGTCTGTGGGATTCCCCGAGTTCAATCAAACTAATCTGGGATACCTGGGCACCTCTTCGTTTCAAGATATTCCTCTGGCTTGCGTGCCGGCGGCGATTATGTACAGCAGACAGGCGGCAGCGACATGGGCTTGAGGCTAGAGCTCTTTTCCACCTATGTGACTCAGCCTGAGTCCCGTCTCCATCTCTTTGTCAAGTGTAGTTTCGTGACAAGAATTTGGACAGCAATCTGTGATTCACTAGGCCAGCCTAGGCCTTGTGCGAGCAATTGTGGCTCCATCGACAGCTTCTGGCGCCGCGCTAGGAGGAGATGGCCTGGTGAGCTGCGCAAGGGTTTCGACTCCCTCTTCTTGATTGTGGCCTGGCAAGTGTGGAAGGAGCGGAATGCTCGTTGCTTCAGAGGCGAGTCGGCAGCTATATCCCACTGGCTTAGGACTTCCTTCGATGTTGCGACACTTTGGGTCCGAGCAGGAGCGGTCGCCTGGGTAGTGTTTTACGTGAATAGTCCCGTATATGCTTGATTGTATGGCCAAGGTCCCCTCCCTTGGTCGAGTTTTTGTAATCTGTACAAACTCTTCTGCTTAATACAATGATAAGCTCTCCTGCATATTCAAAAAAAAAACCTCACCCTTTACTACTATCGAGCGGAGCCTGCGGCTTTTTATCTCCTTCCTTTTGTGGTGTCCGACTGTCCGAGACTACCCCATCGCCGATCGTCCCCTCACTCTCCCTCCCCGGTGACGTCTTCCTCCCTCCCCATCCATCTACTCCACCACCCGTCCCCATAGAGGACACGCGGATGCGTAAGGGTGCAGACGGTTGCAGAAACAGGCAGTGCGGCCAGCTCGGTCGGGGTAGCGCAAGGGGCGCGGCTTTACGCCCTGGTGGCTATGGATTGGAGTGCGGCGGGCAGCTGCAATGGCAGCGCCGCTGGGACGCTGCGCGGCAGCCTACGGGCGCTCAAGTTTCTCTTGCTGGCGGCGGTCCGGTCGGCGGTGCGAGCTAGTTGCGCAGCGGGTCCGGGTCCGGGTCCGGCCGGCTGGCCGCCCGCCCGCCGCCATGAGATTAGGAGCAGTTGGCGATGGACCGGTGAAGGGAGAGGAAACTGTGGAATTGTATTTGAGTGGCCCAATCCAACACCCAACTCGGCCCGGCCCCACATGGCCCATCATTCAAAACTTCTACTTCCCACCCTGAATTAACGGCTCGACCATTGGCCCCCAACTTGGCCATCGCAGCATTGATCGGTTCTTGGAACATGTTGTGCTCATTTTTGGGAGTCGGCGCGGCACGGTGCGGGTTACAATAGTGCCACAGCAGAATATTTAAGTCGGCACAGGAACTAACCCGCGCCGCGCCGCGCCGCGCCGACTCAACAATGTAGTTCTAGCATCAACTTCTGCTCCAACATCATGAACTTCATCTGCTTGGACTGAACTGATGGAGATGGGTCCCGTGTGGCAATTTTCAGGACCGACTCCGAGTCGTATCGGCTCCGGATGAGCCGATCCAGAGTCCGTTCAGGATTCAACCCATCGGGTCAAGCTCGGAAGCTTGCATAAGGTATGCCAGTTGGACCTTAATCCGGGTTCAGATACTTGATCCGCAAGCAATTAGAGTCCTCATGGGCCTTTATGTGGTCAAAGCCTGTTAGTGGAGACTATATATATGCATGAGGGGGCATGGCTTCGGGTGACCTAATTGGTGCGTGTGAGAGCCATCGCAGAAAAGGTTTCTATGAAACCCTAACCGTGCTCCAGTCCAATCTCTCAAGATCCTCCGCCAAGTTCGTGGTGCTAGCACGCCAGAACTCGGTGTCACCTTCCCGCACGTATGGATACCATAGAGGCGTTGCTGTGACTGCTACGCTGATCAACCGACTGGTTTTGAGGGCGGCCGAGTGGTTCTTGATCGAGATCGGCTCAAGGAATCGGCATCAGCTCTTCGTGACTGCAACCACTCAGCGCACGACGTCAGGCACTCAGCTGCTTCAACTTATCTTCCATTGTACTGCGCGTCTAGTGGTAACGACCCGCAGGACCGCCGTTGCTTTCTCGCTGTAGCGGCTTCATAAGCGCTACTTTGGTAGAACACGTCGTACGCCTAACTTATTTTTGCAGGGTGTGATGTGAAATGGTATGGCCTCAATGTCATGTGATGATGTATGTGATGATTTGTGCGGCCTGCGTGTCGCAAGTTAACACAACCGGGTTGAGGTTGCACCATTATTGTATAACGACCTGCGTGTCGACTTGTGATGTTTGAATCCTCATGTAATTATTTCACTAGCTATTAGATGTAGTAGCTTAGTATCTTTTCATGGAGTCTTCAATCATGATGGCGATGATGATCACCACAAGACAGGACGGATGGCAATGGAGGTCACCTAGGAGCCATGGCGATGGAGCCCATTGTGATGCAAGAGGCCATACTATTCACAATATAATATGATTATATGCCTGTGATGTTTATTTTTCTATCATACTATTCTTTCATGCTTTTACATATGGTGGATGCTTTAATCATGATAGAATAGCTTCCCTCAGAAAAGATTGAGTTTTTTATGCCTTTTACCAATAGTTGTACCTATAAATTTTGATCGTTGTGTGGTAGGTTTACCAAAGTAGAGTACCCTCAGCTATCACTTTTGTATAGGGTGGATGTCGGACATTCACAAGCATAGTATTGGTTTACTCAGCAAAACTATCAAAACAGTTTTGGGCTTTAAGGCATAGGGTTGGGGCCGGGGCATTGGATGCCACCCAACAAACAAGAGTCGCATAGAGATGTGATTAATAATTTGTTACTTATCTGTATCACTACTTTTCTAGCCGTGATGCTAAAGCTCACTAGAATTTTAGTGATTATGGATCTTGAACCACTATATGTCGTTAGAGGGAAGATGACTTTGATATAGTAGGTTGTCTTTTGTTAAATCAGTTAATGAAAGTCTTTACATAAACTTAGTGCTGAAATCTTGCTTTACTTTAATATTGTAGATCATGTCTGCCAGTAACAATTCCTCTTTCAATTTGCGTTCTGTTCTTGAGAAAGAAAAGTTGAATGGAACAAACTTTATTGATTGGTACCGCAACCTGAGAATTGTTCTCAGGCAAGAGAAAAAGGAGTATGTTCTTGAGCAGCCATATCCTGATGATCTCCCTGACAATGCAACTGCTGCTGATCGCAGAGCTTATGAGAAGCACTGCAATGACTCACTTGATGTCAGCTGTCTGATGCTCGCCACCATGTCCCCTGATCTGCAGAAGCAGTATGAGCATGCGGATGCTCATACCATGATCGAGGGGCTGCGTGGGATGTTTCAGAACCAAGCCAGGACTGAGAGGTTTAATATCTCAAAGTCTTTGTTTGCGTGCAAGCTGGCAGAAGGTAGCTCGGTCAGTCCTCATGTGATCAAAATGATTGGTTACATTGAGACTTTGGACAGACTTGGTTCTAAACTTCACCAAGACTTGGCTACTGATGTTATTCTCCAGTCGCTCCCGGCGAGCTATGAGCCTTTTATCATGAACTTTCAGATGAATGGCTTGGATAAAACATTGAGTGAGTTGCATGGGATGCTAAAGACAGCAGAGGAGAGCATTAAGAAGAATCCCAATCATGTGATGATGATTCAGAAGGGGAACAAAAAGAGGAAGCGTTGGACGCCTCCTAATCCCAAAGGTAAAGACAAGGAAAAGAGTTCCAGTGGTGAGTCCTCGGGCTCTAAGCTAAAGCCAGCACCTAAGGCCAAATCTGGCCCTACTTCTGAGGATGAATGCTTCCATTGTCATGAAAAGGGATATTGGTCTAGGAACTGCAAGAAGTACTTGGAAGAAAAGAAGAAGAAGAAGGGAAGTGAGACTTCCACTTCAGGTATAAATGTTATAGAAATAAATATTGCATTATCTTCTAGTGAATCATGAGTATTTGATACTGGATCGATGATTCACACTTGCAAATCATTGCAGGGTCTAAGTGAGACTAGAAGATTTGCAAGAGGCGAGTTGGACGTTCGTGTCGGCAACGGCGCAAAGGTTGCGGTGTTGGCAGTCGGCACCTACCACTTGTCTCTACCCTCCGGATTAGTTTTCGAATTAAATAATTGTTATTGCATTCCTGCTTTGAGCAAGAACATTATTTCTTCTTCATGTTTGGAAGAAGTTGGTGATTTTAAGATTGTAATAGAGAACAAACGTTGTTCTATTTTTTGCAATGGTATTTTTTATGCTCATTGTCCATTGGTGAATGGATTATATGTTCTTGATCTTGAGGATAAATCTGTCTGTAACATTAATACTAAGAGGCTTAGACCAAATGATTTGAATCCCACTTTTATTTGGCATTGTCGCTTAGGTCATATAAATGAGAAGCGCATTGAACAACTCCATAAAGATGGATTGTTAAGCTCATTTGATTTTGAATCATTTGACACATGTGAGTCTTGTTTGCTTGGAAAGATGACCAAAGCCCCTTTCGCTGGTCATAGTGAGAGGGCGAGTGACTTGTTGGGACTTGTACATACTGATGTATATGGACCAATGAGCTCAATAGCCATAGGTGTTTTTCAGTACTTCATTACTTTCACTGATGACTTTAGTAGATATGGCTATATCTACTTAATGAGGCACAAGTCTGAATCGTTTGAAAAGTTCAAAGAATTTCAGAATGAAGTACAAAATCAATTAGGCAAGACAATTAAATTTCTGCGATTTGATCGTGGAGGAGAATATTTGAGCCTTGAATTTGGTGATCATTTGAAGCAATATGGAATTATTCCGCAGCTAACTCCGCCCGGAACGCCTCAATGGAATGTGGTATCGGAACGGAGGAACCGAACCTTGTTGGACATGGTTCGGTCCATGATGAGCCAAGCTGATCTTCCATTGTCATTTTGGGGTTATGCTCTTGAAACTGCTGCGTTCACACTGAATAGGGTTCCAAGTAAGTCTGTTGAGAAGACACCATATGAGATATGGACTGGGAAGCGTCCCGGATTATCTTTTCTCAAAGTTTGGAGATGCGAGGCTTATGTTAAACGTTTGATGTCAGATAAGCTCACTCCAAAGTCAGACAAATACTTCTTTGTGGGGTATCCTAGGGAAACCAAAGGATATTATTTTTACAATAAGGCGGATGTAAGGATCGATGGACCAAGAGGGGGGGTGAATTGGGCCTTTTTCAAATTCTAAAGCAAGGTAAAGCAACCTTAACCTATGCAATACTAGTAGGGCACCAATTCACCAACCGGATAACTAAGCTACCTACACAAGCTAAGAGAGATAAAAACAAAGTAAAGCCTAGCAAGGTAGAGCTAAGTTATGATCTCTAAGTCAAGCACATGAGTAAATTGCATGAAGGAAAATGCTTGAATAAAAGGAATGGACAAGAGACAACCGGATTTTTTCCCGTGGTATCGATGTGTTGGCACACACCCCTAATCCACGTTGTGACACTCTCAAAGAGTCTTGTCACCTCCCAAGTCACCGAGACGAGGGCGCTCACTAAGAGTCTCCGTTCACCATCCCGGCGTGGTGGAGATCAAGCCACGTACAATCTTCTTCTCCGGGCTCCCACAATCCTTGGCAAGCTCCGCGAGAAACACCCCGATCACCAAGATCGCCTAGGTGATGCCAATCACCAAGAGTAACAAGCTAAGGCCTTCACTTGAGCAAGAACCTATCACCAAGAACGGATGCACACTAGCTTCTCTCTACTCAAGTCCTTAATCTTGCTTCTTGATTGATTGAATGCACAAGTATGTGAATGATGAAGCTCAAGGTGGCTCTTGACTATGGTATGAGTGTTTGGATGTTGCCTGGTGTCAAGAGTGGGCGAAATGACCCATTGGAGGGGTATATATAGGCAGCTCACACAAATAGAGCCGTTGGAGAAAAGCTGCCAGAAAACTGCGTAGCGCCGGTTAATCCGACGTACCCCCCATTGTCATCGTCGGTTCAACCGGTGAATGTAAACTGCCTCTTCTGAAAACTAGCCGTTACAACTGGGGCAGATTAACCGACGTAGCATCGGTTTAACCGGTGAGTGTAGTTGTCCACTGAACCACTGAAAAACCAAGTCTCTGGACAACTGCACCGACGTTAACTCAAACCTATCGTCGGTTTAACCGGTGAGTACAACTTTTGAATTCCTCTGAAAAAACCATCTCACTGGTCAATTGCACCGACGTCTTGATTCAAACAGCGTCGGTTAATCCGGTGAATAGAACTTGAATTGCCCTGGAAAAACCAACTCTGGACTAATGCACCGACGTTAAATTCAAACACGTCGGTTTAACCGGTGTATTGAATTTGTCCAGACTCTGCTGACTTCGTTTAACCGACGTATAGAAAATTGAGAGCGTCGGTTAAACCGGTGTATAGACTTTTTCTGATTTTGTCTTTTCTGATTTGAGTCTCGAATGAAATCCAAATATTCTTGAGATATAGTTTGAGAACCACTTATTTGAACTTCTAGAAACCTGAGTGACCATAGTATGCATCCATTTTCAAATGACCATGTCCATGCTCAAGTTACTAAGCCTTAACCCCTCTTAATAGTGCGATCACTACAAAACTATAAAACCTATACTAACCTAAGTGTCCTTCTCAACCTTGTGACACTTAGGACTAGAAAGATCCTTAGCCTTGACATATATAAGTTGAAAACCGAGATCGCCTTTTAGAATAACTGAAATTGAGGGGCCTCTTTTGACATATGACCAAATGAGCGATAATGATCTATTAAGCTGCACAAACTCATTAGTCACAATAATGGTTGTCATTAATCACCGAAACATACCTTGAGGGCCTAGATGCTTACAATCTCCCCCTTTTTGGTGATTGATGACAACACAAACATAAGTAACGAGAGAGCGAGAAAGATAAAGCAGGATAAACACAAGCAAACTCGAAAAGAAGGACCAAAGAGCTCAACGGCTCAAACGAAATCCATAGATATGTCTCAAAGAACGGCATACTCAAGCGACAAAAGTACATATCCATGAATTAACACCAAATGTGATACAAAGAATCAAAGTCCTGATAACTACGAGCTCTCTCTGGCTCTACCCTCCCCCTAACTCTGGTGCTCCCCCTAACACCTCTCCCCCTTTGGCATCAAAGCACCAAAAGGCGAGCTACGGGTCGTGCTGTCGTGGTACGGCGACGAAGTGGTCCGGGTCGTCGTCGTCGGACGGAGAACTCTCACCTTCGGTGACAGACGGAAGCTGCTGGTCTGGGTCTGAGCTCACTGGGGGAGTAACTGTCGTGGAGGCTCTCGTGCTGGCACTGCCTGGTAGAGGATCCGTAGAAGTCGTAACCGGGTCAGCAGAAGAAGTATCAATATCTGAAGAGGTGACTGCTGAGGCTGCCGGCTGCGTCGACTGTGGAAGCAGGGACTCCTCTACTGCTCCTCCCCCTGAAGGTGCTGCCTGAAGTGAGGAGGGGAGGGCGACCGACTGAACCGCTGACGGTGAGTCCTGAAAGAGTGTGGTCGCTGGCAGTGGTGAAAAGAGCGGACGACCGGCAGACCCAAAGAGTGCTGACATCGAGAACGTGGTCTCCGGTGTCGCTGAGGTAGCTGGAGCTGCAGTAGGAGCTGGAGGAGGAGGAGCTGGTGTGACGGCAAGCTGAGGTGCTCCTACACCCTGAAGTCCGGGCTGCTGCTGCTGTGGGGCGAGTCCGGTGTGAGAGTAAAGCTGGGAGATCATCCCGAACATCGCCATCATGCCCTGCTGCATCTGCTGGAACTGAGCGTCTGTCCTCTGTGAAACTCTGTCGATAAGCCCGACAAAACGCTCCTCGGTCGCAGCCCGCTCTCGGGCGGCCTCTCTCTGTATAGCAGCAATCTGGGCCTCATGGGCTCTCCTGGCCTCCTCCTGAGCAAGCCTGTCCTCTCTCTGCTGGGTCACGAGCTGCTGTAGCAGTGAAGTGAGCTCGGACGGCTGAGTCACCTGAGACTCAGAGACTGTAGCAGCTGCTGAAGTCGGAGGTGCTGGCTGTCCTGAACCTCCTGCCTCGTGATCGTGACTGGCTGGGGCAGCTGAAGGAAAGTACTCAACGTCGTCGGAGGAGTCTGACTCAAGCTCAGACCAGTGAATCTCATCATCTCCCCCGGGAAGCTGTGCCTCTGCTGCTAGGAGTGCCTCATCCTCCTCTGCCACTCGTGCCTGAACCTCCGGTGACAGTCGAGCCATCGCTGCTCTATCTGCGTGTCTGCCCCTCCTCCTGTCCTGTGGAGCTGTGGGTCGGTAGACAGGGAACCTGGGAGCCTCGTCGTGACGGTAAGGAGCATTGATGGGTGACTCTGCTGGCACTATCATAGAGCATATGTAACTGATCCAGTGCGCATAGGGAAACTGTCGCACCACACCCATCCCGTCTGTGATCACATCCTCTATCTCAGCCAGAATAAAGTCAACTATGTCAAACGGCTCGTGAGTGAGGATGTGTAGAAGCAGGAGCTGCTGCAGTCCCGTAAACCCCTCTGGGTAGCCACTCCTCGGTAACAGAGTCCTCCGGAGGGCCATGTGTACTGCGTAAGCCTCTGGGGTCAGCAAGCTCGGCACTCTGGCGTAAGAGGCTGGGAACGGCTGGCGGAAGCACTGAGTGATCGCCTCGTGAGAAGGAGCAATCCCGCCAACCATCGCCCTGCGGGGTGGATCTGAGTCCCCGTAAACCCTCTCGTGCAGCGAGACGTCGACCAGGTCAACTCCAAGAATACCAGCAATGGTCGCCCTCGACAAGCCAAAGTCCTGCCCTCCAAACATGAAGTGTACAGCTCTGCGCTCGGGGGCTATCCAAGCTGTAGCGTAGAACACTCTGACCCAGTCCTCGATATAACGGTTCTGCTCCATCTCTAGCAGTCTAGGCAGACCTCTGAAGTGAGCAAAGTGTGCTCTCACATCTGCTCCCCCTGCGGCTAGCCTCAGTGAGACCCAGTCAAGAACCCTGTGCTGAAAGATCCGGTGGCCCCGCCTCTGGTAGGTCTCGTAGAAACTGGCCTGTAGCAAAGTCCAGAACCTCCTGTCGACTCTGCTATCTCGGGTCACCGGGAACCAGACCTCCTCGTCAACACTCCACCTGAGCCTCTTGACCTTGGCCGCATTGGCTCGGGTCAAGTTCTGGAGCAGCACACCTGGCTCCAGACGCACAACAGTGTCCATACGGAACACTGCGCGCTCGGCCTCTAGGGCCTCGGCTCTACGAGCTGCTGCTGCTGCAGCTGTGGACCTGCGAGGCTCCTGTGGCTGGTGACCTCCTCGCGTCCTCGGTCCAGTGCGACGCTCGGTCGCTGGTGAAGTCTCTGCTGCTGGGGATGTCTGCCGAGTGCGGCCAGACCGTCGTAGAGTCGGTGACTCCTGTGTGCTCTGCCCCTGAGACTGCTCGGACTGCTCTGCCTCTGAATCTGAATCTGCAGCTGTATCTGACTGATCTGACTCTGCTGCTGCTGCTGTCGCGGCTCTGGTGGCCCTGGCACCTCTGACTCTACCCATGCCCCTGCCTCTGCCTCTGCCTCTGGGGTCCTCCCTGATCTGGAACGGGCGAGCGCGGCCTGATGCCTGCTCCTCGGCGGCCTTGGCCACCATCTCGGCCTTCTCGGCCTCCTTCTCTGCACGAGTCCGCTTGCGAGCGGGCTTCTCGACCACAACTTCCTTACCCTTCCTCTTCTCGCGACCCATCTCGACTGACGGTGTGCGAAACACGAACGCGGCGCGAAAAAGGGAGCTCAGGCAAATCGTCGAGCACCTGGCGAGCTTCTGATCGGGTGCTGCTGCGGCGTGGCTGCGGCTGCGGTGTGGAGGCGCGGAGCACGGCGGCGCCCGGCAGTGGCGGCGTGGAGCGGCGTGGAGTAGCGTGGAGCGGCGGCGGCGGTGGCTACGCGCGCAGGCGGCGGCGCAGGCGCGCACGGGCGGCGCTGGGCGAGCGCGAGGGCGCGGCGGCGGCGACTTCGACGTGCAGGCGAGCGGCGGCGCGGATGGCGCACGGCGGCGCGTGGGCTGTGGCGGAGCGGCGGCGGTGGTCTTGCAGGCGAGCGGCGGCGCGGATGGAGCACGGCGGCGGCGCTTAGGGAAGGCGGCGGCGGCTCGAAGATGGATGCGGGCGAAACAGAGGAAAGAGAGGCGGCGGCTCGAGCACGACTCATATATGACAGGTGGGACCCGCGATTTTCCTTTACACCGGTCGATCCGACGCCTAGGGTATGAGCGCCGGTTGATTGCGTCGGTGTAGTTCACCCGAGGCTCTACCAGATCTGTTTTTGAACGCCGGTTGAACCGATGCTGTCAAAAATGAACTCGTCGGTTGATTGATCAAAGCACCGGTTGATTGCTAGGTCTGTTTTGCATTTATGATCACCGGTTGATCCGATGATGTGACTTTTGTATACGCCGGTTGAACGCCTGAAACTTGACTGAGCTGAGACAAACTTTAGTAACGCCGGTTGAACCGATGATGATGCTCCATTTGAACGTCGGTTTAACCGGTGAAGCCAAAAACCCCACACTCAGCTCACTCTTCTATGCTAAGTCCAATAAACTTATAAAATTCAAATAAACTCAAGTTAATGGACTTGCATAGGCGACTTTACCCCTCAAAATAAATAGGATAGCACACTTGCTTAAATAAATTTCTTTTTAAACACAAGGAAAAGCCGCAGGAGAGACAAAGCGCCAAATAAAATGTATGAGCCATGTCATAGGAATATTGAAGATAGAAAGCTTCAAACTCATCATGACATTGCTCACTAGGCAATAACGCACCTAACACTTTGCTCTTTTCACTTTTCATGAATTAAAATCTTGTATATGAAAACAAGTCTCATTTTCATCAAGTGATCTCCTTTGTGACCCTTACGCATGCAATGATGATGCAAACTACAACCACATGCGAAAGTAAAGTAAACATGAAGTGCACATCTATATGACAAGAAATGCATAACAAGAAATTAAGATCTACTTGTCAAGTTTGAACCCACGGGAAGCTTCTTCATGATGAGCCTTTCTACAAGCCTAGAGGAAAACAAGTGGACCACCACCTCTAGCTAAACCCTTGCTCGTCACTATCTTACCATGGTTAGACAAGTGTCCTATATGTATGCATTTTTCTATATGACATGGCAACTTACATGACGTTTGCCGCATCTAACACATTAAGCTCATTTCTTAGCCTAACAAAGGTACTCTCGTCTAGAGGTTTTGTGAATATATCCGCCAATTGCTCCTCGGATCTCACACCTTGAAGGGAAATGTCCCCCTTGGCTTCGTGATCACGCAAGAAGTGATGGCGAATATCAATGTGCTTTGTGCGAGAGTGTTGAACTGGATTCTTGGCAATTTTTACGGCACTTTCATTGTCACAAAGGAGTGGGATCCTATCTAGTTTCACACCAAAGTCCAAAAGGGTTTGCTTCATATATAGGATTTGGGCACAACATGCACCGGCCGCTATATATTCCGCTTCCGCGGTGGACAAAGCCACGGAATTTTGCTTCTTACTCGACCAAGAAACTAGAGAACACCCAAGCAAGTGGCAACCCCCGGAGGTACTCTTGCGATCCACACGGCTTCCGGCAAAATCCGAATCCGAGTATCCCAAGAGATCTAAACTAGCGCCTTTGGGGTACCACAAGCCTATGCTAGGGGTGTGCTTGAGATACCGAAGGATCCTATTCACAGCCGAAAGGTGTGACTCCTTTGGGTTAGC
The DNA here is from genome assembly GCF_016808335.1 of Panicum virgatum. Taxonomy (NCBI): domain Eukaryota; kingdom Viridiplantae; phylum Streptophyta; class Magnoliopsida; order Poales; family Poaceae; genus Panicum; species Panicum virgatum. Next base: position 247,954 of record NC_053143.1, read on the forward strand.
TTGAAAGCGGGCACACAAGCACACACTAAACATTATATCGGGCCTAGATGCGGTAAGGTAAAGCAAAGACCCTATCATAGAACGATAGAGGGATTGATCAATCGGTTTACCGTCCACATCCAAGTCGAGATGCCCATTGGTTGCCATGGGTGTCTTGATTGGCTTGCACTCATCCATCTTGAACTTCTTCAAGATATCTTTGGTATACTTTTCTTGATGGATGAATGTCCCTTCCTTCATTTGTTTGACTTGAAAACCAAGGAAGAAGGTCAATTCGCCAATCATGGACATCTCGAATTCCCTAGACATCATGGTAGCAAACTCATGGCTTAGCAAATCATTAGTTGAGCCAAAGATAATATCGTCAACATAAATTTGACAAATGAAAAGATCCCCGTTGACGTCTTTTGTGAACAACGTGGTGTCCACCCTCCCGATCTTGAAGCCTTGCATGATTAGGAAGTCACGAAGCCTCTCATACCAAGCCCTTGGAGCTTGTTTGAGCCCATAGAGTGCCTTGTGCAACCTATAAACATGGTTAGGATTCCTCGGATCTTCAAACCCGGGAGGTTGCTCAACATAAACAAGTTCGTTAATAACGCCATTTAAGAATGCACTTTTCACATCCATTTGATACAACTTAATGTTATGATGTGAAGAGTAAGCAAGAAGGATACGGATAGCTTCAAGTCTTGCGACCGGAGCAAAAGTTTCACCAAAATCCAAACCTTCGACTTGAGAGAACCCTTTTGCCACAAGTCTTGCTTTGTTGCGTATCACCACCCCATGTTCATCTTGCTTGTTTCGAAAGACCCACTTGGTGCCGATGATGTTCTTGTCTTTCGGAGGAGCTTCGAGGACCCAAACTTCATTGCGGGTGAAGTTGTTCAATTCTTCTTGCATAGCCATCACCCAATCCGAGTCCTCAAGCGCTTCCTCTATGCTAGTGGGTTCAATACAAGAAACAAACGAGTGATATTCGCAAAATGAAGCATGTTTAGAGCGAGTTCTTACTCCCTTTGATGGACTACCAATGATTTGACCAATTGGATGATCCTTGGAGATGCGACCATGCTTCACTAGCGGTACTTGCGTGGATGCTTGTTGGGGTGGATCATGGGTGACTTGTGCTTGTGGTGGAACGTTTTGCTCTTCTTGTTCTTGGACTTGGGGTGTTGGCGTAGGCACATCTTCTTGAGGTTGTGTATCATCTTTTTCTTGATCTTCATCCACTTGGGGCGCCGTGGAGGTGCTTGGTGTAGATGAGGAAGGTCCTCCCCCTTGATCATTGTCTTCATGCACCTCTTCCGGCTTGATATCCCCAATGGACATATTCTTCAAAGCTTCATCAATCTCCTCATCACCTACATTCTCATAGCCAACAACCTCCTCTTGGGAGCCATTAGATTCATCAAACTCCACATCACATGTTTCTTCAACTAACCCGGAGGTTTGATTGAATACTCTATATGCTTTGGAGTTTGATGCATAACCAAGAAAGAAACCTTCATCACATCTACTTTCAAACTTACCGAGCCTTTTCTTCTTATAGATGAAGCATTTGCAACCAAAGACTCGAAAGTATGATATATTTGGTTTCTTCCCGGTGATGAGCTCATATGGAGTTTTCTTGAGGAGTCGGTGAGGATATACTCGGTTGGATGCATGACACGCCGTGTTGATTGCTTCCGCCCAAAACTTCTCGGACGTGCCATAATCATCCAACATTGCTCTAGCTAGGGTGATGAGAGTCTTGTTCTTTCTTTCCACCACTCCATTTTGTTGAGGCGTGTAGGTGGCGGAAAACTCATGCTTGATACCCTCTTCATCGCACCATTCTTCAATCTTCATGTTCTTGAACTCGGTGCCGTTGTCACTCCGGATCTTCACAATTGGGGAGTTGTACTCCCTTTGAGCTCTTTTTGCAAAGGTCTTGAAGATTTCCGGAGTTTCACCCTTATCGCCTAGAAACATAACCCAAGTGTAACGTGAAAAATCATCAACAATTACTAGGCAATAGAGGTTACCACCAATGCTCTTGTATGTAGTTGGACCAAAGAGGTCCATGTGTAGTAGCTCGAGCGGCTTGGAGGTAGACAACATCGTCTTGATGGGATGATGTGTTGCAACTTGCTTCCCGGCTTGACATGCTTTACATAGCTTGTTCTTGTCAAAGGTGACGTCCTTCAAGCCGGTGATCATCCCTCTCTTGTGGGCTTTCTTGAGGTTGCTCATGCCAATATGAACAATTCTTCTATGCCAAAGCCACCCAAGAGAAGACTTGGTGAAGAGGCATGTCATGGTGCTTGTTTGCTTTGAAGAGAAATCCACTAAGTAAATGTTGCCATGCCTAAACCCCGTGAATACCAATGACTTGTCTTTTTCATGAGTTACTACAACACCATTCTTGTCAAAGGCACACGTTAGTCCAAGATCACACAATTGAGCAATTGAAATAAGATTAAAACTAAGTGCTTCTACAAACAAAACATTAGAAATAGATAAATCTTTAGAAATTGCTATTCTACCCAAACCTAAAACCTTTCCCCTTGAGTTATCACCATAGGTGACATGTTCATGATCGCCGGGGTCTTCAAGGGAGGTGAACATGCTATCATTGCCGGTCATATGTTGAGAGCAACCGCTATCAAGTACCCAATGTTTTCCACCGGCTTTGTAGTTCACCTACACACATGAGAATTCACTTTTGAGTTTTAGGAACCCAAACAAGCTTTGGGCCTTGCACATGTGTGACAAGAGCTTTTGGGACCCAAAGTTGCTTGGGGAGCTTCTTCTTTGACTCCTTAGTGAGTTTGCCAATGAATTTGGCCTTCACCTTGCCCTTCACTTTACTCAAGAGAAAATGGTTATTTTCAAACATTGATGAGTAATTCTTAGGTAAAGTGGGAAGAGGACGTGATGGTAGGGTGCACTCCCTAGTGTGGTGCCCGGTGACTTGGCAATGTTGGCAATATGATCCAACTTCCTTGATGAAGCTAATCTTGATCTCCGGAGAAGGAGTAGTGCCTTGATTTGGCTCCGGAAATGAACCAAGACCTCTCTTGCCATAGTCACGTGCATTGTTGAAGAGAATTTCCTTGTGGATGTATTCTCCTCTTGAGAGCTTCTCCACACTACTCTTGAGGCTTGCAACTTGATCCATCAATTCCTTTTCCCTAGAAGGTGCAAGCTCGGGCAAAGCATTAGTAGCATTTGCATTAATGAGTAGGTCATCACATGAAGTAGAAGCATTGACCTTCTCAATAGTTTCATGAGCAAAGTTCTCAAGACTTGGGTCAATTACTTCATAGGCAAATTCAAGTTCTTGATACTTGTGAGCCAACTCCCTATGCTCTTGTTTAAGCTTTTTGTGGCTCTCTTCAACTTGCTTAGCAAGTACAAGTGACTCATTGTGCTTTTTGAGCAAGTCATTGTACTTGCCAAGCAAATCGGAGTGGGCAAGCTCTAACTTTGCACGAGTGCTCTCAAGAATCTTGACTTTGCCCTTTTCCCTCTTGATGACGGATGTATACTCATTAATGAGGTTAGCAAACTCATTAGGGTCAAGCTCATCATCACTATCATCTTCACTCTCACATACCTTAGAGTTACCTTTGGCCATGAGGCACATTGGAGGTGGAGGTAGTGATGGTTCTTCATTTGTGAGGGCGATGGTGACTATGTCTTCTTCATCACTTGAATCTTCGCTTGATGAGACATCGGTCACCCACTCTTGTTTTTCCACCAAGAAACTTCTCTTGGTGTGCCCTTTCTTCTTTGGGAAGAGCTTGGTCTTCTTGTCATGGCTCTTTTTCTTCCCAAGTCTCTTGTTTTTGTTCTTTCTTTCTTCTTCTTCATCATCGCTTGAATCATGGCGATGCTTGCTCTTGTGATCTTTATTTCTTTTGTCCGGCTTGGGGCAATTTGGACGGATGTGACCTTTTTCTCCACAATTGTAGCAAATTTTGTTCTTGACATCCATTGGCCGGAACATTCCCTTCTTAGAGTCAAAGTTGAACCCCTTCTTGTTGATCTTGTCATTCAAGCGGGTGAACTTTCTCATCATAAGAGCAAGCTCTCCATCATCTTCAACATCGGATGAGCTTTCATGATGATCATCTTCTTCATTGCTTGAGCTTGAATCTTGCTTGATCATCTTGAGCTTGCGGTGCTTGTTGGCCTTGGTTTTGAGAGCAATTGATTTGCTTGTTGTTGGCTCTTCGGTCATACCAAGGATACTCATTTCATGAGCGCGAATTTCGCCCACAAGCTCTCCCACTTCCATTGTATCAAGATTCTCCTTTTGAAGCATAGCATTGATAATGTTGTACTTGGGCTTCGGAAGGAGCATGAGAATCTTGCGGTTGATGGAGCCACTGTCAATTTTGGAAACTTCAAGAGCATTAATGTCCTTGACAATGACATTCAAGCGGGAATACATATCATTGCAATTTTCATGAGCAAGCATTTTAAAAGAATCATATTTAGCTCTAAACAAGTGATATTTTTGTTCACGGACTTTTGTGGAGCCTTCATGAATTTCAATTAGCTCTTTCCATATATCACTTGCTAAGTCCATGCCATTTACTCTAGCAAAGACTTCCTCACTAATGGCTTCGAAAATTGCATTTCTAGCCTTTGCATTCCATTTTAATTGCTCGGCGGTGGGAGTTCCGGTGAATCCGGTCTTAGTGGCCAACCACACTTCGGGGGCAATCGCATCAAGGTATGCGGCCATGCGAACTTTCCAATAGGCAAAGTTCTTGCCCTCGAAGTGAGGCGGCGATCCACCCATCTTGGCCATAGCTCTAGGCGGTGAAGCCTAATGATCCAAATGAGCAACGAGGCTCTGATACCAATTGTAAGGATCGATGGACCAAGAGGGGGGGTGAATTGGGCCTTTTTCAAATTCTAAAGCAAGGTAAAGCAACCTTAACCTATGCAATACTAGTAGGGCACCAATTCACCAACCGGATAACTAAGCTACCTACACAAGCTAAGAGAGATAAAAACAAAGTAAAGCCTAGCAAGGTAGAGCTAAGTTATGATCTCTAAGTCAAGCACATGAGTAAATTGCATGAAGGAAAATGCTTGAATAAAAGGAATGGACAAGAGACAACCGGATTTTTTCCCGTGGTATCGATGTGTTGGCACACACCCCTAATCCACGTTGTGACACTCTCAAAGAGTCTTGTCACCTCCCAAGTCACCGAGACGAGGGCGCTCACTAAGAGTCTCCGTTCACCATCCCGGCGTGGTGGAGATCAAGCCACGTACAATCTTCTTCTCCGGGCTCCCACAATCCTTGGCAAGCTCCGCGAGAAACACCCCGATCACCAAGATCGCCTAGGTGATGCCAATCACCAAGAGTAACAAGCTAAGGCCTTCACTTGAGCAAGAACCGATCACCAAGAACGGATGCACACTAGCTTCTCTCTACTCAAGTCCTTAATCTTGCTTCTTGATTGATTGAATGCACAAGTATGTGAATGATGAAGCTCAAGGTGGCTCTTGACTATGGTATGAGTGTTTGGATGTTGCCTGGTGTCAAGAGTGGGCGAAATGACCCATTGGAGGGGTATATATAGGCAGCTCACACAAATAGAGCCGTTGGAGAAAAGCTGCCAGAAAACTGCGTAGCGCCGGTTAATCCGACGTACCCCCCATTGTCATCGTCGGTTCAACCGGTGAATGTAAACTGCCTCTTCTGAAAACTAGCCGTTACAACTGGGGCAGATTAACCGACGTAGCATCGGTTTAACCGGTGAGTGTAGTTGTCCACTGAACCACTGAAAAACCAAGTCTCTGGACAACTGCACCGACGTTAACTCAAACCTATCGTCGGTTTAACCGGTGAGTACAACTTTTGAATTCCTCTGAAAAAACCATCTCACTGGTCAATTGCACCGACGTCTTGATTCAAACAGCGTCGGTTAATCCGGTGAATAGAACTTGAATTGCCCTGGAAAAACCAACTCTGGACTAATGCACCGACGTTAAATTCAAACACGTCGGTTTAACCGGTGTATTGAATTTGTCCAGACTCTGCTGACTTCGTTTAACCGACGTATAGAAAATTGAGAGCGTCGGTTAAACCGGTGTATAGACTTTTTCTGATTTTGTCTTTTCTGATTTGAGTCTCGAATGAAATCCAAATATTCTTGAGATATAGTTTGAGAACCACTTATTTGAACTTCTAGAAACCTGAGTGACCATAGTATGCATCCATTTTCAAATGACCATGTCCATGCTCAAGTTACTAAGCCTTAACCCCTCTTAATAGTGCGATCACTACAAAACTATAAAACCTATACTAACCTAAGTGTCCTTCTCAACCTTGTGACACTTAGGACTAGAAAGATCCTTAGCCTTGACATATATAAGTTGAAAACCGAGATCGCCTTTTAGAATAACCGAAATTGAGGGGCCTCTTTTGACATATGACCAAATGAGCGATAATGATCTATTAAGCTGCACAAACTCATTAGTCACAATAATGGTTGTCATTAATCACCGAAACATACCTTGAGGGCCTAGATGCTTACAGCGGAAGACAAAGTGTTTGTCGCTCACAATGGTGTTTTCTTAGAAAAGGAGTTTCGCTCAAAATGATTTAGTGGGAGCAAGGTGCAACTTGAAGAAATTCAGGAAACACCCGAAACTGTTTCAGCAACCACTGAACATCCACGGAATGTGCAAGATGTTGCACAACCCGTAGTTGAGGCACCAGCCCCACGAAGGTCTATAAGGGTACGTCGCGCTATTGACAAGCTCAACCTCCTTATTACGGAGGAGCGCCATGTATTATTGATGGAAAATGATGAGCCCTTGACCAACAAAGAAGCAATGATGGGACCCGACTCCGACAAATGGCTTGAAGCCATGGAATCCGAGTTAAAATCCATGCATGATAATCAAGTTTGGAACTTGGTCGATCAAATTGACAGTGTGAGACCTGTCGACTGTAAGTGGATTTTTAAGAAAAAATTAGACATGGATGGAAATGTTCACATCTATAAGGCACGATTGGTGGCGAAAGGTTTCCGACAAATTCAAGGTGTTTACTATGAGGAAACCTTTTCGCCTGTCGCAATGCTAAAGTCTGTTCGGATTCTCCTAACAATTGCCGCATATTATGACTATGAGATATGGCAAATGGATGTCAAAACCGCTTTCCTTAATGGACATCTAAGTGAGGATGTGTATATGACACAGCCTGAAGGTTTTGTCGATCCTAAAAATGCTAGAAAAATATGTAAGCTTCAGAGGTCCATCTATGGATTGAAGCAAGCATCTCGGAGTTGGAATATTCATTTTGATGAAGTAGTCAAAGGGTTTGGCTTCATCAAGAATGAAGATGAGCCTTGTGTTTACAAAAAGGCTAGTGGGAGCGCACTTGTGTTTCTGGTCCTATATGTGGATGACATATTACTGATCGGAAATGATATTCCAATGCTTGAAGCCGTTAAAACCTCATTGAAAAGGAGTTTTTCGATGAAGGATTTAGGAAAGGTGGCTTATATTCTGGGTATTAGGATCTATAGAGATAGATCAAAAAGGCTAATTGGATTAAGCCAAGACACGTACATTGACAAGATATTGAATCGGTTCAATATGCAAGATTCCAAGAAAGGTTTCTTACCAATGTCACATGGCATTACTCTAAGCAAGAGTCAGTGTGCTACGACACCTGATGAGCAAAAGAGGATGAGTACGATTCCTTATGCTTCAGCCATAGGGTCGATCATGTATGCTATGCTTTGCACGCGCCCAGATGTTTCCTTTGCTCTAAGTGTTACGAGCAGGTATCAGTCAGATTTCGGTGAAGCTCACTGGACAATTGTAAAGAGTAACCTTAAGTACTTGAGAAGAACTAAGGATATGTTCCTCATATTTGGAGGCGAAGATGAGCTCCTTGTAAAGGGTTACACCGATGCTAGTTTTCAAACAGACAAAGATGACTCCAAATCGCAATCCAGTTTTGTTTTCTGCCTCAATGGTGGGGCAGTGAGCTGGAAGAGTTCCAAGTAAGATACGGTGGCTGATTCGACGACAGAGGCCGAGTATATTGCAGCTTCTGAAGCTGCAAAAGAAGCTGTTTGGATCAGAAAGTTTGTTTCTGACTTGGGTGTTGTTCCTAGTGCGTCCAGTCCAGTTGACCTCTATTGTGATAATAGTGGTGCCGTTGCACTAGCAAAGGAGCCTAAAACAACTAAGAAGTCCAGACATATACTGCGGAAGTATCACCTCATCCGTAACTTTGTTGAGAGAGGTGATGTGAAGGTTTGCAAGGTGCACACGGATTCAAACATTGCTGATCTGTTGACGAAGCCTCTCCCACAACCAAAGCATGAGGTGCACATGAGATCTATGGGTATTAGATACTTACATCAGTGATTCTAGTGTGCGTGGGAGATTTTTGTGTCATGAGTATGCTTATGTAATGATAAATAATTGTTATTTGTTCCATGGATGATTATTTTTACATTGATTATCAAGTATGTGACTTGTTCGTGAAACTCTTTGTTGACAATGATATGATTCTAAATTATCCCTAGTTTATGTCGTTGTGTGGGACAACAACGACGTTGAGACTATCACATGCATTAATTGATGATCATGTTTCACGGATCATGGATATGGAGATATCGAATTAATGATATGGACACATGTTGGTGAATATGGTGTTGGATTGACCCCACTCCAAGACAATGTTGGGATTGTTATTTTGTATGTGCCATCAGTTGTTCTTGAGTGTTATACCTACTGGATCTTTAGACCTGAGATCGCCATTGTTTCTCACTGTGTGTAGTGGTGCATCTTGGGGCTACTAAACGTTACTCCATGACTGGGTAGTTACAAAAGTAGTTTACAGGTGTGTCATGAAACATGGAATGGAATGTGAGCGGATCAAGATGGAATTTGCCCCTCCTAGATAACGGGAGAGATATCTCTGGGCCCCTCGAGATAGTTGGATTTGAAAGTGCATGGCCATGCCAAAGTGATTAAAGAGTTAATCATGATGACTAAAGGTTAGTTATGAATAGAATCCACTATTAAATCGAGAGAATGGTCGAGCTATCACAAAGGTGGCACGCATCTCGCTTTGAGCTTGACTGGTATCGTGTGGCAAAGGGATCGGTGTATGAGTATATCTAAGGTTCGGCTGATATGATCTTTATGTGTATTTGTGAGTCACTATGCCCTGCTAGGTGCCGCTATTGACTTGTGATTCGGAAATGATTTCCGATCACGACCACCTACACATGAACCTAACGGGTCACACACTTAAGGGGTTTGAAATGTTTGAAAGCTTGCATGTATGATTGTCTCTAGTGCAAGTGGAAGATTGTTGGTGATATGCCCAAAAGCCCATCATCACAATACGGTTTAAAGACCCAAGAGGATATTGATCCAAGAGGGATTAGGGTTACTAATGGGCCTATGAGATAGAAGCTCATTAGTACGCCCTATATATACGAGGGAGGGGCTAGGGGGCGACACCCCTGTGAGCCGCGCCACCTCCTAGCCGCCGCCCCTCCCTCTCTCTCGGCCGTCGTCCATGCCGTGTGTGCGGTGCTAGCACACCGACGCCCGGCGTTTCATCCCCGTACGTGTGGACTCCGTGGAGGTGTTGCTACGACTGCTGCGCTGATCGGCTGCTGGGATAAGTACGAGGAGCTCGGTTCGTGGGACGTGATCGACTACTTCCTCTACATCGACGCGCGACTTCTTCCGCTGCGCTGCGCGTCTAGTGGTAACGATCTATGATCTTCTACTCGCAAGCGTTTTGGGTATATGCGGTAGTGATGCTAGCGTAGCCTACCCGTTTTCCAACATTAATAGCAACACCCTGGTTGGACTTTGGACTCAAGGCTCCTTGCATAGTGCACCTTTCCGAAAGTGCCTTTCCCCAGCAACCTCCCCAACTCATACCGCTCCATTAGAATCTTCCCTCTTGGTTCTTCCTATCTCTTCAAAAGCATAAACCACAGGGCTACCTTTTCCTTTTGGCTGCCAATTCAGTTGACCACAAAGATCTAGCCATCTTCCCCCATGTCATGATCCATGGAGGTGAACACTATTCTTATGGATTGGTCGTGTCAGAGTCTGAACATTGTGGAGTTGACGCAGGTCAGGTGATCACTTGCATCAAGAGCTGAGAGGGTCAGCGGCCCCTATGGAACCGCAAGCTCCTTGATGTCACAGCAGAAATCTCTTCTATGAAAGCACATCTTTCCGCATTCCCTGAACTCCTCCTTGTGAATTTTTTGCTATCTGGTGGAAAGAGAATAAATGTTAGGTTCAGGTATGGAAACACCAGGATATGCAAAAAAAAAAAAAAGCTTTCAGTTATGAATGCAGCAGGATATGAAAAAAAGAACTTTCAGCTATGAATACACCAGAAAGCTAACATCTTTTTGTGAGATGCTGTAAGAACTAACAAAATCATCCTAATAAAGGCTTCACACATACGGAATTGAAAAATGGCTTGCTGAACTAAGCAAACACGCTTTATGTATAATTGTACATCAGTAATACAACAATTGGAATGACTTAGAAGATCCAACAGCATCTTGTTTATCAGTATAAGGAAAACATATGTGACTAATAGCAAGCTACTCACTCTACAAAGAAGATAAAACAGAGATCTAATACATTGAGATTTGAAAGGCCACAATAATTGCCTAGTGCAAACTTATCCGCGTCTGGCAGACTAATGGCATCCATCCAGGGTTTTAGGAAAGATGCAACTTTCCGCGTTCGTGGAACAAATTAATTAACAAATGTACAGAAACACCGAACAGGGGAGCACTAGATTCCTTGCACAACCAATGCCACGCGCCCCATTGCAAAGGAGACTGGAATCGAAGCAGCTAGGTACGGGGAGAATCCGTGAACGACCATGACGCGGGGGGGGGGGGGGGGGGGGGGGGGTGGCGGATTGCTTGTTATAGTAGTACCTCTTTGCGGCGGCGGCGGCGGCGGCTCGAACGAAGTGGACGAGGAGACAGAGGCGGCGTCAAGATCAAAGCTTTGTTCAGGAAGGAGGGGCTGCACCTGCACTTTTTGGTAGAAATATGCTGTTGCTGCCTGAGCAGAGTTGCTCTGGGCAGGGAAGAGGGAGGGAGGGATGGCGAGAGGAGGTTGTTGGCTCTTCTTATACGCGAGACGAGAGAGATGAAGAGAAGAAGAGGATTAGCCACGGCAGGGCAGGGTAGATTAGCCGTCCTAATCGGCTGCGGGACGATTGGTAAGACGAGAATGACCCTAGCTAGCTGCTGCCTCAGCCTGCCGTTGGCGATGCCGCGTTTCTGGTGCACCGCATTACAGCAATCAGCAGGATTGGATTTGGGAGTGTTAGCAATGGAGGCAGTGAAGGAAGAACTGGGAGGAAAAGTAACTTGGAGAGGAAGAAGAAGTTGCCATGAGGAATGATTCTTTCAGTTCAGGATAGTTCAGATACAAAGTTTTTTTCCGTGTCCCCTCTCTCTCTCTGAATACCTCTCCTACATATAGCAACGGGGAAGGATTACAACTGGGCCCAATCCGGACCGAAAACGTGCGAGCTGGGCCGCCTATGCCTCTTGACAGCTGGTCCATCCGTGGTGTGAAGTATTAACAGGGAGATGACGGACCCAAACCCAATCAATCACATGCTGAATCATCGTAGCTGGTACAGGTTGGTGTCGCCGTCGTCAGGACACGGCACAGGCGCACACGGGCTTCGACTCATGTCCATCCATCCACTATTAGCCCGTGGTGCCAACCGTCTCCAATAATTCCTTTCCTTTTTCTGTTCGTCCACGATTTGGGGGACACTTTTCCCTGCTGCTGATGTGTGGCAGTGTAATTCGATTTGAGATTGGTGGGACGCAGGACAGCAATAATGTTTGTGATCTCATCTCATCCTCATCCTCTGTCTGCTGAGTCGTCATCAGCGTGGCGTATGCATGCATGGGGGTCGGCGGCAGGCAAGGCTGAAGGCTGTTCCTTTTCCTTCCACGGACTATGGACCTTGGCTTGGACCAACACCAATAATACCTACATACCTACGTGGCAGCTAGATCTCGTGCACCAGCTAGGCCGCTCAGCACCCCAGTCTCCTCATTTGTTACTACAGTATAGTACCCCTCCTGTTCGTGTGTACCCAAATTATTAATCGTTTGATTTTTCAGACGTCTAGTTTAACCACTCATCTTGTTTTATTATTTTTATTTCGGTTTAGTTTACTATATAATATACTTTAAGTAAGATACGATTTTTCGTATTTTTTTCACTTTATAAGACGGGCGATTAAAATTAGTATAAAACAAACCAAACGATGTATAATTTCGAACGTAGGGAATACATGTCATCGAGCACCAGCATTTGTCGGCTTATGCAGATAGAGGTAATTGATCTTTTTATTTGTATAATTGATTATGTATAGAGGCTGTGGCATGTAATTAAGAGATAATGCAAGGAAATACTTTCTAATTAAATACCTGAATCATATATACTATTTCTGTTTGGATATGTTATTTGGCCTATGTGACCATGCTGTGTACTTCCTATAATACTTTACAAATCACATCGTAGCATCAATCATCTCAAACATTTTCGGTCAATTTAATTTATATATGTTTCAACATTAATATGATTTTGTACTCCTTAGACGATGTTGCACATATAACGTCAAATAAATACAATATCATGACTTATTTCATGGTGGGATAATAAGGTCAAATTGATGTTACAGACAACATCGGTGTCTTTTCGATCTATATAAACTTGTTCAAGTTATAAAGAATTCTGATCAAATTTAGACAAAATTAAAGTGTCATGTACTCTCCCCGTCTCAAATTATAGGTTGTTTGACTTTTTTCACACCAAGTTTGACTCACTCGTTTAACTCAAAAAATTTCATAATTATCATTTATTTCATTGTAATTTATTTTAACTATGACTTGAATTTTTCTATATTTTCATAAATTTTAAAATAAAACGGGTTGATTAAATTTGATGGAAAAAAATTCAAATGACCTATAATTTGGAACGGAGGGAATATGAGAGACAATAATACTTGAAACTCATAGATACATGTATAAACGTGTGCTTTAGAAGCAAGCCGCGTCTTGTCGGGACACGCAGTAGCTTGCTAGCAATCATTCCAACTTATTTCAACGAGAAACAGGATAGTCGCCCACTGGCTACTGGCTAGTGGCCAGTACCCTGTCAAGTCAGAGTAAAGTAATAATCAAGGGGCGGGAAAAATAGGAAAAAATGGATTAAGATACTGTCGCTATGACGCAGTGAGAAACACGTTTGTACCATGTTTACAACATGACCTTTAGTTTGATGCCAACCATTCATTTATACGGTATCTGTAGTAGAAACAAATTTTGGTAGCTCGGCACCGGTTAAATGGACTTGTAATTCAGTAGAAGGCTTGTGATTTTGAGATTTTCCTTCAAATGAATTGGCCCAGTTCCCCCTAGGCGGTCTAGTTACTGAATTAGACCAGTGGTGTGACGACATATTGGTTCTTCTAATTTTTATCTTTCTCACTCTGGTGTTTTTTCCGCATGAGGTTCACTACAGGAAACCAGTTCATTTTCGGCGGCCAAAAATTGCCGAAAATAAGCCCAAAACCGCGGTAGTAGCTATTTTCGGTGGTTTTCCGCTTATTTTCGGCGGTATTGGTCTGCCGAAAGAAAATGGCCGAAAATAGGTTTTATTTTCGGCGGTATGCCTGGCCGCCGAAAATAGACCCGGCGTGGCTTATTTTCGGCGGCACGGACAAGCCGTCGAAAATAAGGCCCCCTATTTTCGGTGGCCAGGCCCAACCGCTGAAAATGGTGGAGCTCTAGCCGCCGAAAATAGTGTAGGGCTATTTTCGGCGGCCTGACGAGGCCGCGGCCTGGCCAAAGCCGCCGAAAATTAGACTTTCCAGGAGCCAAAACAGCCCTAAACTTCTTTTACTCCTCAGATTTTGACATTGTATACAAATTCTAGATTATATATTCACAACACATCCACAATCTCAAGTGCATCCACGTTCTCAAATAACATCTCAACAAGTCCATAGATATACAAGTCCATACAAGTCAACAAGTCCATTCTCAAATAACATCTCAACAAGTGTCAAATCCATAACAACCACGTACAAATCTCAAATGCGAAATCCATACTACAAGTCCATAGATACACAAGTCTCAAGTCCATACAAACGACGATAAGTCCATACACACAATTTCATCTCTCGCTCATTCAACTCACATGAGACTTGGCTCGTTGGAGTTGTGGCTGCTACCTCCGGAGGCGAAGAGGTTGTTTACAAAATCAGTGTTGTGTTCAGATTGCTGACAAATAGAACAAATGACAATATTAGCCAAGAGTTGTAGATAAGTGACAACACATAGACACAATTAGTATAGCTTAATGGCTCAAGTGATGAGACGGATCTCTTCGGTAGGTTTTCCTAACATTGGCGGAGGAGTTTGGTAAGGATTTGATGCATGGACTCCCGATCCCTATTACACGTAAGTAGAGCTTAATTAGAACATGTTTGGTAATTTTATCTACATGAAGTTAGAATATACCAAAGTATAGCTAGGTTTAAGTCTTTGAAGTATATTGACCACAATCAGCTATAGTTTGCTGAAATTGAACAAGTTTAGCTACAGTTGAGCAACTTTTACCTAAACTGCTGGAGAAAAAGGCATCTAAGCAAACATTTCCCACTGTGGCGATACTGGTGGCGGTATAACTTCTGGCATGACAAAGGTCATCCCCTGCGCCGTTTAAAGCGAGGTGCCAGAGTGAAGGAACGGCGTTGCTTCTGTGCAACGTTCGTCGTCACCTTTTCGCCATCCTCGTTTACTACCTCGACATATCTCCCTTTGCCACAGCTTAAGCACTTTTTCTTGTCCTTATGATCGTCCCAGAAAAGCATGCAGTTGTCTGGACACATATCTATCTTCTCATAGCCCATACCGAGGGATTTGGTCAACCTCTTGCACTGATACATGTCATTGAGCAACTTATGAGGCTGCGGAAGGACATCCCCGATCAATTGCACGAGGTCATTGAAACACTTGTTCGAGAAGAAATACTTGGACTTGATGGCAATGAGCCGAGTCACAAAAGCTAAGACTGACACTTTTGTGTGTTCGTGCAGCGGCTCTTCCAAAGCTTTAAGGAGGTTGAAGAACTCCTCAACCTCTTTTGTAGGAGGATCCTCAAAGTTTAGACCAAACTCTGGTTGTAAAGCTTCTAGCATCTCATCCATCCTATCAACGCCCGCCGAATCATCATCTGCTTCCCCTTCTGTTTTAACTCTGGTTTCTTTCTCATCGTGGAAGGTCCAAGTTTCATAGTCAGGCGTGAAACCATAGTCAACCAGGTCTTTAGCTATTTCAAATTTATTCAGAAGTTTTCCGTTGTTGTGCATGTTGCATGGACACCTGACCCGATTGTGAGTTGTCAAAGAGAAAGCATGGTCGATAAAAGTCTGTGTCTTCCTCCTCCACTCAGCTAAGTGAGCTTTACCCCCACTCTTATCCCAACCATCATACATCTGTCGGCGATTGTCGCCCATACTTAAGGCTATATATAGATTAAAGCAAGGTAGATGGTAAGCTTCTTGTTTTTCAACGTATTGCGGCCCTACATCTATAGGTAATGATATGTCCTAAACCCACCCAAGAATGGCCGACAGGACGCGGATTTATGATGAGTCTGCGGGGTGTGAACGAAGTTTCGGCAGCATAACCCCGCTGTTCTCCAACTGCACGCCCAAATGTGGTGCAGCGGAGAACAACAGGGTTATGCCGCCGAAATTCGCTCAGACCCCGTGTCTCATCGTAAATACCACGCTCTATCGGTCACTCTGAGGCTGTCCAAAAAAGGGACAATTCCGAACCAGCTACATCTCACATGCGCAACGCACTTGAGACGTTGCCAGTCCGAAATAGGTGACACATAGGTTCCGTGACTTCATATAAATGGTAACATATAACTAAGACATGGCATGATAAAGCATAGCATATCAAAATGATAAGACATTGTATAAGTGGCAACGTATAACTAAGCATGTTAAACTATAACAAATCATAACTCAATATATAAGTAAGCATGACATTTGACTTAATCCATATAGTTTGTACTAATTAGACATCCTATAATCATAAGTTTCGACGGCCACGCATAAGAACCGCCGAAAATTAACTACGATGCACTTATAATCATAACTTTCGTCGGCCAAACGGGCAACGCCGCCGAAAATTAGCTGCAAACACTGTAAAAGTTTCAGATTGCTCACTTTGGTTAGAGTGGAATGGGATGCCGAGAGGCCACAGGAGGGGCGTCGAGCGGGCGACGAAAGCTCCGGGGAGCTAGGGCCGCCTACAGGCCGAGGGAGCAGGGCGCTGGCGAGGTGCGGCGCAGCGGCACCGGGGAGGGGCACCGAGGGGCGCCGGGGAGGGGTGGCGCGGCGCGCCGGGCAAGGGCGCCAGCGAGGTGCGGCGCGGCGACGCCGGGGAGGAGCACCGAGGGGCACCGGAGAGGGGCGGCGCGGCATGCCGGGGAGGGGCGCCGGCGAGGTACGGCACGGTGGCGCCGGCGAGGGGGACCGAGGGGCGCCGGGGAGGGATGCCAGGAAGGGATGCTGGGGAGGGGCGGCGCGGAGGGACGCCGGGGAGGGGGGTGCGACGCGCCGATGAGGGACGTTGGGGAGGGGCGGCGCGACGCGCAGGGGAGGAGCGGCGGACGCCGGCCGTGCGGTTGGCGGTTGGCGGGCGGTGGAGGCGGTTGGCGGGTGGGGAGGAACGGTTGGCGGGCAGTGGAGGCGGGCAGTGGGCGTGGGCGGGGCGGGGGTGGGGGCGGGGGCGGTGGCGCGGTGGGCGGTGTCGGTGGCGGGCAGCGGCGCGGCGGACGGTGGGCGGGGGCGGCGACTGCGGTGTGTGTGTGCGTGTGTTGCATCTTGCATGTGTATGGTCGGGGATGGGAGGGTCGGGGCCGGGGCAGATAGGCTTGGGCTAATTTTCGGCGGCCTAAGGGGTCACCGAAAATAGCCAATTTATTTTCGGCGGCTGGGCTAGATCGCCGAAAATAGATCTGTAGCCATAAAAAATAGAGGGTTATTTTCGACGGCCGAATCAGTTCGCCGAAAATAAGACCATTATTTTCGGCGGTTGTGCTTAGCCGTGGAAAATAGTGGTATTATTTTTGGCGGCTAGATGTAGCCGCCGAAATTAATATATGCCCCTAAAAATTTTCGAGATTCTTTAGTGGTTACATTTCTGCTTTGTCTTGTTATTTCTGGCATTCCTCAATTTTAGTAATATGTAGACGGACAATTCTTTGTTAGTTCATAAGAAATGTATGCGCCACCGCTTGCTGTTCTTGTTTGCTTTGCAGAAGATGTTGCTTAACATGTGACCATATACAATTTTTATGGTGGTTAGAAAAAATGAGAACCGTTTATCGAATGAGATCTACGTGATGCCCCCGGCATCTCAAAAGCCTTAACACGCAGTTAGGCATAAGATAATGGTGAATTAGAACTTAATCATGTTTAGAGAATAATGAGGACTGGTGGAGAAATCACTAAGTCAAAAAATTTTCTATACAAGATACAAAGCCACACATTCCTTGGTTGAATAAGTCAACACTCACAAGCGTTTGTACAAAACATTAAACATAAAAGTTTTAGCTTGAGGTATTACCTTCAACTTGGATATTTTGTTTATCCTCAAAATCAAATGTTAAAGAGACTAAAAAATTCAAGCCAAATCAACCAACACTTCCTTGAAGGGTGGCAAATGAGATCGTAACGAAATTTGAACTCTAATAAAACATTTGAATTCATTAAGCATCTGAGCTCAGCCTCATTAGCAAAGTTGTTGAACACACCATGGACTACACTCTTCTTACACTGAATGTAGCTCAAAAACTGGTAGTTAACTATTTAAAATTTGGCCCAAACATCTCTTGAAATCAGCTCAAGCTAGTCTATCCTTGGAATATTTCCTAAGTCTAGATTTTCAGCTTGTCCCCAAGTTTCATTCTGAAATTACTTTTGATTTCGCTATAGCACTTCAAAATCTTCCTTTCTACGAGATGAAATTAAACTATCACCTTTCAAATGCATCTGAAGTAGAAGTATTTGGACTTCATTTGATACTTTAAAAGTTAAAAACAAGAAAGACTCTACATAAAGTAAACTTGCTGTTTGGTCAAACTTTTGGATACATTTGTGGTTGTATTTCAAAATCTGTGGTGAATTTCATAAAACTCTCTACACCAAACTTGTAGATCAGATTAGTATGAACAACATTGCTAATATGAGTTTTGTCATATACAAATGTTTACTTGGTGTTTGGAAGCATTTTCTGTCAGCCTAGAAAACCAAATCTTTTTGACCCTGTTTAGTAAATTCAAAAATTTTGTGACCCAAACGTTCAAATCTTGTCATGACCCAATTAACAAAGTCGTAGTTTACGAAGTCCCCAACAACTTTATCAATACTCGCATTTCATGAAAATGTCCACAAATGGCCTAAACCAATTTTCAAAGGGTAGAGTTTGATTGGTCAAACTAGAACTCCAGATTTCAAACCTTTCAAACTTTCAAATTTGTACAGAATTTGACCTTGAGCCTTTTTACAAAAATGTAGAGTTAAAAGGGATCTACAATTTCTCCAATTGGAGCGTTTTCAAAATCGGGTCTTAAATAGGTCAAAAATGCATTTTTCTGAGATCAAGAAAACCAGTCAACAGGGATTTTTCCATTTTCTCTATTTTCCCCTTCCCACGGTCGCTGGCAGGTGGGCCCTTCTATCCGGGGGGAGCTCACGCTGCCGAGCCGGCGGCAGCCGCGTGGCCGCCGGCGTACAGCCAGCACGGCCCCGACGCGGATCGCCCCCTCCCCGGCCGCGCTATAAGAGGAGTCTGCGCTCCCTCGCCCTCTCTTTTGCTCTCTCCGCGCCCGTTTTCCCTGCCTCCCTCATGCAGAGCCTCCGCTCGCCATTGACGAAGCTCGACCCGAGCTTGCGCCCGCCACCTCGCTGCCTCTCGCGCCTCCCCGTTGCCGCGCGGAGCGTCGCCGCCCTCCACTCCGCTGTTTCCCCTATACCTAGACCCCGCATTCCTCGCCGTCGCCTCGCACCGCGTCGGCCACCGTTCCTCACACCGAGCTTCGTCGTCGCGCCTCCTCCGCCGTCCTCCGCCGATTCCAGGTAGTTGGTGAGACTCCTCGACCTCTCCGCCCCCTCCCCTGCCACGGGTGACGAGCCGCGAGGCCCTGGTCCGCCGGAATCGCCGCGCCGCGCCTCCCTCCCTCACTCCCTCCCTCTGTCGCGAGGTAGAAGAAGGCCAGGAAGAAGACGATCATTTTGCGGTTTAGTCCTCGGATTTCGGTGATATCACGTTGAGATCCGACGCGCTGTAGATAGAGTCTTGCAGATCTTACGTTGTAGCCCCTGGATCTACGAGTATTTGCGTAGAAGTCTCTGGATCTATGATTTTAATTAATTTCGGCTGAAAACTTTGAAAAATTGTAGAAATTCAAATAAAATTCCAAAATTAGCAAACTCAGTTGCATTGTGATCCTTGTAGATAGGCCTACGAGCTGGGTATGATGTGAATCTGTAAAATGACCATTTTACCCTTGAACTTGTGTATGTTTGGTTTATGGAATAAATGAGATAAAGTGATGTTCATGAGCTCTAAAAATTATGAAACTTGGTCAGTAGCTTTACTGGAGTATGTATGCTTGCTATGATTTTTGGTAGCCCCAGCATTTGTTGTATAATGACTGTTTTGCCCTTGTCCATGTTTTTAAGCATATTAAAAGCATGAAAAATCATTGCTTTATGGAAAATGCTCAAGATTAGTTGGTGATTTGAAAATGACAAAGTGTCTCACGTTTAACTAAATAATAGGAAAAAGTGGTTTTAGCTTGTTCAATTAATCCTAGGAAAATTATGGTGTTTCCTAGTCTTGATTGGAGCCCAAAAAGTATGTTTGTGCATTTTATTGCTACTATTTGCCATGAGTGTAAAATAGGTTAAATTAATTATATGGAAAATAGATGTCCTATCAAACCTTGGTTAATGGGCTTGCTAAATTTGTGTACATGACGTTTATGCTTGGTTGTGCTTGCTGAGTAAATTTCATGACCAGAAACCATTCCAGTTAATTATGATAAATCTGACAATATAAATAGTTGATATCTTGCTGGAATATCTGTAATTAAAAATACAACTCCTTTGTGGTTGAAAACTTGCTAGTAGCATTGTGTAGTATGTTTCAGCATGTCATAAATGTCGGAAGTCATTTGACTCTATGTACATACCACCATTGAAGTTGTCTTTTTGATGTTTAATGACTTATTCCGAGTAAAACACTTAATATTCATTTACTTAATTTTTGTATCCTCCTTGTCATCCACGTGTTGCTACACATGACATGTTTTTCCCTAGGATGAATGACATGTTAGATGTATATGTGATTGTATAAATGTATGTTTGCCATAGGTTCATAAAAGTACTACTGTACCACTAGTGTTAGGAATAATGTTTTAAGCTAGCAGTCCATACATGTATAAGCATATGCTTGTCTGATGTTTTGCTTACGTAGAGTAGGGTAAAAAACAATGTAAATTATACATTTGATTCAGTATTAAATCCTTGTGTTACATTGTGCTTGTTTGATTGTGAGAGCATATGCTTGTTCTGGATGCACAAAAGTATTCCACGCTTAAATAAATAGCTATCAAATACCTTCCTGTCTATCCATTAAATATTGGCTCATATGTGTGCTTGATATTCATGCATCTCATTCACTGCATCATGCATATCATTCATATAGTGACGCTTATTGCAGATACGTGATCATTAAGCAACTGCGTGGAGCTACATCAAGCAATGGTGATCCAGAAGACCAACCAAGCCCCAAGCACGACCTGGAGGGCCCATCAGTCGTGTTTGGATGGAGAAGTTGTCCTCGTGGTCAAGGGGTTGCCTGGGGCAAAGCCTCACAACCCGGCAAACTAACATTAGCTTAGTTTGTTGGTTTTCTCTAAATAAAAGCAAAGGTAGGCAGGAACATAATTTTCGCCAGCTTACTCAAATTATTTGGTATTTAGGCATCCGCATTAGGAGTTGTTTGAAACCCATTGCATTAGACTTCCTGGCCGCCCTGGCCCTAGCACCTACAATAGAGTACGTAGGACGAGTATGCCTAGTAATGCTAGGTACGAGTACACACGAGTGAATGGAGTCACTCGTCGTATAGGTTTTATTCAATATCAATTGCTATTATGAAAAATGATATTTATGCTTATTGTTAAACTAAGACCGGGTGGAGAGTAAGTTTACTTTTGTGGTGTGAGTTGTTGTACGATCTGGCTCCGCCCGAGTCGCATAAGGCCCATTCGTTGTTCGCTGCTGATTGGCATAACATTGCTAGAGTGCTTATCCAGGAAATGGGTTTGGTTAAAGTCTTGCTTGTGCCATCCGAAGAACAGAGACTTGTTCCTACCATGGGACCTAGGGGCGCTTAACTCACGGAGGGCTGACCCGTCGTGGTATCGCTCTGTGGAGGCTAAACCTAGGGGATGGCGGGTTGGAATCGAACTTGGGATGGGACAAGTGGAGATGGGGGCTATATGTGATGAACGCGATGGCTAGTAAGCATATATCCCCTGTCATTTTTAGTTATTCCTGGGAATTAAAAATCGATTCGAATCGCTGATGCTCACCAGGTGTGAGAATGCCAAATATCACTGACGGGCAACGTAGTAATAACTTGAATATGTTGTTATTCATCATTGTTTGTTAATCCAACATGCTTGTTTTTGTGTTCTTTACATTCCTGCAAGTATATTATGAGGCAAGTTAAATGATGATACCAGTTATATTACGCTGTAAGTTATTATATGATGATTTATACTATGTTATGATCCACTATGCTCCTGATGATTAATTACCTGTTAATTTGAAAATTGTTGTAAAAATGAACAGCTAAGGATCAACTATTAGTATGCAAGCTTTGTGTCAGCCGTAAGCCATTCCATTAAGTCCTACTGAGTAATTAGTACTCAGGGTTTGCCCCCACTTTTGGAGCGCAGGTACTGATGAGGCTTGGATAATTGCTTGGAGGAGGGTAGTACTGGTGGGCTCGTTGCTACTCATCTCGTTCATCATTGCATGGAGATTACCTCTTCAAGTTTTATTTTCTGCTGCGAGATATTTTTGAACATGCTTCCGCTAGTATCTTGATTTGAACTTGTATTTGAAATCAACTTGGGTGGTAATAACTCCATCTTAATTTTACCATAACTGCCTGTGATGATTTATCTGTTGTGGCTCCATCGTGGGCTAGATGTGTGTTATGTCCGTTCCTCTGGGAAATGGTAATATCGGGGGTCGAATGACTCTCGACGGATGACCGAGTTTGATTCGGTCTAAGCGCACTGCGAGCCAAAGGATGGCAGGTGTGCTTAGCTCGGATTAAATCAGCGGTTCCGCCACAATCTAACGGTTTATAAATTGGCGGTACTACGGTACGGTACCAGATAGGTCCGGCAGCAAGATTATCTTCATCACACGGTCTGCCGACACCACCCTACCGCCCGTCTTCCTGCCGAAGCGCTCGTCCGCCTCACCTGAGCTGGCCGGAATCGTCCATCTCCTGGTCGCCGGAGTCCGCCCGTGTTATCGGAACCAGCAACATGCCTCCCCTAGAAGCCGACCGGCCACCTCCGTGCCTAGATCTGATGCGAGGAGTGGGGCGGGCGGCGGGCGGCGGGCGGCACGAGCAAGTTCTAAGTTCTAGCCAAGAAGAGCCCTTGGCATTCTGCATGGATGGGAGGGAGGGGATTGCGATGGCAGGTGGCCCTGAAAGGCCACACCGCCACAGTTTCTTCAGAGCAAACATCTCCATGACAGAGGCACAAGAAGTAGCAAAGGGGTACCACTACTCTCCCTGCTCACCGTCAACGTCCCCCACTCCGTCGCCGCCGCAGCTGGCCATAGTGGGGATGGCACCCCAAGTTCGCTCGCCTCATCGCCTGTAGCTTGGGCGGGGACAGGCCTAGTGAGGCCGCGGGGGACAACGGCATGCAGCGAAGATGGGTGGGCAGAGTATGCCTGAAGTGCATCTAGGCCGATAGATGTAATGGTAAGTTTCGGTGATTAATGACAACCGTATGCGACTAACGTATGTTTTGAAGGAAAAATTAGTGATTGAGTTAGTCCCATATGAAATGTGAAAAGAGACCCCTCAATTCGGAACAATCATGCGAGCCAAGGACTCAATTTCAAAGATTAAGGACCTTTCTAGTCTCAAGTGTCACAAGGAGATGAAGGACACTTGATTTAGATAGGGTTTATAGTTTTTAGTTCTTGACCGTACTATTAAGAGGGGTTCATGAGTTAGTAGCTTGATCAAACTTGAGTTGGCCCTAGAAATCTTGCACACTCGCTCAAAAACAGCTCAAGATAGTCAATAGAAGTTAACACAACACTTGGAAGAAGAAACAATCGAAGTAACATTGAAATCCAAGCCAATTCAGCTAAAAACCAGGAAAAACAGCAGCACCGGTTGAACCGGTGCCCTAGCGTCGGAGCATCCGATGCTTGCCGGAAGGACCGATGCCCTGTCGGTCTATCTTCTCTGGATAAAGGCTGAAATCAAGTACAGCACCGGTTGAACCGATGGTCAGAAAAGTAACCACCGGTGCAATGAAAGTTCTTTGTTCCAGAGAGCATGTTTTGGTGGATTTCAACTTCTCTTCAGCACCGGTTGAACCGACGCTTCGGAATCAAAGCACCGGTGCATTGAGCGTCCTATGTTCCAGAGAGCTTGTTTGGATTGATCCGTAAAACTCTTCAGCACCGGTTGAACCGACGCACCTACGGAGCATGCACCGGTGCATTGAAGCAAGCCTGGACACTGTGTCAGGACCCCAACGGCTACAATTTGGACACAGAGAGACCGGTTGAACCGACGCCCCAAAACTGACACCCATCGGTTCTTCCGGTGCTCACGGTTTTTCTGCAGTGGACTTCCAACGGCTATGTAACCACTTCCACTCTATAAAAGGGCACCCCATGGCTCATTTCAGTCGCCTTTGACACCCTGAATACTTGAGGCCACCCTTGAGAAGAAGAGAAAGTGCTTTGAGCAAACAAGAGAAGATCTAGCATTTAGTTTGTGCTTCAACCTTGAAGAATCCATCCTTTGCAAGTGTAGCAAGTGTGCTTGAGCTAGGGCCAACTGAGTGTAGGTCAAGTGAAGGCTTAGGAGCTTGTTACTCTTGGTGTTTGACGGCACCTAGCCGGTCTTGGTGATCGGGAGGTTCTTGGTGAGCTCTTGGTGTTTGTGGGAGCCCCAAGACAAGAAGATTGTATACGGTGTGAAGCTCGCCGTTCCGGAGATGGAGAAAGAGCATTCTTAGTGATCACTTGCTTCTTGGTGGAGCAAGGGAGCTACACCCTTGTGTGGGTGCTCCAACGTGGATTAGGGGGGAGCGTCAACTCCTCGATACCACGGGAAAAAATCCGGTTGTCTCGTGTCCTTTACTCTTACTTCAAGCATTTAAATCCTTTTGTTACTTTTCTTGCTTGTAGTTTGACTAGGACAACTTGCTTGGTAGAGTGAGCTTTATCTTAGGATTTGATCTTGCTAGTGTGCATCCATCTAGGCAATATGATCATGATAGTGTGTTTACCTACCTAAGGACCCTTTGCTAGCGTGCTCTAGTAATTAGGTTTCGAATTTATAGATTGGGCAATACTAGTTTAGGTTAAGGACTGATTAGAAATTCGAAAAAGTCCCAATTCAACCCCCCCCCCTTCTTGGGCCACGATCCTTTCAATTGGTATCAGAGCTAGGGCTCTATTTGTAGGCTTCAAATCCTAGAGAATGGCCGGGGGAAGTGGTGGTCCACCCAAGCTCGATGGGAGAAACTATGCTTATTGGAAAGCTCGCATGGCGGGTTACCTTGAGGCTATAAATCCCATCGCTTGGGCGGTCACGGAAAAACCTATTGTTGGTCCGTGGAATGAGGATCAAGTCAAATATGGTGCTAGAGCGAAGAATGCTTTATTTGATGCTCTTAGTGAGGAGATCTTTGCTCGTGTTCATAGCAAGAAGACCTCTCATGAAATTTGGGAAGCACTTGAAGCTATTTATGTTGGTTCTAAAAAGCTTCGTGAAGAAAAATATCAAGTGCTTAAGGAAAAACTTAATGAATTCAAAATGCTTCCAAATGAGTTGGTTGAACAAATGTTTGCTCGGTTAAATGTGCTTATTGAAGACATTAATGCTCTTGAAATTTCTCCTTTGTCTAACAGTGACATCATACGGAAGATCCTACATTGTCTACACAAGCCCAAGTACAACATCGTCACCTCATTGCTCTATGAGAAGGATCTTGAAACGCTTGAAGTGAGTGATGTTGTTGGGAAGATTCGGTCTCATGAGATGTTCCTCTTGGGAGAAGTTGATCCACCGCAAGACAAGAGAGATCTTGCACTCAAAGCTAAGGGTGATCACAAGTCCAAGAAAAAGAACAAGTGCAATGTTCCATCACCAAGCTCAAGCGAAGATGAAGCTAATGAAGATTCAAGTGATGAAGATGGTGATGTTGAGCTAGCACTTCTCATGAGAAAGACCTCCAAGATGATGTCAAGGTTGAACAAGAGAGGGTACAACTATGACCCTAAGAAAAACAAGTTTCGTACCCGGAAGAGCAAAGACAATGTCAAGAAAGTTTGTTACAATTGTGGCAAATATGGCCATCTCTCATATGATTGTCCGGAGCCTTCAAAGCTCAACAAGAAACAAGAAGATGGTGACAATCAATACAAGACTTCAAAGAAAAATCATGAGAAGAAGGACCACAAGAAGAAAGGGTCTTTCACAAGAAAAGAAAAGGTCAAGGCTTTCCTTGGAGAATGGATCACGGATGGTGAATCCTCAAATGATGACTCAAGTGATGAAGAATCAAATAAAAAGATTGTGGGGATTGCCATGCATAATGATGAAGATGATGGTGATGAGGCACCTCTACCTCCACCACCCATGTGTTTCATGGCAAGAGGTAACTCCAAGGTAAGTGATAATGATGACTCCTCTAGTGATGAAAGTGAACATTGCTTATCTCCTATTGAAGTGCAAAACATCCTAGAAGAGTACCAACAAGTGATCAAGAAGTACAAATCAAAATGTAAAGTTCTTGGAAATGAATATGCCAAGCTTAAGGCCTCGAATAATGAGTTAATTGTTAGGCACAATGAGATAATAGAAACTCATGATACAAGCATTGTTCCTAGCAAACAACTTAGAGAGGAGCATGACAAGCTACTTGTTAAGCATGATGAATTAAATGTTAAATATGAGGAAGTAGTTGTGCTTAACAAGTCACTTACTTCATGCAACAAAAAGCTTAAGCTTGATTATGCTAATTTAAATATGAAGTATCAAGAACTTGACCTTGCCTTTGATGCTTTGGATGAAGAACTAAAAGAAACTCAAACAAAAGTCATCAAAGTCAATATAGCTACTTCTTGTGATGATCTTGTGAAGTTGCCTCACCCTACTACTTGTCATCATGCTTCTCCTTCTTGTTCAAAGACTAACCATGATAGGGAGAAACAACTTGAGGAAGAACTTGAAAGCATGAGCAAATGCATGTTCAATGTGACAAGAGGAGAATACTTGCATAAAGAAATTCTCTTCCACAATGCAAGGCACTATGGGACAAATGGACTTGGATCATTTCCCAACCCTCCGGAAAATTGTCCCAAGTCGCCGGAGCTCATGGCATGTTTCAACAAGGAAGTTGGCTCTTATTGTCAACATTGTCAAGTCACCGGGCATCACACAAGGGAGTGTCCAATTCCTACACGTCCACCTCCTACCTTGCCTCCTAATTACAAGTCTCAATTCAATGAAAATCATTTCTTGTTAAGCAAACTTAAAAGTGGCAAGGTTAAGGCAAAGTTTATTGGCACTCAAATTAAGGGAAAGCTACCACGCCAACTATGGGTTCCTAAAGCTTTAGTAACTCATGTCAAAGGACCCAAACTTGCATGGGTTCCCAAACCTCAAAAGTAATTCACTTGTGTGTAGGTGAACTACAAAGCCGGTGGCAAGCATTGGGTGCTTGATAGCGGATGTACACAACACATGACCGGCTATGTAAAGATGTTCACCTCATTAGATGAAGATGTGGGCGATTATGAACATGTCACCTTTGGTGACAACTCAAAAGGAAAAGTGGTAGGTTTGGGTAAGGTAGCCATAACCAAGGATCTCTCTATCTCTAATGTGTTGCTTGTTGAGTCGGTTAGTTTCAATTTGTTATCTATTGCCCAACTTTGTGATTTAGGACTAATATGCACCTTTAGTGATAGTGAGGTTGTAGTGACAAGCAAGGAGGACAAGAGCTTAATATTCAAAGGATTTCGACATGGTAACATCTACCTTGTTGACTTCTCATCTAATGATGCAAGCTTGGCAACATGTCTCTTCTCCAAAAACTCCATGGGTTGGCTTTGGCATCGCCGCATTGCTCATATTGGCATGAGTCAACTCAAGAAGGCCTTCAAACGAGGTATGGTGGTTGGTATTAAAGATGTTACATTTGACAAAAACAAATTGTGTAGTGCTTGTCAAGCCGGGAAGCAATTTGCATCATCACATCCCATGAAAGCTTATTTGTCAACATCAAGAAGCTTGGAGCTACTACACATGGATCTCTTTGGGCCAACCACCTACAAAAGTCTTGGCGGTAATCTCTATTGTCTTGTAATTGTTGATGATTATTCTAGATATACTTGGACTTTCTTTTTAGAGGACAAAAGCAAGACTATGGGGATCTTCAAGATTTTTGTCAAGCAAGCTCAAAATGAATTTGAGTCAAGTGTTGTGAAGGTCCGGAGTGACAATGGCACGGAGTTTAGAAACACTCAAGTAGAAGAGCTTTGCAACGACTTGGGGATCAAACATGAGTTTTCATCAACATACACACCCCAACAAAATGGAGTGGTGGAGAGGAAGAACAAGACATTGATCACTCTTGCAAGAGCAATGTTGGATGACTATGGCATCTCACAAAGATTTTGGGCGGAAGCCATCAACACCGCATGCCATGCGTCCAACCGAGTTTATCTTCACCGCTTCTTGGGAAAGACACCCTATGAGCTTCTCATTGGGAGGAAGCCCAACATCTCCTACTTCCGGGTGTTTGGTTGCAAGTGCTACATCTTCAAGAAAAGGAAGCACCTAGGCAAGTTTGAAAGTAGATGTGATGTTGGCTTTCTTATTGGTTATTCATCAAACTCCAAAGCATATCGAGTATTCAATAGTGCTACAAGCAAAATTGAAGAAACTTGTGATGTGGAGTTTGATGAGACTAATGGCTCCCAAGGGGAAGTTTTCTCTTGTGATGATGTAGGTGATGAACCACTTCGAAAAGTCATGAAGAACATCGCTATTGGGCAAGTCAAGCCAAAGGAGGAAGTAGAAGAGCTACAAGCCTCATCCACTCAAGTGGAAGTCACTTCCAAGGATGACTCAAAGGATGAAGACAAGTCTACATCATCACATCACCATGATGAGTCATCCGATGAAGAAGATGATGCCTTACCTCCTTTCCAAGATGCCCAAGATGAACAAGTGGTTGAAGAACAACTTCCATTTGATGACATGCACATCACAAGTGAACAAGTCCAAGCTCAAGATCAAGATGATGAATCACTAGAAGAATCAACGTCTCAAGCACAAGAGAGGCATACAAGAACTTCAAGGAATCATCCCATTGACTTGGTCATGGGTAACCCCTCTAGTGGAGTAAGAACTCGTAGACGTCAATATGCCTCTTTTTGTGAACATTACTCGTTTGTTTCTTGCCTGGAACCCACAAATATAGATGAAGCTCTTGAGGACCCGGATTGGGTGATGGCCATGCAAGAAGAGCTCAACAACTTCACCCGCAATGAAGTTTGGGTTCTTGAAGAACGTCCTCAAGACAAGAATATCATTGGTACTAAGTGGGTCTTCCGCAACAAACAAGATGAGCATGGTGTAGTGATTCGCAACAAGGCAAGACTTGTGGCAAAGGGTTTTGCACAAGTTGAAGGATTGGACTTTGGTGAAACTTTTGCCCCCGTTGCAAGACTTGAAGCCATTCGTATCCTTTTAGCGTACGCTTCACATCATAACATGAAACTCTTTCAAATGGATGTGAAGAGTGCGTTCTTAAATGGCTTGATTAATGAGTTGGTGTTTGTTGAACAACCTCCCGGGTTTGAGGACCCTAGATATCCTAATCATGTTTATAGGTTGCACAAGGCGCTCTACGGGCTCAAGCAAGCGCCAAGGGCTTGGTATGAACGCCTTCGTGACTTCCTCATCAACAAGGGCTTCAAGATCGGGAGGGTGGATACAACTCTATTCACAAAAATCATCAATGAAGAGCTATTTGTATGTCAAATTTATGTTGATGATATCATTTTTGGTTCAACTAACCCCACTCTTTGCAAAGATTTTGGAGAAATAATGGCTAGGGAATTTGAGATGTCCATGATCGGTGAGCTCAATTTCTTCCTTGGGTTTCAAATCAAGCAATTGAAGGAAGGGACATTCATCCATCAAGAAAAGTATACAAAGGATATTCTCAAGAAATTCAAGATGGATGATTGCAAGCCGATCAAGACTCCAATGCCAACTAATGGACATCTTGACTTGGATGAGGGAGGTAAATCGGTTGACCAAACTCTCTATCGTTCTATGATTGGGTCACTTCTTTACCTAACCGCATCTAGGCCCGATATCATGTTTAGCGTATGCATGTGTGCCCGCTTTCAAGCTAATCCTAAGGAATCACACATTAGTGCCGTTAAGAGGATCCTTAGATATCTCAAGCATACGCCGAGCATAGGCTTGTGGTACCCCAAAGGCGCTAGTTTTACACTTTTGGGATACTCGGATTCGGACTTTGCCGGATGCCGTGTGGATCGCAAGAGTACATCCGGTGGGTGCCACTTGCTAGGGCGTTCTTTAGTCTCATGGTCGTCAAAGAAACAAAATTCCGTGGCCTTGTCAACCGCGGAGGCGGAATATATTGCCGCCGGGGCTTGTTGTGCTCAAATCCTCTACTTGAAGCAAAGCCTCTTGGACTATGGTGTAGTATTAGATAGGATCCCGCTCCTTTGTGATAACGAGAGTGCCGTTAAAATTGCTAATAACCCGGTTCAACACTCTCGCACCAAGCACATAGATATTCGCCATCACTTTCTAAGAGATCATGTGGCAAGGAATGATATACTACTTTGTGGTGTTCGTTCCGAAGATCAATTGGCGGATATCTTCACCAAACCTCTAGATGAGAGCACCTTTTGTAGGTTGCGAAGTGAGCTTAACGTTTTAGATGCTTCTAACGTCATATAATTGCCTTGTCATATAGATGCATTTCATATGTACATGTGCTAGGGGCTTGTCTAACCTTGTCAAGATAGTGATGAACATGGGTCTTGCATGAGCCGGTGGTCTTGGTTTCGCTCATGGCATGAAGAATGGTTCATCATGAAGAAGCTTGACGAGGGTTCAAACTTGACAAGATAGTTTCAAATTTTGCAATGCATGTGCTTGTTATATAGAATGCATCCATGTTTAATTTCTCGCTTTGCATTGGCATTGCATCACGTTAGTAGCATCACAAGGGAGCAAATCACACTTCGAGAAAGATATTCATGCGAAATATGATATATCATCTCCACAAGAGTGATAAGATCAATAATGTGCTTTCACGCCTATTGAGTCACGTCCTATCGAACTTAAAGTTTCAATCTCTAAGTTCATAGGCAAAGTGGCTCATACATTTGGTTTTTGAGTTTAAACCTCGCTTGGATCTTATTTTGCCTAAGTTTATATAAAAGCTTGCGAGCACTTAGTATGAGTGTTTGAGGGGTGAGGTTGTCTCTCGAAAATGGTCCAAATTGAGTGTTTAAGGCCTTGGTTTTGAAAATTTGGATC
The DNA here is from genome assembly GCF_016808335.1 of Panicum virgatum. Lineage (NCBI taxonomy): Eukaryota > Viridiplantae > Streptophyta > Magnoliopsida > Poales > Poaceae > Panicum > Panicum virgatum. Next base: position 278,985 of record NC_053143.1, read on the forward strand.
AAAAGTAGAGTTTGTAGTTCAGCAGAAATCTTCCTTAACCACCGGTTCAACCGACGCCTGGTTTTTCTCTGCATCGGTTCAACCGGTGCTTAAAGTCTTCGTGGCTCGGTTTCTGCATCACCTCTGGAACAACCTCCGACCATTACACCGATGGCCACCGGTGCTTCCGATGGTTGGCGGATGAACCGACGCCTAAGCATCGGTTCAACCGGTGCTACTGCGTGGAGTAAATGGCCCTTGCATAGCCTCTGGACCTTACTCCTGCAGATGCACCGACGCCCGTCGGATGTTCCGGTGCCTCAGTGGCGGATCTTCCGGTGCCCCTTTTGACCACGTTTCAATCTCGTCCAGATCCGGTCAACTTTACTCCGATGGTTACTCCGATGCTTCTTCTTTAAACCATCGGACCTTCCGGTGCTTAGGGTTCGCGGGCCCGCTCGTTCTGTTTTTCTCTTAATCCTTCCGCGGGCCCACGCGTCAGTCTCACTCACTGTTCTTCTTCCTTCTCGCGAAACCGCCGCCCTCACACTCGCCCGTACGCCGCTCTGCCGCCGCCACTCCCGCGACGCCCCTCCACTGCCTCACGCGCGTCGCTCCTGCTCCACTTCGCCACCGCGCCACGCGCCAGCGCTCGCGCACGCTCCGCGACCTGCGCCCGCGCCACGCCGCGCCGCCCTGCACTGCCCTGCGCCGCCCGCACCGCGCGCCGCCGCCTCCCACGTGCAGCGCCGCCGCTTCGCAGCACCTCCTCACGCACGTTCCTCTGCTCCTTTGCCCTACTCGAGCCGCAGCAAGGGCTCTGTCCCACTCCCTACACCCCTTGATCAGGCGCACTCAAGGTGCTCGAGGAATTGCCTCTTAGTTTTTTTTTTCTTCGATTTCTTCCCTGATTTGCAAGGGTATGACCTCTACATCTTGTAGCAAAGTGAAATTTCCTTTGTATATCATCCTTTGCACATGTGTTTACATTTATCATTCCCTTGATCACACACATAAGAATCTTGTCACCTATTTTTGCACATGCTCACATAGTTAAATCCTTTAGCATGTCATCGATATCAAGGCTGCTATCCACTATATTTCATGTCATAGGCTCAAATCAAAACTTTGTTTTGACTCTCTATGTCAGATGGCTGGTGATAAGAAGGGCAAGAGCAAGATGGTTGTGCAGAAAAAGAAGAAGCGCACCCGTGAGGACCGCGAGCGAGAGCAGGCCGAGGCAGTGGCAGATGCAGCTGACAGGCAGGGCTCACTCAGGATCAGAGAGCCTCAGGCTCAGGGGGAGCCACAGCAGCAGTTACGTCGCTCAGGACGTACTCAGACGGCTCAGGCCACACCTGAGTCCCGCTCACGTCCACGGACTCGAGGTGGTGGCACACAGAGGGGAGCAGGTCATACACCGCAGCAGCACACCATCAGTCAGACTCAGTCAGGAGGTCAGGACAGTGGTGAGGAGCTGCCCGAGGTTGAGTTGTTCGATCTCAGGGGGATTCCAGGACCTAGGGTCAAGAGATTGCGTTATGTGACCCCAGAGCAGTGGTTTCCCGAGCAGAGGGATGTCGGAGTTGATCGTCGTTTTTACACTCTGCTTCAGGAGTCTTTTTACCACACCTACTGCCAGTTGGACATCAAGATTAGTGAGCACAAGATGCTCCACTGGGTAGCTATGCGTGTAGCAGTAGGTGGGACTCCAGTACTTCCTCTCTTTGAGAGATATGTTGGATTGCCTGCTCTACTCAGTGAGAGGTCCAGGTATATTCGAGAGTGGGTTCGAGTCTTCTACGCCACTCTGTTTATTGAGGAGGACCGGCAGTTTATAGACTTCATGTTCCAGGAGAGGCACTATCGTTTGACCCGAGCACGACTGGCTACCTTTCTAGGAGTTCAGATTGCCGAGGAGCCACACTTCATTCACTATCAGGCCTATGGCAGCACGGTACCTCCTCGACGTCCTCATGAGTCTCACGTTCCATCTGACGAGGAGATCAGTGTTCTCTTCCAGCAGCCCTTCCTGCCTGGCACACCGAGGACTCCGGACAGGCTGACTCACGTGGCACACTCTGTTCACCTAGCTTTGAGGAAGAGTCTGTTGTTCCGGATTGGATACAACGAGGGGATTACAGCTCTGCAGCAGTGGCTCTTATTGTATATCATGACAGGACGAGATTTTGACCTCGTAGACTTCTTTATCTGCGAGCTTGAGGATGTGATTCTGGATGGGATGACAGTTCACCGTCGCCATCCATTTGCTCATTGGATCTGCTGGATTCTGGCTCAGCTAAGTCAGAATGAGCACATGGATGAGCTGGAGCACTCGAGGACACACTTCAGTTTTTACTCACCTGCTACTCCTCGAGACGGTCGTCGTGGCTCGAGAGGACAGCGCCGAGCTCAGCGGGTTCTTGATGAGCGTGTCTTGGCTGAGGGCCGAATTGCAGACGATCCGACAGCAGCCGAGGACGCTTCACTAGCAGCAGCAGAGGCCCAGCTCCCACACTACCTAATCACAGACTCGGAGGACTCGGAGGATGACGAGGATTTCATTCCTACTGTTACCGTCCCTCGAGGAGCTCATGATGATGAGGCAGGATCCTCTGGTGCAGCACGAGCCCCTGCTCCTCCAGTCACCACTGCTCAGGTCACTCAGCCCGATGCACTTGCTGCCATTCTTACTCGGCTTTCAGACCAGCAGGACAGATTTGCTGCAGCTCAGCTGAGCATGCAGGCCGAGCAGGCTCGTCAGCAGGAGGCTCAGACACTTGTACTTGAGGGCATTCGGCAGCAGCAGGAGGCCATGAGGCTACAGCTACAGCAGCAGTCCCAGATACAGCAGCAGATGTTCACATTCTTCTCGGGATGCTTCGGTCAGCTGTATCGTCACACTGGACTACCTGAGCCTCAGCTCCCTACACCCCAGCAGCTCCAGTTTGACCCTACTGCTCCCGCTCCTCCTGTTGGCGGATTTGTGCAGACACCCTTATCATCTTTCCCGTTGTCACCATTTCTTCAGACCGGGTTGTTTGCCAGTCCTGTACCTACTGCTGCTCCGGCCCCTGCTCCACAGCCTAGTGTTTGGACTGCCGAGCAGCGTGCAGAATTTCATAGACAGCAGCAGATCTTACACCAGCTCCAGCACCCTTCGGCTCAGTCACTCACGTTCGAGTCACCTACACAGCCTGAGGTGCTCCGTCCGTCTGTCGTGCGCGTCACTCAGCCAGACCTGACTCCCGTCACGTCTGCTCCTCCGACGGACTCCACGATCGTCGCCGCGCCAGCTTCTACCGCTGCCCCAGCTACTTCTGCTGCTCCGACGTCTCCGGTCGCGCAGAAGTCCTCTTCGGTCGACGACGACTGGACAGACGACGACGCCGACGACTCCGCCGCTCAGTATTCCACCGGACCCAGCAAGAAGACTCCGCCTTCTCCAGCTCAGGATTAGATCGCCTTTCTTTTTGGTGCTTTGTTGCCAAAGGGGGAGATAGATAGGGGGAGTAGAGATAGGGGGAGCTTGGTGGTTTGTGGCGTGTTTGGATCTTCATGGATTTTGTGTATGGACATGTTATTTGGATATTGTGTATGCTCTGTGTTGACATGTCCCTACATGTGCTTTTTTTTAAAAGTAATGCATGCTTGTTTTATCGCTTTCAATTTCTTATCTTGTGTATCTCTACTATTGTGTTGTCATCAATCACCAAAAAGGGGGAGATTGAAGTGCATCTAGGCCGATAGATGTAATGGTAAGTTTCGGTGATTAATGACAACCGTATGCGACTAACGTATGTTTTGAAGGAAAAATTAGTGATTGAGTTAGTCCCATATGAAATGTGAAAAGAGACCCCTCAATTCGGAACAATCATGCGAGCCAAGGACTCAATTTCAAAGATTAAGGACCTTTCTAGTCTCAAGTGTCACAAGGAGATGAAGGACACTTGATTTAGATAGGGTTTATAGTTTTTAGTTCTTGACCGTACTATTAAGAGGGGTTCATGAGTTAGTAGCTTGATCAAACTTGAGTTGGCCCTAGAAATCTTGCACACTCGCTCAAAAACAGCTCAAGATAGTCAATAGAAGTTAACACAACACTTGGAAGAAGAAACAATCGAAGTAACATTGAAATCCAAGCCAATTCAGCTAAAAACCAGGAAAAACAGCAGCACCGGTTGAACCGGTGCCCTAGCGTCGGAGCATCCGATGCTTGCCGGAAGGACCGATGCCCTGTCGGTCTATCTTCTCTGGATAAAGGCTGAAATCAAGTACAGCACCGGTTGAACCGATGGTCAGAAAAGTAACCACCGGTGCAATGAAAGTTCTTTGTTCCAGAGAGCATGTTTTGGTGGATTTCAACTTCTCTTCAGCACCGGTTGAACCGACGCTTCGGAATCAAAGCACCGGTGCATTGAGCGTCCTATGTTCCAGAGAGCTTGTTTGGATTGATCCGTAAAACTCTTCAGCACCGGTTGAACCGACGCACCTACGGAGCATGCACCGGTGCATTGAAGCAAGCCTGGACACTGTGTCAGGACCCCAACGGCTACAATTTGGACACAGAGAGACCGGTTGAACCGACGCCCCAAAACTGACACCCATCGGTTCTTCCGGTGCTCACGGTTTTTCTGCAGTGGACTTCCAACGGCTATGTAACCACTTCCACTCTATAAAAGGGCACCCCATGGCTCATTTCAGTCGCCTTTGACACCCTGAATACTTGAGGCCACCCTTGAGAAGAAGAGAAAGTGCTTTGAGCAAACAAGAGAAGATCTAGCATTTAGTTTGTGCTTCAACCTTGAAGAATCCATCCTTTGCAAGTGTAGCAAGTGTGCTTGAGCTAGGGCCAACTGAGTGTAGGTCAAGTGAAGGCTTAGGAGCTTGTTACTCTTGGTGTTTGACGGCACCTAGCCGGTCTTGGTGATCGGGAGGTTCTTGGTGAGCTCTTGGTGTTTGTGGGAGCCCCAAGACAAGAAGATTGTATACGGTGTGAAGCTCGCCGTTCCGGAGATGGAGAAAGAGCATTCTTAGTGATCACTTGCTTCTTGGTGGAGCAAGGGAGCTACACCCTTGTGTGGGTGCTCCAACGTGGATTAGGGGGGAGCGTCAACTCCTCGATACCACGGGAAAAAATCCGGTTGTCTCGTGTCCTTTACTCTTACTTCAAGCATTTAAATCCTTTTGTTACTTTTCTTGCTTGTAGTTTGACTAGGACAACTTGCTTGGTAGAGTGAGCTTTATCTTAGGATTTGATCTTGCTAGTGTGCATCCATCTAGGCAATATGATCATGATAGTGTGTTTACCTACCTAAGGACCCTTTGCTAGCGTGCTCTAGTAATTAGGTTTCGAATTTATAGATTGGGCAATACTAGTTTAGGTTAAGGACTGATTAGAAATTCGAAAAAGTCCCAATTCAACCCCCCCCCTTCTTGGGCCACGATCCTTTCAATGCCCTCCCTCGACCCTCAAATGCAAAGCGTCCTCATCCTTCTTGAGCAGCACAAAAATTCCATTTTTTGCTTTCTAAGTTTCTTGCTATGTTTGCTGGCAGGTGGCTCTCCTTGTTCATTTCTGTTGCATTGCTCGGATGCGGTCCAGTTGGGGTGATGTGTATGTGCCTTTCACACTCAAGAGCATTGCTACAACTCAAATTTCGGTTACCTGTTACTACTGTTCTTTTGTTCATTGTCGCAGGTGGTTGAGGCCGCGCCGCAGCCTGCAGTGGAGGGAAGCACGGCGGGCGGGCCGCGCATTCGCCCGCTAGGAGGCCTCGCAACAACCGATAGGCAACAGGCAGGCAGCGAGGGGGACGCAAGGAGGCAGGCAGATGGGAGGCAGGGCGACGGCCGGCGAGGAGGCATCGTGGCAGCGGCAGCATCCTGGCGGTTCAATGATCTTCGCGAATGAATTACGTCGCCTGGGCAGCCGAAAAGAAGCGAAAACAAATTACCATAGAACCCTTTCGTATTTATTTTAATTATTCAAATAATTCGGCCATAAAAAAAGAAGGGGTACCGGTAGGTACCGTCTCAACCACTGTAAAACGTCTCGTGACTATTGTCGACAAATACGACACCGAGGTACCGTATAGGCATCCCCAGGGTAGCAAATTGCGTAGGAGCGTGGACGCTAGCGTTGAGTCCAATCCGGCGATAACAACAAAGTGAGCAAAATATTTAGAGAGGTTTGAGCCCTTTGAGGATTTCTACATTAGCCCTCTCGGCTTGTCCATTGCTTCGCGGGTGATGTGAAGAGGCATAGCAGATTTTGATGCCCATGTCATCACAATACCCTTGAAACACAGTGCTAGTGAACTATGTACCATTATCAGTGATGATGCGGCTCGGGACACCGAACCGGGAAACAATCCCCCAGAGGAACTTGGTCGTTGAATGTTTGTCAATTGTTCGTACGGCGGCAGCTTCGGGCCACTTGGTGAACTTGTCGATGGCGACATAGAGATACTCATAGCCACCGACGGCTTTGGGGAATTGACCCAGGATATCAACCCCCCCCCCCCCCCGACCGCAAAAGGCCATGACAGAGGGATGAGTTGCACAAGCTGGGACGACGTGTGAATCTGCTTTGTGTGAAATTGACACGCTTTGCATTTCTTGACCATCTCAACCACATCCTTGAGAGCTGTCGGCCAGGAAAACCCATGTCGAAAGGCTTTGCCAGCCATCGTGCGGGATGCTGAATGACTCCCGCACTCACCCTTATGGATATCCATGAGAATATCGTGGCCTTCTTCCCTGGAAACGCACTTGAGTAGTATGCCATTTGACGAGCGCCGGTAGAGGTCCCTTTCCACCAGCACATATCGCTTGGCTTGTCGAATCACATGCTCCATTGATGCTTCATCTTCAGGAAGGACGTTGTCTTTCAGGAAACCCCGGATCTCTTGGATCCAGTCCTCGGGGGTTACATGAGCTTCTTCCGGATCGGGAAGGCGATCAATCTCTAGGCCTTGAGGTCGCTCGGGGTTTGAGGGATTGGCCCCCGAGGCTTGAGGTGGCCCAGAGTTATAGAGTCCGGCATCACCCTCTCCCAGCTGGGAGGTGACGGGGTCCCCTGGAGTCGGGGTTATGGATAGGACCTGGGCGTCATCCTCGACCTCCGGGTGCGGGGGTTCCGCTGAAGGTCAAAGTATCCTGTTGTGGAAGACTCCACTAGGCGGGGGTTGCTTCGCAGAGGCGAGAGCCAAGAGTTCGTCCACAATGGTGTTCTCCTCTCATGGGATGTAGCTAAATTCAACGGCATCAAAGGTGAGCTCTAACTTTTTGACCTTCATCAGATATGCAGCAAGGTGAGCCTTGGTGCAGGCACATACCCCGTTGACTTGGTTAATAACCAACTGTGAGTCTCCTTTGACCCAGAGTTGCTTAGTGCCCAGACCAAGGGTGGTCTAGAGCCCAGCTATGAGTGCTTCATACTCCGCGGCATTATTCAAGATCTTGAACATAATGTAAAACATGTACCGCAAGAGCTCCCCTTCTAGAGACACCAGGACAACGCCGACCCCCAAGCTCTTGCGAGTACAGGAGCCGTCGAAGCTCACCTCCCAAGGTTTTTCAGTGAAGTGGGCGCGTTGCTCATCGGGAGTGGTGGGTTCCGGGGTTTCTGGTGTTGCTGGTCCGGCCCCTGGCGTCCATTCCGCGATGAAGTCGGTGAGGATCGGACTCTTGATCGCATGCCGAGGCACGAACTCAAGTTCAAACTCCGCCAATTCCGCGGCCCACTTGGTTATCCGCCCGGTTGCGTGCCGGTCCTCAGCACTGTACCGAGCGGGTATGAAGTTACTACCAAAATCTTGTGGCCCTAGAAATAATGGCGCAGTTTCCTCGGCGCCAAGAGGACGGCGTAGAGCAGCTTCTGTACTTCTGAGTATCTTGAGGGCGCATCGCGGAGCACCTCGCTCACGAAGTAGACCGGGTGCTGAACTCTCCGTGTCTCAGGTGCATGGTCGTCTAACCTTGGGCAGGGTGGAGCGGGCCCTAGAGCAACAGGGGCCTCTGCGATGTGCGCAGGCACTGATCCCGCCGTAACCCCGGTGCGATCACACGTTTCCCGGTCCTTCGCAGGGCCTATCGTGTCCCCCGGCAGCACTCCCGGAAAAGCATGCGGGGGTCTGGGGTGCTCTTCACGCTCCACGATGAGTACCATGCTTACCACACTAGAGGTAGCAGCGATGTAGAGGAAGAGGGCCTCACCCTCCCAAGGTGCAACTTGCACTGGCGGGGAGGTGAGATATTTCTTCAAACCTTCAAAAGCTTCATATGTCCATTTGAATGGGTTGTTCTTCCTGATAAGCTCGAAGAACGGTAGGGCACGTTCTCCAAGCCTCTAGATGAAGCGACTGTGGGCAGCCATGCTACCAGTCAGCTTCTGCACCTCCTTGATGCGGGTCGGGGGCTGCATTTAGCTTGAATTTTTTCGGGATTTAACATCATCTTATAGGTGCACAAGCTGGTAAAAACATCATTCAAGTCCCGGAGGAATTGATCACTCTGACGGGACTTGACCACAATATCATCGATATACACCTCTACTGTTTTGCCTATGTGATCTTTAAGAGTAACATGAGTTGCATGCACAAAGGTTGCTAGAGCATTCTTAAGACCATAAGACATATTTACATAGCAAAACAGCCCGTAGAGAGTAGTAAAAGATGTTTTCTCCTCATCTTCCCTAGCCATTCTAATCTAGTGAAACCCTGAATATGCATCCAGAAACGACAAAAGCTCACATCCAGAAGTAGAATCTACAATCTGATCTATTGTAGGGAGAGGATAAGGATCTTTTGGACAAGCCTTGTTGAGGTCGGTGTAGTCGATGCACATCCGCAGCTTGCCCCCGGCCTTGGGGACAACCACGGGATTCGCGAGCCACTCCGGGTGCTGGACCTCCCAGATAAAACCCACGCGAAGAAGTTTGTCGATTTCAAGGTGGATGAACTCCTGCCTCTCCACCGACTGTTAGCGGACCTTCTGATGGACCAGCCTTGCACCGGGATGAACCACAAGTCTGTGCTCAATTACCTCCCTGGGGACCCTGGGCATGTTAGAGGGTTGCCAAGCAAAAACATCAACATTAGCCCAGAGGAAAGCGATGAGCGCGAGTTCCTATTTAGGATCCAGACTCCCACCAATGCGAGCGGTCTGGGATGCCTTAGGCCCGATCTGGACGACATTTGCTAGAACAACGCCACCATCGAGGGTGTCCTTCGGGGGTTTCGGGGGCAATGCCTCGGGGTTAGACCTTGGGGCCTTTGCCTCGTCAAGTGGCCCCCGAGCAATGACAGGAACTCCGGGGGCTTCTGTTGGGGTTACCCCGGCTGGGGTTTCCACATACCCTTGAGCTACGATTGCCTGCAACTTCTCCATTGCTACTGCGGCTGCGGGGCGATCGCCGGGGATAGTGATGATTCCGCTGGGCCCCGACATTTTCATACACAGAAACCCATAGTGTACTGCAGCCATGAAATTGTAGAGGAATAATGGACATTGTTGGCGCTCCTTAAGTACTCATTTTATCCTTTGTTTATCCTTGATAATGGCATGAATTTAATATCAAAATCACTAACCGTCCTAACCCCGGCCTAATTATTGGTCATTTTCACGTTTGCACATATATTTTGGAGGAACTTCATTTTTGCAGGTTTTTGTCCTATTTTGGAGCATGAAATGACGAGGCCCGTGATCGAGCGCTAACACGGAGAAAGACGAAGGCCAAAGCCCAAAGGGAGGACCAAAGCCCATGTTGATTCGAGGCCCATTCACGCACATCCATCCTCCAAGAGAGCCCAAAGTACTGAGCCCACGAAGATGAGATCAAGATACTTCGGGATTACGCAAAGCAAATGAAGATTTAAGGAAGGATTCCCTATCCTATCCTTTCCTCGAAGATATCTCCAAGATAACGACGTTTAAAGGGGTGCAATCGTGAAGGACATAAACTCTAGAAGATGCGAGGAGTCTACACGCGAAAGATGAGACCGAGGCGAGCCCGAAATAGGGTAGGCCGGCCGGCCTAGGCCCATGGGGCCGGCCGGCCTAGCCCATTTCGAGGCGGTTTGGCCTCCCCTTCGACCGGTGGCTTCCTCGGCTTATAAATAGCTCGCACCTTATTCAACTCAAAGCATCCATCCACCCAGAACTCGACGAAAACCTAGGGCCAAGACCGGAGGGAGACGACGGCCGCCGCAAGTCTTCGAAGTTGTCTAGGAGATGGCTTAGGCCGACCCTAGCCGCCGTGGCCTCCCTGCGTGGTTGTGCCATGGCGGAGTTCATGAGCTAGTTGGATTCATCGATGGTGTGCACATGGCGGTGATGATCCAAACGAATCTATTATGTGAGTAATGATAATCATGTCTTCTGAATCTATTAGCGATCATGTCCTCTCTTTCGATTTCGTTCTTCTCTTTGGGTTTGCTTCATCTTAGATCTATTATCGAGATAGATCGCTTAGCATGATCTTGTAGTCATGGTGGCTAGAGGTTCATGGCGGAACTACCAAAGGGGGTTCGACTTGCTTCAGGGTATTTCGTCCAAAAGGGTGGCGTCGTGACAGGCCGTTGCCACAGAGTAGGCGGAGTATCGAGGGATCGGATTGGAGATTTTGGGTTTAAAGATTCTTTTAATTGAGATGCATGATTTATTCGCTCGTTAGCTTGAACTACAACTAGATGATGATAGGCCTAGTCATATCTTTGGTTTTGCTATGATTAAGCCTATGTTCATGGATGAGATCCACCTTTACATATCACTCATATCTATTAAAGGTTTACCCTTTATATGCAATCAATGCTTCATGTTAGGATAGATCCATTAGATTAGATGGAAAACCTTAGGTAGTTCTTTGTCGATCCACGGATTGATAAACCTTGGAGGAATACTCTAAGGGAAAAGCTACACGAACCGTGCGCTTGCGGTATACAAATCGGGGCGCTAAGGAGCGTCAACAGACATCGAAGGATAGCGTTGTAGGGCAGCCAGAGCTTTGCCACTGCAAACTCGATATGCTTAGTCCTGAAGTTCTCTGGGTTTTGAAAGTGACGGGCAAAGTGCATGCACCGTACGGAAAAATGGCCCAGGGGCCAACTCCCCTGAAAGGCAGAGCCGGGGTGAGCTTTGCCGCCAGGATTTGAAGCTGGGCAAATGCCCATGAGGAAAGCACGTTGAGCCCTGCCCCCCCCCCCATCGACCAGCACATGCTTGAGACAAGCATTAGCTATAGTCGAGGAGACCATGAGAGGCAGCTCCCCAGCCCCGCCCATGTTCTGCGGAAGGTCACTGGGGCCAAAGGAGATCGTTGTGTCGACCCACCTCAGAGGGCACCATGACTTCGGGAGCGCGGCCACCGCGGTTACCTCCCTCTTCAAGATTTTGACAGTACGGCGGGATGCCGCACTGCCAACGTTGCTATGAATGGTAGAAATGGTGCGCTCTGCGGCCTGGAACCGCTCTGCGTCTTCTCCGTCGTCATCGTCATGGTATTCTGGGTGTGCAGGAGCTAGCACAGTGTACTTCTGAGGGTCACCCTGCTGACCCTTTCCCCTCTTTTCCTATGGCTTCTGCGTGTTCTCCCACCTCTGGCGGTTTTTCTCCGCTATGTTTTTCACGATCCAGCAGTCCTTCAGATCGTGGGTGTCGGAGTTGTGGAGTGGACAGCACACCTCAGCCTTGCCCTCCTGCGGGGCAGTCTTGGGCTTCTTGTCATCACGGCAGGGCTGATTGTTCGGCTTACTGCTCCCTGCCGCAAAGACAGCCCCTTGATCAGAAGCTTTCTTGTTCTTCTTCTTCCCCTGGCCCTCCGGCCGAGGGGTCTGATCGATCATCCCGGGCAGAACGGCCCAGGGGCTGTGCCACGCTCGGCCGTCGGCTGCACGGGCACACTTGTCAGCGAGAGCTAGGAGTTCACCGACGTCCTGGGATCTCGTGCGTCGCCAGCTTCTCAAGCATCTTCTCGTCCTGGAGTCCCTGACGAAATGCGACGATAACCGAAGCCGGGGTTATCCGTGGTATGGTGTGTCATACCTGGCAGAAACGCTGCACGAACTGGAATAGGGTCTCATTGGGTTGCTACCTCACATCGTGGAGGTCAGCCTCTGATCCCGCGCGAGAGCAGTTTCCAGCAAAGTTCGCAATGAACTACCGGCACAACATGTCCCAAGAGGTGATCGACCCCTCAGGAAGGTATATCAACCAGGACCGTGCTAGCCTGGCGAGAGCACGTGGAAATAATTTGCCATCACATCATTGGCGTCACCGGCAGCGATAATGGCGGTGGCATAGATCTGGAGAAACTTCGTCGGGTCAATGGTCCGATCGTATTTCTCTGGCAAGTGCGGACGGAACTTAGCCGGCCACGGCGCCCGGCGAAGATGTGGAGCTAGGGCACGGCACCCGGCCCCAAGATCGATCTCAGGAGCAGCAGGCGGTGGGAGCACTTGAGCTCTGGGGGACTGCACCCCCGCTAAAGATCCGGCACACCGTAGTGGTGCGCTCCTTCTGCTTCCAATCGATGGCGGTCACCGCTCCGTTCGATGGCAAGCCGTGCGTCTTTCGCCGTCTTGCTCCTATTCAAGACCTCACGCAGGTCGTGAGGTTGTTGTTGGTGAGGCGGCTGTTGAGCCTCGAGCTGGAGTTGGTGCACGCCGCGCTCCTTGGGCGCGTGAGAGTTTTGCGTAGGTTCAGCCCGTCCTGCCACCACGAAGCGGGCGACGTCCTGTCGCCACTGCTTATGTGCCTCAGGCGCAGCATTGGGAGCTGGTGGATTACGCAGTAGGGCCTCAGCTGCGTCGAGAGCCCCGACTACGTGCTCGGAAAAATCGAGTCATCGACGAGCTCGACGACTGACTCCCGATCTCGCCGCGGTCACGGGACCACGGATGGACTGGGACTTGGCCCCCAGCCAATTGTCAGTTGCCGGGGGGGGCATTGCGGATTCCTCGCAGCTGGCGGGGTATGCTGCGGCTCCCGCTGGGGAGGTGTTATCGCCATAAATTAACATGATTAATTTATGGGCCGAAAGCAAGGTGGGCTTAAAGCAGAAGATTAAGAAGGCTTGTAAATCGGCTCCTGCGTGAGCATCTGGGCCACATGGGCCATGTATCCTTAGATTTATTTCAAGATTAGAGATTGAGTCCGATCGGGACAAGATTAGTTTAGATTGTTTCCCAAGTCTCCGGACTATAAATATGTACCCTATGTTATTCATGAAGGAAGAACGTCATCACGTCTCGCAAACAACAACTCTCAGCGTATCGCCACCCCTAATCCTAGGGTTTCATCCAAGTAAGCGCCATGTTGCCCTGGTCGCTTCTTGCGATCAGGGCAGCATTGTTCTTGCTTTTACCTTGGTATTACTCGTACTGAAGCGTTTTTTATGGCGAGTAATGCTAGTTATTTTGATGTTCGTAGCATGACTTTTAGTAGATCTGTTGTGCTTTGTTGCTTATCATCTACGAATATCATGTTGTCTCTGGGCAGTCACGTTTCAATCTTATGCTAGTTCTTGTCGCATAGAATTAGTTGCACGGAGACAACACCCTGCTTCTTTTATATTTAATAGATCTAATCTGTTATGGTTTGCTCTTATTTTTGAGAGTTGGCGTAATATCTGCTAGGTTAGGCCTTGCAAACGGGTTGGACGATCCGGTGATGTAGTAGATGCTTTATCTTAGCCTTGATAGGGATTGTTCTGGGAATCGGCTCTTTCTAGTTATTAGGCCTCTGTTTTGGGTTATGGTTTAGCTATCTGCTACGTTCATTAGGCCCAATTACGTGTAGGATGTTCCGATCTAACAGTGAAGCTTTTACCGTCGTGGGTTAGATTAGTTAGATTTAATTGAAGCAGCTTTACAGTTATTTGCTTTATTCATCAATATCCGGATGCGAACAGATCCAATCTGACACCGGGACTCGATCGGCTCTTTAAAGCCGATGCAAGAGTCGTCCCGGGGAGCCGACCACGGCTCGGACTTATGTTTATACGTGTTTTTTTACGCAGGAAACTGTTTGGAGCACGTTCGCACCCTCCTGATCGGGTATAGGTCAGGTGGCACGCCCGGCTTTCTACGGAATCTCCGGGCGCGTGACGGAATTGCGGGCCGTCGACAAGGGAGCAGTGCCTGCCAGCGCTCCGGCGACCTCCCGGCTCTTCGTGTTGGCTGTCGCTGCTCGCCGGTGGGTTTCGACCGACAACAGGAGGCAACTGGGGAGGTGGCTCTTTGCCTGCCGGCTGCGGTCGCCCTTGACCCCCGGCCGACGCAGGCGCCCGCCTCCAGACATAGGCGTCACGACCCAACAGCGCCGGTGGGGCTGAGGCGACATGCTGCGGGACCCCATCCCGTTGTGGTAATTGAGGTGCACGACGTGGTGGTACGTCGCCGTCGTTGGAGCTAGTAGCAGAATGTGTTTCCCCTCAGGGGCTGGCTCTCTTGCCGCTATTGGAGTCAGCGATCAGCGCTCCCAGCCCTTACCTGGCACGCCAATGTCGACGGACGCGACACCGAGGTACCGCATAGGCACCCCTAGGGTAGCAAATTGCGTAGGAGCGTGGTCGCTACCGCTGAGTCCAATCCAACGATAAGAACAAAGTGAGCAAAATATTTAGAGAGGTTTAGGCTACCTGGAAAGTGTAACACCCTACGTCCTCTATGGTGGATCACTATTAGAGTGTAGATATTGAATTATAGACCAAGACCAGGAACTTGGGCTCCCGGGTGAGGTTTTTTGGTGAATAAATGAGCTCTATCTTTCTAGGGCCCTACTCCTCCCTTTTATAGAACAAGGTGCAGAGCAGTCAGTACAAAGTTGGTAGCACAGTGCTACAGTGGTGGTTTCAGTAAACCACCGCCTTGGGTATGGCTTCAGTCTAACACAGTGCTCCACCTATCTTGCCAAGATCTGGTCGCACGTCGCATTGATAAGAGGTGGCACACGACGTGGGGATACTGTTCCCCTTGCATGTCGTCGGATTGGGCAGGCCCTGTGTCAGTGTATAGGCGCTTCTTTGACTGGACTCCTCCACCGCATTTAATAGGTAGGTATGAGATTCCTTCCGACGGAAGGAGCTCTTGCTACGCTCTTGGTAACCCCGGGCGCTTCTCGGGGTTTGCCACCCATCCCGGGGCCTGCCGGCTAACCCCGGGGTCTACTGTAGGCCCACGACCCGCCGGGGTTATTTAATCCGCCACCCGTGTGGGGACTCTCTGCGGGGCCGGCTTGTCAGGCCGTCGCTTACGCCCATGGACAGACTTTTCTTCAAACGACAAGGACCTAAGTCGCACCCCTGGGGTATAAGACTTGCAGGGTGCTAACAACTATATAACATGTGCCGTAGTTTATTTATTTTTATTCCCGTTAGAAGCTTCCCCGAACCTTTTTTTTTTTTGCCCTGAGGATGTTTGGCCTTGGTCTAACCACACAGTAAAAAAGGCTTGAAAAATCACAATATTTTTCTTCATCTTGGTGGTGTATAGATTTCATTCCTCTATGACCATCTAATCATTGGTTACCAATGGAGACACTGATCTGACTATTTATTACCAATGGATACACTACCTAACACGGATATGGAATGCTAACTTATAATTGGTCTGTCTTAATAAATGCTTACTTTGACCATTGAGTTGGAGATGGTCTAATCCTCGCCTGTTTGTACTAATGCTTACTTCAAATAAAAATAATGGCATACCAACCTACCACATCTGAATGGTGTAGTTTCAAGGATGGATCGTGCGTGAGCCCACAGGCTCTGGGTTTGAGAGTCCAAGAGGTACATCTTTTTTACCTTATGTTATGCCCTCTAGTAGTGTTATACGGTTGTAAGACATTTTTTTCTGCTTTATGATGCTCTATTACGTGGGTGCCGAGTATTAAAGCCTTTTCACATCCGATTGCAATCCTGCAGAAAATTGACATATATAGTGTTTATTATGTATTTTAAAAATCATAGAAAACAATACATGAACAAAATAAATAAATTATATATGATATATAAATTATAAACAATGTATCTACATAGGCGGAGTGTTTATTTGGGTTGGAAAGGGCAATGAATTTAGATTTTAGATTGAATCATATTTTATGTTTTCCTCTAATTATGTATTTGGAGTTAATATATGTTCCAGATGAAAATTCTCATAATAATTAAATGACAATTATTGCGAAAACAGTTGTACCAAGGCTAGAACTCTATTAACGAAACATGCAAGCTTTAAATGTGCCTAGATCGAGTGACAGAATTGACGTATATAGATAATTTTTGTTTGCCATTCTGTTGCGATATAAATACGCAAAACAGTATACATATTTGATCATGTAGATATATACCTTGGCGATCCGTTCAAGCAAGATAAAGACCTCAGAGATCCGTGTTTATGAAAGTTCAGCACACGCTCAAGCCTGGAAGAATTAATTAATATGACACAGGTTATTAATAATACAAGTTTTACAGTAGTTGGGAAAATTAACAACCGTCCATCAAGCAAGCTCTGACGGTTTAAAAATAGGCAGTATGAAGGGAGAGGTACTAGATGGTACCAAATACGTGGGTGCGACACCCCAAAATCACTCCCAGACATTTTCTAATTTCTTTTCTAAATTCAAATGAATGTCAAAAATTATTTTCCAAATATTCTTGTGAGCTTGAAATCAATAAAAATCATCTGGCTAAAAACCCCTAAATATTCCTTTCCTCAAAATACCCTCCAAAAATATATCTCAAATATTTCTCTCTTCCCAAAAGCTTGTCATGAAAATTCATCGTCAAAACCCTCCCCCAAAAGTCTCCAAATAATTCCCCAAATCAATTTCCCAAAACCCCCAAAAATTCCCAAAAAGGATATATCCAAAAATAACCCAGAAAACAAGTTCGAGGTGGAAAAGAAGACTTCTTCCATTTCTTCTCTTCTCCTCTCTCCTTCCGGCCCATAGAGCCCCGCGGCGCGCCCTGCGCGAGCCGTCCCGGCCCCACCTGGCGGTCGCCGCCGCTCCGCTGCTGAGCTGGCCCCACCTGTCTCCTTCGTCCCCTACCTCCTGCAGTGTGCACACGTTGTGCCTGTGATCGGCAAACCACCACGGGCATCGCGCCGGCACGGCCTAACTCGCCCTATGCGTCACATCCCGCCGCCGGTGTGGCCCTCTGCCGCACAGCCTCCCCCATTGGCCGCTTCCCCCGAGCACACCTATAAATAAGCCTCTCCGCCACTGCTCCGCCCCGCGCCCAGGCGCTGCACCCTCCCGGCTCCGGTGAGCTTGCCACTCCATGTGGAACCTGCTCGCCGGAAGGCCGCCACAACCAGAGGCCACCGCCGCCAAAACCTGCCGCCACAATTCCCCACCCCCGGCCGCAATCTACAGAGGCGAGTTGTCCCCGAGCTCCGCCACCTTCCCCTCTACCTCCCCTACCCCTCTGGCCGTCTCAAGAGCGCTCGCATCGCCCCTTACCGAGTGCCGCCGCTCGCCGCCACGGTCGCCACCACGGCCTCCGCTGCCATGCCTCCTCCCTTCCCCGCCCAAATCAAAAACCTCCTTGGAGCTTCGCCGCCGCGTCCCCATTCCCGTGACGCGGGTGGCGCTGCCACAGAGGAACCAGCCCCGACAAATCTCCGGCGGAACGCCGCCGTGACGCCCACAGCCATGCCGTGCACGTGCCCGCCGGAGCAGCCTGACTCCGTCTCGGCTCCGTTTCCCTCAGCTGTAGCTGACGGGTGGGCCCGGCATGACGCCGTGGCCGCTGCGCCATCCCCGCACCGCCTCGCGCCACTGACAGGTGGGCCATGCCCCAGCCACCGTCCCCGTGAGCTCAATCCAGTGGACCAACCACTCCTCAGGTCTCACTGGTCAGTCCATGAGCCAAGTGTACGGAACAGTACCCAGGCCGAAATGCTACCCAGCAGAACTTAACCGTAAGTCTATCCTTGCCCCCCTAAACTACTCAGAAAGTCTAAATCAACCCCATCTCTTCCGCGGCCAAGAAAGCAGCCCAAGAGAACTTTTTGAAAAGTCTAAATCTACCCCAGAACTCTCAAAAAGTACATATCTACCCCCATAACCTAAATGGTCCCCCCAGAACCTAAATGATCCATATCTTCTCCGTTTTAAGTATGATTTCGGTGACTCGACCATCTAAATTCATCTAAACTAAGACCAACGCAACCGTACCAGTCATGCATACCTCAGGGAAATTACCATAATACCCTCCGCCCCATTCATAAATAAACCCAAGGGTTTCCGCCCCGTTTCACACAACCCTCGCGCAGCTTCTCTGCCATAAACCAACCCGAGCCTTCCAAAGGTGCTCTAGCTGTCCCGCTTCCCGCCACCAAGCCTAGAACCAGCTAAGTTCAACTCCAACAACGGGTAAGCAACTCTAGCTATTCCAACACCACGTCAAACTCTACCCACACCCCGCTAGATGAGATTTTATTGATATGATTGCTTGCATGTGTGTTCCCTTGTTCTGCCGATTAGACTCCGAAGCATTCGAGTAGAGTTCTCCCACAGCCAGGACCCCGACATTGGAGCCATAAGCCGGTGCGAAGCAGAGGAAGGCCCACGGAACCCTTTCTCCACGAGCTTGAGTTTGTCGCCTCTTCGACGACGGCAAGTCCATTGGATCCCTTTGATGCGTAAAATTCCCAGTTTTCAAACACTACCCTGAGCCGTTTTTTTATATGTCTATACTATTGCATTATTTTGCTACTGAACAACGATATTGTAGCCACCTAAGCCTGACTTAGGCTTAGGAAATAATGATTCATGATTTTGGGTAAATATTGCGAAAAGTCCTAGGAAAAGGCGTGAGTTTTTAAAAGAAAAGGGTTTTTGGGGAAAACGGGGATGTGTCCGGTTATCACCGGCACTACCAGGGCCTAGGGGCATGATGGGATCTCAGGATGGGAATGCTCGCGACATAGACTGGGGTTCCGGTGAAGGAATGCCTGGGGGGAGTATCACCCCTCCCGTATAAGGTCCGGGTTGTTGTTTAATCTTTCCTAACTCAAAGCATACAACTGCCTGGGATTGTTGGGCAGTAGCTTGACCTGAACCTGCATGTACTAACCGATGATAGTTTTCTTTCCCATTTATAAAAAAAGGGATAAGGAGATAACTTTGCGCACATGAAAATTTGAAGTTTTTTTTAAAACTTTGAAATGCTCTCCATCCTAAAGTGATGTCGACTGATCACATGTTCTGAGCGTCTAGCCATTAGGCTGGGCTCACCAGAGGGTCCAAAAGAGGGCGCCCATACACTGTGCGGCACTATAGACAGAGAAGAAGGTAGTTGGAATAGTGGATAGACAGGGTTGGATGAACGCCCTGGTGAGCCCAGCCTTACTACGGATTTCGTCTTCCTTGACATACTGTCGTTGCCTGGTTATACGAAAACTGCCGGTCATAGATTCGGCAAAAACCGAAAGTGATACTCCACATCACTGTCGGTTTGTAGCATGAACCGGCATATATTGACATATCACTACTAGCTTGTGTTATAAACTATCAGTGATGTGGAGGCATATCACCATCGGTTCGTGGTTTGAACCGAAAGTGATGTATCGATGTCTATATGAAAAATAGTTGTCGTGCAAATAGATTTATAGGTTTTCATATGAACTTGGATAAAGGCAAACTTTATATAAAAAATTTAGTGCTAGAACAAGATCTATATAACTTCATAGTTGATAACTTTTCAATTGAGTTTGTTTATATTCTCAACTATTTAGTCTTGTTTAAAATTTAAAATTTAAATGTTTGAACAGCCTTAGACGAAGACAAATGTAGTCTAAACAAGATCTAAAATTTTGTAGTTGACTATATTTTTTAATCTAAGGTCATCGAAATGCTTAAACATCTAATTATTCAAAAAAATAATATAAAAGAATAATAGTATCCTTTATACACTATGCCAGAAACAGTTATCACAGACACGAAAAAACCGCGTCCGAGAATTTACGTCTGTAATGTGCAGTCATCACAGGCACGGTTTTGTCAAAATGCGTCTCTGATGTAGGGTATCTCTAACAATGATAAGGAATAATGAAGGCTGTTGGCCATTTTACGTTATGGATCATGAGGTCGGATGGAGGGAAAGACCCATATTTCCGTAGCACCAACCAATGACCCAAACACATACTCATCAATTCCTTGAATGGGATATCTTCAGCGATTTAGCTTTAGCCTCCGGCAGTGGACCGATGATAGGGTTCTCAAGATGGTGTTACAATCACATTTGAACCATAGATTCACAGAATTGAACACAAAGATTAGAACACATATATATAATTCCATACTAAGTTCTTACATATAACTAATAATAATTTATACATTTCTACTCATCCTCGGCTATCAGTGCCACCCAATCGATCTCATCATCTTCATCATTGACGACGGTGATGACTTGCGGCGCCGGCGCCCGCACCACATGGCCGGCGATGTACTCCAGAATGGCGGCCTCGGCGGTGACGGGCGCTCAGATGATGTTGTAAGGATCACTGGGGTGTCCGACCCTAGAGGGGGAGGGGGTGAATAGGGTCGCTAATCGCTTTCTAACCTAGGGCTCAAACTACTTGCATAAGATAAACCTAACACGTCCTATACATGCTAGTTATGACTAAGGTTTATCTATGTTACTCTCTACTTACCCCTAAAAGACTTGCAACCTAGCCAATCCTAATCAAACTAACTAGGAAAGTAAAGGTACGCAAGATAGAGTAAATGCGGAAACGTAATGCGGTAAGTAAAGAGGTAAGTGCAAGAGGGATGCAAACTCCCGAGTAGACACGGTCATGTAACGTGGTTCGGCATAAATGCCTACGTCCACGGGACACCGAGACTCTTCCGATCGCCGTCTTGCACTACGCCACCAAGGCGATGCCGGCAAGCAAAGGCAAGTGCCCCTAAGACACTAAGTCTCGTGCACCGCCACCGTCTCTCTCGGTCACCCGGCCGTAATCCACTACGGAGCTTCTCCACCAAGGAGGGGGCCTCCTCTTCCCCCGCACAAAGTGTCGTTGCCACTCCACACAAAAACGGAGGGTCACACGACGGATCACAAGTTGCTTGCTGCAGCAAGGCTTTCTCTCAAGCTAGTTCTCTCAAGAACTAAGCCTAAACAAGCACTAAGCACTCTCACAAGTGTGCTTAAGCCTATATGATGTACAATTAAGCACTATGGTGGTTGGAGATGATCTTTGGCTCTTGTATACTTCCTTGGTCTCCAGCACTCTCAAATGAGCCGTGGGGTGGCATATATATAGCCCAACCCTCCAAACTAGCCGTTGGGAAAAAGACTGACGAAATCCCTTAACGCCGGTTAAACCGACGCTCTAGTTTTTGTCATCACCGGTTTAACCGGTGAGTGTATTTTCCCAGCAACTAGCCGTTACTGCTCCAACAGCTATTTTGATCAATCGACCGACGCTCTCAAAGCCAACGTCGGTTCAACCGGTGTATGTAATCTTCAATCGACCGATGCTCTCAAAACTAACGTCGGTTCAACCGGTGCATGTAATCTCAGAACCCCCCCAAAAAATGGAGTCTCTGGACAACTGCACCGACGCTTCAGAAACCAACGTCAGTTCAACCGGCGTACTCTGCTGATTTTGCCTTCTCTGAGTCCGTTGCACCGGTGAGTACAATTTCTCTATCGTTGGTTTAACCGGTGATAGTAAATTGTCTCTGTTTTGATCTTTTCGACTTGGAATAGTGTTTGAATCACTTTGTCATCACTAATCGGTTAATCGGTTCCTTTACTATTAGCGGAACCACCGTAGGGCGGCCCTTCGGGCCTTGCTACGCCTATCTTCTCTTTGTCATCACTTGAACCTAAAAGCCTGAGAATGGTCATCTTAACAATCATATTAGTCCAAGTGTTGTGTTGTCTATATCAATCACCAAAACATTATATTGAAATATGGCATGAGAGGCCATTTTCGCTACAATCTCCCCCTTTTTGGTGATTGATGACAACACAACCAAAACAAGCAAGATGAATTGCAAGAATATGAAATTGATACCAATTTGAAAAATTAGAAACTACTTAGCTTGCTTGGATGACATTTCAATGCTCATTTTAAAAGCCCTTGATACCAATTGTAGAAAAAATTGTAGAACAATGGCTTGTGTGAGGTTTGAACCATATGAGCAATGAAAATTTTTTGTACCTTAGTCCATGGGATCATCAAATTGCACTTCTCTCCCACATTGACTAAGTACCTCCCCCTATCACCATGCATCCTTTTGCATTGCATTTTCCATTCCTCCCCCTTACTAATGGCATCATTTACTCCAAACTATTTGCTTGCTTTTAGGGTACATTTCTCCCCCTTTGTCATCAAACACATAAAAGCTTCATCACCACTAGCAACAAAGAGCATTAGTAGCAAAAAGAAATTCACTAGTGATAGAGTGTTATACCAACTAAATTTGGCATATCTCCCTTTGTTTGAACAAGCTCCCCCTTTTTCAAAGCTTGTGGCACCTCCTATCTTGACATCCATTGTGATACCAATTGTGACTTGTAGGGGTAGTGTTCAAAAGAATTTGAACTCATGGAGATAGCTCTAGATGACTAGCCATGCCTCCCTATATCATTTATCTCTTTAACTTTTGGGGGTTATGGCTTGGTCTTCTTCCCTTGTCCAATCTTTCTTTATCAATTGATACCAATTGTAAGGTTAATTGCAATGTGCATCATCTTGATATCAAAAAATTGAGTGTATTACCATATGGACTAAGGGAGTGTGACTACAACAAATATCACTTTGAAAGTATGTTAGTCACAAAAACACAACCTATAGAGTTAGCGACCCCTAAATGTGTGCAATAGTGTTTGAATCACTTTGTCATCACTAATCGGTTAATCGGTTCCTTTACTGTTAGCGGAACCACCGTAGGGGCGGCCCTTCGGGCCTTGCTACGCCTATCTTCTCTTTGTCATCACTTGAACCTAAAAGCCTAAGAATGGTCATCTTAACAATCATATTAGTCCAAGTGTTGTGTTGTCTATATCAATTACCAAAACATTATATTGAAATATGGCATGAGAGGCCATTTTCGCTACAGATGTCACGTGTGGTCGAGGACAAGGAGCCCACCTCATGGCGAGTAGATGGGCCGGCAGCGGCGACGCAGCAACGACGATTCGAGAGAAGCTTACAGGTGCAAGAGAACGCCCAATGTACGCCGGCGCGATAGAGCCTCCACCGGCGCCAGTGCCCGAGGTGGCAGCGATCCATGCGCCTCGCCACTGCGAGGCGCTCTTCTAGGGTCCCGCGTTGAGGCGTGCAACTAGGGCAACTTCCACTGGTATTGCTTCCATTGAGGCGACAGCGGAAGAGGAGAGGAAAGGAGGAAGATGAAAAGGAGAGGAGATGGCGGCAACGGGCCGACGAGAGTTATAGATGGCGGGAAGGGATGCTATTAGTCCCGGTTGGTGGCATCCACCGGTACTAAATTCCTCC
Organism: Panicum virgatum; assembly: GCF_016808335.1. Lineage (NCBI taxonomy): Eukaryota > Viridiplantae > Streptophyta > Magnoliopsida > Poales > Poaceae > Panicum > Panicum virgatum. The sequence continues at coordinate 302,444 of NC_053143.1, forward strand.
CCGCCATTGTTTATTCTAAAAAGATATTTAGTACCGGTTGGTGACACCAACCGGTACTGAACCTCCCCCGAGGGCCCCTGGCGTTCCCAACCGGGACTAATGCGTCTCCGGGCGCCCCGCATAGCGCCCCCAAGGGTCCTGGGCTTTGGAACCGGGACCGATTCTTATATCAGTCCCGGTTCCAATTGGCGCCGAGACGGATTTAGGGGACAGATTGGCTGTTCTGTAGTAGTGAAAATACCTCTCCTATTTACGTATCAAACCACATGATAACCAAAAAGATCAACCTCATATATACATCATAAGTGTACAGCAAAGATTAGTCGTCTACAGTATACAAATTCGTTATTACATCTAAAACAAGGAAAAGAAAGATATGATCAGTTAATTTAGGCATGAGTTACAGAAATAGCATCTCATTGACTGAGCAGACCATAGGTTAAAATATGGAAATGTGCAGCTACATCAGACAGCATGAGAACAGATCAACCACTAGTGCAGTCAGAGACAAATGTAATGCTACAAATGAGTTACTTGCTTCTTATGATAATCAATTACAGAGACATTTTTAGTCTTACAAAACTAAAGGGGAGACAACAGGTTGAATACGCAAAGGGAAATAACGATTGCATTACCTTCACCAAAGGAAAAAAAAACAATTCATACCTAGCTGTTGTTATTGAAATCAAGTAATATGGCTAACATGGCATAAATAGAGCCTAACAAGAAAAGAAAAGCAGTTTCAACTGTTAAGAATGAACAAAGTAATATGAATGTGGTTCATACCTATTGCATACTTGTTCTTGGCTTCCTGTTCTTGCCTCCTTGGTTTTTGCCTTGTACAATAGCTAGCAAAGTAACAATGAAACATATAAGAATTAATAACCTGATATAAAAGTAAAAACACATCAACAACACATGCCAAAAAAACTCACAAATTACAGATAGAACGTAACAACACAAGGCACAATACATTACATGTCTTGTCTTAGTGGTTCACGAATAAAACAGCCCATAAGTCACGGTTTACAAAAGGCAATAGGCTAGGCATAATAGTTCATGGACCTTGCATACATAGAAATAAGAAATTGAACACTAGAGAAGGTGGCAGCATGCTGCCATCATGCAATCTGGTTCCTTCTCAGGTATTGGAGTTGAGGATTTCAGTTCCTGCAGTACAGAAAAGTGGGGAAGGACTGAAGGAGGAAACCTTTATAGAGGATATATGATGAGTGGGAGGAGCCAAGGTGCTGGAGGCAGGGCTGGTGACGCCGTGCCGGTGCTGCCGTGTTGTGTCAGCGGTCTGGCGGAGTGCTACAACAGCCAAGGTCGAGCTTGCGTCCCTCCTCCACGGTGACACAAGCGGCGATGGTCGACGGCTCTCTGACAATTAAAGTAGTGTAAGATGACTGTGATAGCTCTCTGACAATTAAAAATCCGCAGAAAAAGCAAGAAACTTGGAGATAAATTGAACTAGGAGTCAGACTCACCCTACTGTGTGGTAGTGCTCCCATCCAATGTATTGCAAACTGAATATTAAAATCTGCAATCTCACAATCATCTAGGATCAATCAGTTGATGAAGAGAAACAACAAATCAACAGCAATAAAAGGGAATAGAGTACAATCTTATCTCATAGGGACATCGCCACCTAGGTACATGCATATCCAATGCTCCAAATAGCAACGTAACAAGACAGAAGCTCAAAAAACTCAGATAGAATCCTAGAATATACAGATAACATCACAAGGCACAACCAATGCTGTGCACCGCTATAATTAGAACCTAGTAAACTGAGCAAACAACAATACCACACGCAAACACACATCGATGCTTTGATAATCTATAGATATAGAAAAGCAACATCATAAAAGCTGTGTTCTCAGGTTCCATGAACGGTGCCAACGCAAGCAGACGGTGCTAGTAAGAGTATGTAGCACCAATAGTGGAGTACCTTGTTTACTTTGACTTAGGAAGCGGCCTTGGCTGATCCGCGTGATGGACCACCAACGGAAGAAGGCCCTCACACTGATGCCGCTGAGGCCGGAGATGCGGCGGTCGTCGAGGTGCCCTGTGACGCGGTCGTTGAAGGAGGCGAGGTAGCTCCCGGTGGGCAGGACGATGCTGCAGCTGGAGTGGACCATGCTGTGGCGTTAGCACAAACACCTGGCGTGCATAGGCACAGTTGCACAGGCACACCACCACACGCGCGACGTGCGAGAACCGAGAGAGAAGAGAAGATGCGTACCAGGGTCACCACGACGGAGAAAGCTCAGCGGCCGTGTGCAGGCGGCGGAGCAGTGAGAGCTTCAGGACACGCAGGGTCAGCATGGCCGCGGCACCACCGCCCTTCACCTCCCCGGATCTTGCTGGCAACGATCTCCCTCGCCAGATCTGGCCAGCAGTAGCCATCTCCTCGCTGGATCTGGACGGCAGCAGCCTCCTCCTCGCTGGAGGCGTCGGTCAGCGTAAGGCGCATCATGGAGGAGGCGGTGGCCGGATCCGACGTCGACGAGGCGGGGGATGAAGAGGCGGTAGCTGGATCCGACGTTGGCGGGGGTGGAGTGGCGGCGATGGGCAGGCGAGGAGGCGGCCTGCGGAGGAGGATGAAGACGAGGAGGAGACTCAGACTGGATGGATGCGAAGGTCAGGGGTGGACGCGAAGGCCGGGTGGATTCTTGGAATTAACCAAATCGAATGGTTTTTTCAAGTCCGTGGCCTTTCGTATCACATACACGTGTTGTTCAATCACGTCTCATACATGTGTGGTCATCACAGACGCAGATTTTTTAAACCGCGTCTATGATTTATTCACATCACAAACGGGTTTTCTCTTTTCCTAGATGGGAGCTGCGGGGGTCGTTCGCGCGTCTGTGAATTGTTGTCACAGACGCTGCTCAAATCCGCGTCTGTAATGTTAGTGTCTCCTATTACAGTTTTTGGCACAGTGATATAGTTTGATGTGACTATATAGTTCAGTGGTGGCGAGGGAAAGTGCGAGGCTGGAGGTCTAGGGTTCTAATCCTTAAAAACATGAAAAATCACGTGACATGTGACTTGCGACGTGAACTACCTCGGGATACCTCATAACTAGGGCATGATGTATAGCTGGCAGGTGTGACATATGAATAGTTCTTTGACCAGAATGAATGTTGATGTAGAGGCCAAGGAAGGCGTCAGAGTCGCTTAGGATACAAAGGTAGAGTTTATTTTGTAACCGAGTCAAACTCTAGATTTTCTACTCGACTTAGCAAGAGATCATAACTGAATATGTAATAATGTCCCCTATAGTATATAAAGTGAGGCAGGGACCCCCTACAAACGATTTGAAACCCATATACTTATAAAAAATAATAACCATGCATACAGGACATAGGGTATTACTCTTTTCGACGGCCCAAACATATCTACATCGTGTTATTCCTTGTAACTTGTATATTCTCGTGTGCACCATTGCATTACATCACGATCACGACGCGTGTAATCCATCTCATAGTACACCTGGTGGTGGATTGCCAGTACTAAAGATCGACAATTGGCGTGTCAGGGAAGGGCTTGATCGTTTGACATCAAGCTAGCGCAATGACCATCATTTTTCTATACCAATATGAAGTTTGTCCTTGGCGATATGTTCATAGCATGGATCAAGGAGGACCAAGACACTTGCGAGGGTGCTCCAACGAGGACTAAGGGATTCACAACTCTTTGATACCTCAGGAAACAAATCCTCTTTCCCCCTGCCTCTTTACTTCCATGCATTTTACATTACGCATTTAAATTCCTAAAGTTGCATGCTTTAATTTGGACCTAGGTGCTATCTTCTTATCGTGTAGAGAACTTAGTCACACATTAGGCACCTGTGGTGAACTGGGACTATTGCAATAGGTTTTAATTTTGAGTTCTTGAAATTTGAGTCCAATTCACACCCCTCTTGGACATCTTGATACTTTCATCACTAAGGTTTATCTATCACATCATTTAATCTACTGAAAATACTTGTAGTCTATAGCCAAACATAATCAATTGACTAGGTAAAGACACTCAAGATGTAAATATAGAAACATAAATGTGGTAAGGATCAAGGAAAGAGGAAGCAAACACTTGAGAAGACATCTTTATCCCATGTTTTGGTTAGGCCAACTTGCCACCGTACCTATGACAAGGCCACTGCCATCTCTCTTGGTATTTATGGCACCTTTTTCACTATGGAGTTTAACACCGAGTAGGGGTTGCTCCTCATCCGTGCAAAAAGTGTCGCCAATTCTCCACACCAAGTTCGAGGATCGACAATTAGTACAATTGCTTGTTGTAGCAAGACTTATCTTGAAATTGCATTGATCTCTCAACAACTAACCCTATCATAAGCTTCTCACACTTGCTTACAAAGCTCTAGCAAGCTTGATGATGCACTAACATCGCATATGATGGTTGGAGTAGATCAAACACTTGGATATCACCTCGACACTCTTTGTCGTCTTCAACACTCTCAACCAAGGCCCTTGGAGGGTATAAATAACCCTTACACCCCAAAAGATCCATAGGAAAAGCTGTTGCAAAATCGCTGTCAACATCGGTTAAACCCTATGCCTATGAGACTACCATCATCATTTAACTGATAAGACACAATTACCAAATTAGATGTTATACTCCAATATCTATTTTAATATACCAAAATATACACAAATGTCCTTGTCAGTTTAACTTTTGAGTGAATTTTGCCCTAAACTCTTGAACTACCACCTTTCTAGACAAATGTACCGACATTCACTTCTTCTCATCATCGGTTTAACTAATGCCTTCATTTCTTTGGTTTCTCTTCAGTCCAACTCAACGCACCAACAACATATATGTTCCATCCTTGGTTTAACTACCGACTTATGTAATCTTCTTTGATTCTTGTTGGGGACTTCCAAATACACATCAACACTTGGTTTTCCTTGATGTCAGAGCGGCCCTTCGAACCTTCATCCCTTGGACCTAAAAAATATGAGGATATACTTGTAGATAAGATCATTAGTCCAAGTAGCATGTTTTCATCATCCAGTCACTAAAATATACAAAATATAGCATAAAAGCCCATTTTCGCTACATGGTGGAAACTATAAACCAATGTTGGTGGTAATTTGATAAACAAAATTGTTTGGGCTTGAAAAATCCATGCCATGTTTCTAATTAGGCCCTTATAGTATATTTCTATCTTACACATTGAATGAAGTCCATTTTACGCCCTGAACTTGTCTAGAGTTTGGAACACCCCCTTCTCAAACTCAAATGTAGTACAAAATAGACACCTTAACTCTAAATTCTAAAAACAAGACGTATTAACCCCTTGGCTGGTTCAAAATGGTTTTGTAAGTGGTTTTGGTGACGTGGCAATAGGCTCCACATATTAGCGAGGTTTGGACTAAATTAAAAGATTTTAATTGTTTCGAGGGAGTATTCGAGACATGGTCAAGACACACAAAAAATCATACAATAAAGTTATAGGACTTCTGGGGGTCTTTATCAAAAAATCTTGAGGCGCATGACCATGGATGGCAGAGGAACCATGATGAGTACTATTGCGCCAAGATCTCCCCCCTCCCCCCCAACACAACCATGGTGCTGCGTCGCTTGTTCTCATGCACAACTCTTGGTCTCTCATGCTCGTTGTCCTTCATCTCTTGACCTAGCGTAGAATCACCATGACCTAGCAATGGCATAGCTCCACCTCATGTTCTGCCTCACACTGCCAAAACCCCTAGCCTTCGTCGCTCCTGGAGGCACACAACGATGGCATCACAGAGCGCCTTATGCCACTTGGTGGTGAGGAAGGAGTGGTCGAGGGCGACGTGGATGCCGAGAAATATGGCTGTCTCGGCATGGGAGAACTGCAGCAGATGCCCCTGGTCAAGGCTCTAGGGGAGTGCAGCAATGATTCGGCATGGGAGAAATCGATGCGAGTGAGAGGGAAGGGATGAAGTAGAGAAGGGGCGAGGGCTAAGCACACATCAACGTACATCCATAGCAGCGGTGGCGACAGTAAAGTAGAGGCAGCTGCAGAGGTTGCAGCGTAGAGAATGGAGCGACAGTGTTGAAGACGACACCTGATATGGCCACATGTAAGTGAGAGGTGCGCAATGTGGGGGGCCAAGAGTCAGTAAAAACCAGCAGACAAAACCACTTTGAACCGGCCAGGAAGGGTAATATCACTACCGGACTCGCCTACTTTGCCGAGTGCCAGAGACACTCGGCAAAGGCAGGAAAACACTCGGCAAAGAAGTCGCTGAGTGTAGCACTCGGCGAAGCGCACACGGCCTTTCTTCTACCGGCGAAAACGGCAATGCCGAGTGCCTTTTCTCGAGCACTCGGCAAATTTTTGCCGTGTGCCATGCCGCACTCGGCAAAAAAAATGAAACGGGACGGCCGAATGGAATGGATGGGACGGGATGGGAGCGGAACTTCGCCGAGTGCCGGACTCGTGGCACTCGGCAAAGATCCAAAGTTCGCCGAGTGCCAGATATACAGCACTCGGCGAAGTTTGGATCTTCGCCGAGTGCCACGCTTCTAGCACTCGGCGAAGTTTGTATCTTCGCCGAGTGCCACACGTCTGGCATTCGGCGAAGTTTCAAACTTCGCCAAGTGCCTAGGTAATTACACTAGGCAAATATGTTTTCCAGGAAATAGAAAAGTGGTTGCTTTGCCGAGTGTCAGGGTAAAACCACTCGGCAAACTTTGCTGTTTTTTTGTATTTTGTCTGTTTTTTATGTAATAACCACATCCATCATCACAAAGAAAGCATATATACATTCCAGACAAGCGATACAGTATATATATGGCACATCCATCACATAATAACACAAATATCTCACGCTGCGTCGCACGAATATCACAAATAGCATAAGTCCAACATCGATGCATAAGTGTAACGTTCAACAAGCACAAGTCCAACTAATTAGACAAGTCTAGTCCAACAACAACAAGTCTGTAGAACAAATATCATAAACAACTCTAAATCAGCTAGGTGGCCACTGCGACGCTGCCGGTGCCGGTGAATGCTCGTCCGGAGGCTCATTTGACCCCCCCCCCCCAATCGATTGATTCTGCAAAAAAAATTGTCATAGGATTACATCTTGAGAAAAAAATTAGATGTATGTTTAACCAGTGCAGGCCTTCATCATTATCATTATACCCTTTTCACTACACTGACACTGACACATGGCTCGATGGAAAAATTAGCAGCAAGCAAGCTCACACAAGTTTTTTTCTGGGGTCACACATACTGATCATTCTCTAACCAGTGCAGGCCTTCATCATTATCATTATACTCTTTTCACTACACGCTAAAGGCGATGGTGTATTCTCTATCTTGAAAGAACGAGTTGGGTACTTGGGTATCTGTAACATACAACATCCCAAAAGTCATCTAGAAATTGTGTAGAAGAAATTGGCTATGCTTATTTTATGATGCCATAGTATTACTCATAACAAAGTACTACTCTTTCTGTAAGTTATTTTCTGAAAGTACTACTCTTCAGTGTAAGTGACAGTGCTACTCATCATTTCTTAAAATCAATACCATATGAATAAAGGACGACATTTGAAATATAAATCATTTTGCTTGTGTTGTTGACTTAGCTCATGTATATATCAGCTGTGATACCTTCTAATCATTCTTATTAAAGCATATGTCATTAATCAACCAACCACTAAGTGAGTCTAGATGTTCTTTCAGATATAGCACATGATATATTGACATAAAGTATCTCAAAATTTGAATATGTACGTGCAAGCAAAGTAAATCAATATATCATACTCACAGGAGTGCATGTAGCGCCAGATGGAGGAAAGATAGAAGGAAGGCCTAGCGGTGGTAGCGGTGGTGGAGGCCAGGGCATCGTTGGCGGCGGTTGATAGTTGATTGTCACGCCAAGGCCTTGGAGGTATGAGAACATGGTCTGCATCTGTTGTTGCGCGGCCTGTCGCTCAGCAAGAAGCGCCTGCTCCATCCTCTGCCGCTCCTGCATCTGCTCTTCCTGCCACCTGCGCTCTTGCTCCTGCCTTAGCGTTCGCTCCTCCTCTAGCCTCGCCTCGATGTCCTCCCGCCTCTTCGTCTCTTCGTCCATCCGGGCCTATAAGATTTCACCCAAATGTTACAATGCGAACAAAAGATAACTAAAAGCAACGACACCACATCTGTTTCTTATTTCCACATCTGTTGCACGGACACCACAAGAAACTCGATCCTTCAGCCTGACTCCACACGGCTTCCAAAAAATCATTGGTCTTTCGAATCCATTCATTGGTCATGGTAGCCTGACTTGGACGGCCCGTGTACATCCAATGACGGTCATCCATCCTCTAGACCGGAGTGAGAATAAAAATCAAATGCAACTACGTGTTGTCCCTACATTCTAATAGGTGAAGGTAGGTCCTAATCCCACCCGAGGATGCATACATACGGTCAGTTTTCATGGTCCACTACCATCCGAGACAAAATTTCGGCAGCACCTCCCCGCTGTTCTCCAGATACACGTCCCGAAAGGGAGATTGTGTATCCGGAAAACAACAGGGAGGTGATGCCGAGACTCTATCTCGGATGGGAGTTGATCATGGTAACTATCCGTATCTACGCATCCTCAAGCTATCCAAATAACGTGGACAATTCGAAAGAGATACAATTATAGATATGCAAAGATCCGCATATCTCAATTTTACCTCTTCCGAATGGGAGACGCCTAACTAGGTTACATGAACTACGAGGCGGTGGTGGTGCAAAGACGGTGGCGGTGCTTACAATGGGTCGGCGGTGTAGGCGTGGCCGGCTTGGTGTGGACTCGCAGTTCAAGCTTCTCGTCGAGCACGTCGCAGGCGGACGCCGCTACCAGCCTATATTTTGTGCAGTCAGAACAAATAAAAGGTTAAGCATCATGACTAGCAAGAAAGCAAAATCATCAGCGGAAACTACTAATGCATTGAGGGCCCATTGAACATGACTTTCTCTGTTGACATAATATCCACCTCTTAAGGCTCATGCATGCATGTGAGGGCTAATAAGTGTTACGAATTATTTGGAAATCAGTCTCATCATACTGCACTTTTTGTTTTCAAGGATTTTTGTGAGTCAATATTCATACTGCACAGAGATATGGCAATGATTTATTGATCATGTTAACAAAACAAATCTCATTTTATTTGAAGAAGACACATGCCTACAGCTGATCTCTCACTATTTAACTATGACAAAAAAAGTTCTTTTTTATACAAAAAACACAAATTTATTATGTACATTTTGGCCATATTTCCATCCCTAGTTCTGCCATTTGAGCACTGCCTTCCCAAGACACAAATCCTAAGGTGAAAGATATATCAAACAAAAAATGCAATTAACAGTCACATACACAAATCCCGGGGACGCCGCTGCCGGGGCGGGGAGCCGGCGTCGGGAGCCACGAGCCGGGCCGCGGGCGCGGCCTCCAGGGGCGGGGAGACGGCGCTGGTGGCACCCGAGGTGCGGAGGCGGTGCTGGGGCTGGTAGACGGCGTCGGGGACGAGCCGAGCCCCTGGGACGCTGCTGCTGGGGCGGGGAGCCGGCGTCCGGGGACGGCCGGGCCTCGGCGTCGGGAGCCCGCGCGGCTTCCGAGGCGAGGACGTTGACGCGGCGTCGTCGTCGGGCGCGGCCTCCGGGGCGGGGCGGGGAAGCGGCGCGAGCGCGGCAGCAGGGCCGGGATGTGGCGGGGGCGGGGTGCGGCAGCAGGAACGGGGGCGCGATGTGGCGGCCGTAGCGGGGGCGCGGTGTGGTGGCGGGGGCGGGGCGCAGCGCGGGCGGCGGCGGGGGGGGGGGGGGGCGGGATGCGGCGGCCGTGCGTGTGTTGTGTGTGTGTGTGCGCGCACGCGTGTGCGGGCGCCTCGGAACACTAAGTGTCGCTGACTTTGCCGAGTGCCCCGATCTGGCACTCGGCAAACAGAAATTTCGCCGAGTGCAAGATCGGGGCACTCGGCAAAGTCAGCTTTTGCCGAGTGCCCTGACAGGACACTCGGCATACTAAACTTTTGCCGAGTGCCCTGACTGGACACTCGGCAAAGTGGCCACTCTGAATTTGTTTTCAGAAATTTATTTGAATACAATTTCAAATTTCACAAATTTCTTCAAATAATCTTGAGGCGCATGACCATGGATGGCAGAGGAACCATGATGAGTACTATTGCGCCAAGATCTCGCCCCTCCCCCCCCAAGGCCCCAACACAACCATGGTGCTGCGTCGCTTGTTCTCATGCACAACTCTTGGTCTCTCATGCTCGTTGTCCTTCATCTCTTGACCTAGCGTAGAATCACCATGACCTAGCAATGGCATAGCTCCACCTCATGTTCTGCCTCACACTGCCAAAACCCCTAGCCTTCGTCGCTCCTGGAGGCACACAACGATGGCATCCCAGAGCGCCTTATGCCACTTGGTGGTGAGGAAGGAGTGGTCGAGGGCGACGTGGATGCCGAGAAATATGGCTGTCTCGGCATGGGAGAACTGCAGCAGATGCTCCTAGTCAAGGCTCTGGGGGGAGTGCAGCAATGATTCGGCATGGGAGAAATCGATGCAAGTGAGAGGGAAGGGATGAAGTAGAGAAGGGGTGAGGGCTAAGCACACATCAACCTACATCCATAGCAGCAGTGGCGACAGTAAAGTAGAGGCAGCTGCAGAGGTTGCAGCGTAGAGAATGGAGCGAGAGTGTTGAAGACGACACCTGATATGGCCACATGTAAGTGAGAGGTGCGCAATGTGGGGGCCAAGAGGTTGCGGCACTCGGCAAAGAGGTGTTTGCCGAGTGTCCCCTTGCGGGCACTCGGCAAACAATAATGGCCGTGACGGGTAACGGGCGCGGCGGGAGTTTGCGGCGCACACGTGAGGCTGTGTGCCCAGTGCTGCCCGCGTGGCACTCGGCAAAGGTGGGTTTGCTGAGTGTCTGTAATCAGGCACTCGGCAAAGCCAATCTTTGCCGAGTGTTTAATTTTTGCCGAGTGGTTTTTGGTAAGCACTCGGCAAATTGTAACTTTGCCGAGTGTTCGATATCTTGCACTCGGCAAAGCCTTCGGCACTCGGCAAACATCGGGTTTCCGGTAGTGTATGGTTGGTTTTTATAATTAAGGTGTGTATATGCTATCCGATATTTGAGTTGTGTACTTGTGTGTGTGGGGGTGGGCTATGCATAATTCACCGGTGCTCATCTGAGATTATCCCTGAATTCCTGCAGAAACGTCAAACACGTGTATCAGACTGTAAGGGCTACTTCTGCTTGAGTGAACCATAAAACCCAGGGAGTTGTGGTTTTCCTCGCTCGTCTATCAATATCTAGTATGGCATCACCGGCAGATGCGGCTTCTGGGTTCTCTTTCAGCACGCAGCAACTTCGTAATCCCTAGTCCAGTTGGAGATTAATCAGATGATTTAGGGTGATTAACGCGGTGGTTGGTATGGCCCCGCTGATTTGAGTAAGATAATGGCAGAGGCTGATGCGGAGGGAGACTGGGAACCGGCCGGCGGTCCACGCGGTGGAGGGAAGAAGCGAGGTAGGCACCGACGCACCGTAGGCCCGGAGAATCCGGTGAAAGGTGTAGTATATTAATTCCCACCACACGCCGCCGGCGTCCAGAACTCCAGATCACGACCCCGCCTGCGCCGATGGCCTCCGCTCCGGGAAGAGGTTCTCGTGCCGGGCTTCGGGCTAGGATGTCCATGGTGAACATCGGCGACTGTTCGCCGGTGCATGCACCCGTGCCGGCACACCCGGACCCCTCGTCGATCTCCCCGGACACCTGGCGGCGCTTCGAGAGCGTCACCCGCCGTGTGATGCACAAGATCCAGCCCACCGTCTCCTCAGACCAACTCCGCGCCGCCGTCATCGACTATGTCCAGCGCCTCTTCAGGTCTCACACCGGGTATCAGGTACTCAGATTACATTCCCTGCAACAGATTATTCTGGTCGTGGTCTATAGCATATTAAGGAATAAAGCCTCGGGCTTTATACATCAATAGCATATCTGTATTTTTGTCCTACTACTATGAGGCTATGAGCCATCACATTTCTTCAGATTATTATTATGTATAAGGCCATGACTTGAATCAAGAGTTTCAGAGAAGCTGCGTAATCGAGGTTGTTTTCTTATCATTGTTTATACAAGCGGACACATGAGACCTGGCAAACATGTGTCACAACCTAAATAAACTGGATACAAAGCACACAGGGTTAAATTTAAATTATTTGATGAAATCAGTATCACTAAAGTGGCATTACTTGTTTCCTCCTACTAGATGTTCACATGTGTGCTTCCTTGGTGCTATATATGATAATAAGCCACATCACATGGAAAGAAGTACAAACTTAACCCTTACTTTTTTTTTCTTTGACACGTAGGTCTCTCCATTTGGATCTGTTCCTTTGAAAACATATCTTCCTAATGGAGATATTGACTTGACGTTAGTTGGCCCTGAGATTTATGATGAGAATCTAGAAAACGAAGTGTGTGCTATTCTAAAATCAGAAGAGCAAAGGGAAGATTCTGAATTTGAAGTCAAGGGTGTCCAGTATGTCCCAGCTGAGGTATTTCATTCTGCTATGTTAGTTTTTTTATAGTTACCGTATTGCTCTTTGTTTTGAATATATATTCAATTTGAGGTCACATATCAGTATATCATTTTTTAGACTTTTCACTTCACAGGAGATTATTGTGGTCCACTTGTTGAATCGATGTACTTTTAGTTTCCTGCATTTTTACTTATAAGTTGCCATTCCTATAAATTATCTAATACACTGAACATACCTTTTTATGTACTTGAATGTCACCCCTCTTCATCTTGCCTATTATACTTTCATGTTGCTCCGGGGCCTGATGGGCTACACATGACATCAACATTTTTAGTTTGCTGTTTTTGAGGGGGGTTCTTGTCCTATTGCTATAAGAATTAATGTGGCACAGGTTACTGGAAAATCTGTCTTGATTTATATGTGTTGGCTAGGGACAAACTTCAGGCATATTTGTCATCCTATAATAAATCTTCTTGGTTTCAGGTAAAGGTGGTGAAATGCCTCGTGCAGAATATTGCAGTGGACATCTCAGTTAATCAGATTGGTGGGCTCCTTACATTTGAATTTCTTGAGAAGGTAATATTTCTCCCTATTCCATATGTTCCCATAAATGTCGAGTTGTGGTTATCTGCATCCTTAAACTCAAATCTAATACTCTCTTAATAAGATAAAAATGTTCCCTTAGTCTTCCTACATGAGTTAGAACTTAAGACGATTAATTCCTCTTTTGGTGTTCCTTATGTCATATTGCATAATGTTTTATCTGTAGGTTGATCAAAAAATTGGAAAAGATTGCCTGTTTAGGAGAAGCATAATGCTTATCAAAGACTGGTGCTATTATGAAAGCCGCATTCTTGGTGCTCACCGTGGTTTGATTTCTACCTATGCCTTGGAGACACTAGTCCTATACATTTTCCATATCTTCCACAAATCTCTAGATGGTCCATTAGCTGTGAGTTGTGGCTTAAATTTCCCCCTTTTTTTGCTATCTTATATTGAATTCTTCAAGATATGTACCTACCTAGGAGTGTGATGACTATATGTCCATATGCAGGTTCTCTATAGGTTTCTTGACTATTATAGCAAATTTGATTGGGATAATAAGGGGATCAGTTTATTTGGTCCTGTTTCCTTATCTTTGCTACCTGAGCTAGTTAGTAAGTGAATGCATTATTAATTGTGCAGAACATTGACTTTTTGCATTTGAAATTATTGGTCATTGACATGGATTTTGTTGAACAGTTGAGCCACCAGATATTCATGATGATGGTTTTGTTCCTTGGGAGGAGTTCCTCAAAAAACACGTAGAGGATTATACTGTTCTGCCTAGAAACCCGAAGGATAATCCACAAGTATTCTCTCGAAAATTTCTAAATATTATTGACCCACTGAAGCAGAGTAACAATCTTGGACGCAGTGTCAATAAAAGTATGTTTCCTGCCTTTAGATCATCTATTAAGATAGCAAGAATGAATCATGTATTCCTCACTTTTTCTTATTATCAATTAAATCTATTGATAGGGTTCTCAACTTGATCTTCCAACCTTAAACATTTGTATGAACTCCTTCTATAAGGGTCAACAGTGCCCAGAGAAAAGAATTCTTGCTTTGCTTGTTTTGTTCGAATTGTTAAAACACAAATTGCTCAGCTAATGATTATAACTTTTTGTTCATGCAAAAGTTACAAAACACTTTGGGCCTGTTTGGGAGCATGGTATTTAGATAATACCATGGTTTTTAGAGAAGCCATAGTACTTCATGCTGTGAGGTGTTTGGTTTCTTTAGACCGAGGTCACCAGGTAGTGCAAATGGGTGTGCAAAACACTATTTGCGTACTGTAGACAGAGAGAGGGGCAGTTGGAATAGTAGATGCACCCTTTGGATACCATACCTGGTGACCGCGGCCTTATGCAAAACAATATTTTCAAAACCATTGTTTTATAGATACCATGGTATTTTGGAGTATTGAAAACTCCATTCCAACCCAAAGTTTTCATTGCTTAGCTAGCTCTTGCCTAAATATCATGGTTTATAATGTTGTATCCAAACACTATGTAGTTTCAATGAAACTAGATAAAACCATGGTATTTTCACGACAATTGCAAAAGTATGGTATTTCAAAACTACGACATTGAGAAGAAATGTTACTAAACAAGCCCTTCATTTGATGATTTATGTTTATGATATGTCTCATTGAACCTGATGTGTGATTGAACTGGGCTGCCCTCATCAAGTATTGTATTGTTTGACAAGGGGTTATTCAAATATGCAGCCTCTATATCTACCTTGTCCAAATCTACCATTTTCGCTAACTAATGTTATATGGGCTACCTAGCTGCTACATTGTTGATGCACACTGAAGAGTTTTGATTTCAATTCTGCGTAAAAGGAACCAACAACATTTGAAGGAGTAGCATGTCTAGGCTCACTGGCCTACCATCCATTGTGATGTGAACATGTACAATAAGCATATGACCAAGGCCAACTCAACAATCCCCACCTAATAGAAGATCTTGTCACCCCGTCCCCATCATATTGCACTGTGTCTAATCACAAATCTGCGGCACGTTTCTCTCCATTATGTACTACATTAATAATGTCACGTGCTGCTGCCACTTTTCTGGTCAGAACATGTGGGCACATATATCATTATGTCTTCAGTTTGAGAGTATTTATGATTTTCATTTGATTTGTATGAAATAACTTTCTTCTGGTATACAACTGTGTTGTGAATTAATTTTATGAATTATTGCTTATTTTGTCCTTAATCAGTTGCTTCATTCAGAATTGTTTTCTTC